>NC_139513.1:68485928-69085928 GCF_947247035.1 Vipera ursinii
GTCAGAGAAGAAATGGCAACGCTTCTGCAGATTGGCTGGCCACTTGGCTCAAAGACACTAATCATCTCCAAACCCTAAAAGACTGGGGATTATATCTCCCCAGACATTACCTTGTGTTTGTTTGATTTTCAGAGGTCTTCCAAAATGCCTTTGGAGGGCACTGGCTCTGTCTCCACTCGGGATTAACAAAGTTAGTGGCAGAATTCCTAAAAGAAAGGCAGGAGAACAAGGAGCTTTTCCCTTCCCCACCACCTGCTCCTTCCCCTCTCAGCTTCTTTTGTCCCAGACAAACATCTCTCACAGCAGACATGATCTCCAGACCACCTCACCCTCTGTAACCAAACGGATGGTTGGATGGTGACCTGGGTCTCCTAGACAGGCAGCTGAGACCACCCAGTTCTCTACAAAGGCCGTTGTGCAGCCAGCAGACACTGTCATGGGTTGACCTGATCCAGCTTTGAACAGATGGCCCGGAGCGGGGGGGGGGAAGCTGCTGCATTTAAAAGCTGCGCTCTCTTACCGCCTGCCCTTTTGATGAATAGATCGCTGGTGACAGTGATGAGCAGATAATCTGGTTGGAAGCAGACCCACCTTCTGTAGATGGCCACACACACGGTGTCCTTGATTTGCAAAGCTTGTATTCTTCCAGTCTTGAGAAAATTGTATTTTTCTTAATCCCCAGTTATCACATAGTGTGAATATTCTATTAATATGAACGTTTGGCTTCTGTCACAGGCTCACTTCCTTAAAATAAAATGCTACACCCTGTGATATTTGAAATACTTGCTATATTTAATGTGCACCTCTAATCCTGAATTCACCTTTGCTGAAAAGCCAGCAAAGCTCATTTAACTAGAAATGACAACGCATCAAGAGAAAAGAATCCCTCTACCCTACCACCTTTAGCTTTTGGAGGAAAGCAATATTTTCTGCCTACCACATACAGCCATAAAGGGAGTTGTTGACAAATAGTAAAAGATAATCAGAAAACACAATCTTTTCACGTACCAGCAAAGCAGAGATCTTTGGTTCAGGTTTACATTAGTCCTTTGTTTCAACCCCAGTTCTTCAGATCTGACCCCTATATAACTTCCATCCACTAAATCAACAGCAACTAGAACATGGCATCACTCCTTCCCTCCTTATGAGGCTATGAGGTTTGGGCAACTGAGCCACATTACTACCGATTCAGTTTTGAGACTTTTTCTGCAGCACTTCCTCTGGAGCTGAGGGGCAGGTGGTTTGTGTTATTCCCCAACTCCTGGGGGTTATTTTCTGCTTGCTGAAGGTAGCCATCTTACCTAGCCATCTTTTATTTTATTAGGTCAGTGGCTTGTTCATTCCTCTGGCGCAATAAGCAAGGGTTGCGGGGAGTATTGGCAAAACTGCCCATTTTTCTGTTCTTCCACTCCCTGATTCTCCCCAGGTTCAGGGAATGACAAAGAGGACACTTTTGCAGCTGCACGAAACTACTGCAAAAGGCCAAATTGATGATCTCGGTGATTGTGTGAAAGTGCCCAGAGGCTCCTCAGAGCAAGATCTGCTTAAGTCAATGTCACTTCTTGTGGAATATTTGTGTCTAAGACTGCACTGCAAAACTGACAATGCAAACTTTAATTTAATTCAATTTATTAATATTTCTATACCGCCCTTCTCCCGAAGGACTCAGGGCGGTGTACAGGGCAAGAATAAAACACAAAGCTACAAAAATTAAAAAGTAATTAAATACATGCCCAACAATAAATACATTAATAAAACCCCAATAAAATGATAGTAAAACCCCACCAATCCCCCCTCAGGCCAGGCCAGCTTGTTCGAACAGGTATGTTTTCAGATCGCGGCGAAAGGAGCGAAGATCGGGCGCCGTCCGGAGCTCAACCGGTAACTGGTTCCATAGCTCCGGGGCGCCCACAGAGAAAGACCTCCCCCTGGGGGCCACCAATCTACATTCTCTGACCGGTGGCACCCTGAGGAGGCCCTCTCTGTGGGAACGCACAGGGCGCAGGGAGCTTGATGCCGGCAGCAGATGTTCCCCGAGGTACTCCGGCCCCATGCCATGGAGGGCTTTGAACACCATTACTAGCACCTTGAATCTCACCCGGAAGACAACTGGCAACCAATGCAGCTCACGGAGCAGAGGTGTAACATGGGAGTATCGGGAAACTCCCAACACAACTCTCGCGGCTGCATTCTGTGCCAGTTGGAGCTTCCGGGTGGTCCTCAAGGGCAGCCCCATGTAGAGAGCGTTGCAGTAGTCTAGTCGAGAGGTCACGAGCGCGTGAGTGACTGTGCATAGATCATCCCGGCTTAGATAGGGCTGCAACTGGCGCACCAGGCGAACCTGGGCGAAAGCCCCCCTAGTCACAGCTCCTATGTGGTCTTCCAGAGTGAGCCGTGAATCTAGGAGGACTCCCAAGTTGCGAGCCCTATCTACGGGGGGTAATAATTCGCCCCCCATAGAAAGAGATGGAATGTCCGAATAAACCCGGGATGAAGGTATGCAAAGCCACTCGGTCTTGTCGGGGTTGAGTTGAAGTCTGTTCCTCCCCATCCAGACCCGAACCGCCTCCAGGCAACGGGACATCACGGTGAGGGCATCACTGGGGTGGTTTGGGGTCAAAAAGAAAAGCTGGGTATCATCAGCATACTGATGATACCCAACTCCAAAACCACGAATGATCTCACCCAGCGGTTTCATATAGATGTTGAACAGGAGAGGCGAGAGGACCGACCCCTGAGGAACTCCACAAATGAGAGACCTCGCGGTCGACCTCTGCCCTCCTGCCAACACCGACTGCGAGCGTCCCTGGAGATAGGAGGAGAACCACTGTAAAACCGTGCCTCCCACTCCCAATCCCCTAAGACGCCGCAGCAAGATACCATGGTCGATGGTATCGAAAGCCGCTGAGAGGTCTAATAGGACCAGAACAGAGGAATGCCCCCTGTCCCGGGCCCTCCAGAGATCATTCACCAGCGCGACCAATGCCGTCTCCGTGCTGTACCCGGGCCTGAAACCCGATTGGTACGGGTCTAGATAATCCACTTCATCCAGGACCAGAGGGAGCTGATGTGCCACCACACTCTCAACAACCTTCGCAAGAAAGCGAAGGTTGGAGACAGGACGAAAGTTGTTCAATACAGCTGGGTCCAAGGCAGGCTTCTTGAGGACAGGCCTCACCACCGCCTGTTTCAAGACGGCGGGGAAGCTACCCTCACTCAAAGAAGCCGATATAACTGCCTGGAACCAGCTGCGTGTCCTCTCCCGGGCTGCATAGACCAGCCAGGAAGGGCACGGGTCCAATAAACATGTGGTGGTGCTCAGCCTCCCCATGATCCTGTCCACTTCCTCCGGAGTCACAGAATCAAACTCCTCCCAGGTGATATCGACAAGACCACTCGTGTCCTGCTCAACAGACTCTGCCCAGTCAGAGTCCAGACCGACCCGAATCCGAGCGATTTTGTCCGACAGATGCTGGTTAAACTCCTCGGCACGACCTTGCAAGGGATCCTCCCTCACCTCCTGATTCAGGAGGGAGCGAGTCACCCTAAACAGGGCGGCCGGGCGATTATCTGCGGACGCGATAAGGGTGGCGAAGTGGTTAGACCTCGCCTCCCTTATCGCAGCGAGATAAGACCTAGTATAGGTTCTTAGTCGCAATCGATCGGATTCGGATCGGCTGGATCTCCAACCGCTCTCTAGGCCCCGTCTCCGACGCTTCATCTCCCGGAGCTCCACGGAGAACCTGGGCCTCGACGGGATCTGCACCGGGTCAGGGGCCGCAGGGGTACAACTCGGTCAAGAGCCTCAGTGGCCACCCTTTCCCAGGCTTCCACTAAGGCATCTGCCGAGCTGTGAGCAAGGGAGGCAGGTGGGGACCCCAGCGCTGCCTGGAACCTCTGGGGATCCATTAAGCGTCTGGGGCGGTACCATTTGATAGGTTCCACACACCCACGGCAGGGGGTGGCAAAACGGAAGACCAGCCACAGGAGATGATGATCATGACAGGGGCATAACAATTGGGCAGCCCCCACCAAGATCATCTAACCACCGTCCAGATAAGAAAACTAGGTCAAGGGTGTGGCCTCCCTCATGAGTCGGTCCCGAAATTACTTGCGTCAGGTCCATGGCCGTCATGGAAGCCATGAACTCCCGAGCCAACTCAGATGATCCTCCCAGAGATGGTAGATTGAAGTCCCCCAAAACTATAAGTTTCGGGAACTCAATCACCAACCCAGAGAGGACATCGAGAAGCTCAGGCAGGGCTGCTGCTGCGTGACTAGGCGAAAGGTACACCAGCAGCAAGCCCAACTGCGCACCAGGGCCGCATCTCAAGAAGAGAGACTCACACCCGACTATCTGGGGAACGGTGGCCTCCCGTGGACACAAGGTCTCCCTCATAACAACAGCCACTCCCCCACCCCTACCCTGAGCCCGAGGCCGGTGTAGCACCCGGAAACCTGGTGGGCAAAGATCAAACAGAGGAATACCGCCCTCTGGGCCCAACCAAGTTTCCGTGATGCAAGTCAGGTCCGCCTGCTCACCCTCGACCAAGTCACGGACGAGAGGAGCTTTATTAACGACAGACCTGGCATTCAAGTACACCAGCCGGAGCTCAGGAGGCTGCACATCCTCACTCCCGGGACCTCGGGGTGGAGCCAGAGGGTCGGAGTGCCTCACCACTTGTAAGCAGCGGAGAGACCTTCCCAGAGATCGATACGGCCCTCTGTTCCTACACCTGCTGCCATTCCCTAACGTCGTGGGAATAGGTAATCCCACGACTGGCCCTGGAGCCCCAGAAGCAACCGACCCCCGCTCCTCCCCCCCGCGATCTGCCTCAGCACTGGCCTGAACAGAGGTTGTTGGACTGCCCCCCTCGTCCAAACAACCAAAAGAAGTACCCTCCCTCCTCCCTAACCCCCGAAAAAATTTCGATAAAAAACAAACCAGGGGCCTCTTATTAGGTTTACGTCGGAGGCCCCTACCCGTGCCCAGCCATCTCTCGGGGTCCCAACAAGTGGGCCCTTCCTCGAGATTGTACGCGGCTGGAAAGGCGGGTCGCCCCCAGGAAGGGGGAGCACCCCTGAGGGCGAGCAAGTCCGTAGAAGAATACCTAAGATAAGGCATAAGAGCAGTCCAGATGCAGGCAGTCCATAGTCAGTAAGGAGGGTCTAAGCAGAGAACAAATAGGTGTCCCGGCCCTCCACCCAGCCACTGCCACTAAGCTGGGTGCACCCCCAGGACAGGCCAACCACCGTCCTCTCACGACAGTCGCAAGGCCTATTCCTGGGGGGGGTCTGAAACACCCATCCTGGGTACAGCATGTCCCCTAGAGCTCTCACCTCTAGGGGCAGCAGATGTAAGTTCAAGCCACCCTCTCACGGTGGCTATTACCCAGGGAACTCTGAATCCATAGGGGATGATATATAGGTGACAATAAACAACAGTCCGAAGGCAAAAGTATGGTGGTATAATAATCCATCGTAGTACGCCATCAAAGTCTGCACTGCTAAACAGCCGAGTCCTCCGTTGCTCTGCCGTTCCAGGAGATTGCAAACAGCAATTGGACACATCAGATGCCCTCAGGAATTTGAATTGTTTGACTGAATGTCAAGCCATGTGTGAAACAGGTGATAGGTGTCAGTTTCATCCCACATGATGGCATCCCTATATAAAAGAGCAGAAGAATGTAGACCTTTCAAGGATTATGTTACTTTTGATATCCTACTGTATTTTAGACACACATATTTGCCTTTTATACTTTTCCTATGGTATTATTGATGCAAGTATTAATAATCTAACTCTCTTAGTGCTATTTTCAGCTGTGCTGGAAAAGACAATGTATATGCCACTGCCTTTTTAGGCAAGACTACAAGCAGTTTATTACCAAAGGGAACTGTCAAGACTATGACGTCTTTAGAAAACTCATCTAGTCTTCTGTGAAGCCAATTTAACCTCTTGGGTTGTGTCATTCCCAAGATGTTCCAACTCTGATAGTTTCCAATGCACTGTGGAATATTGCTGTTAATATAATTGGAGAGACTATGGCTCTTGCCATTTTGGCAGGCTACAGCTGCCATTCTTTGAACAATAGTGGACTAAATTTGTAAGAGCAAGGTGTAATTATAGGCCATGGAGGAGTGCCAATGAAAAAAAAAAGCTTTCATGATCCAGCTTACCATTGCACCTTTGCTTCAATCTCACTTCCTTCCAATAACATTCTCTTTTTATCATAGAATGGTTACTTTATAAAAATAGATTATCTTACTTAATAATAGTAATGTTATTTGGATATAGTGAGATTTCCTTGGATATAATAGCTACTTCCTACTATGGCACTGGATTGTAAGTGTGGTTAGTTAAATGTTCTGTTCTGTTGCCTTTGATATCAATCAGCATGCATAAATTTCTGTATAGTGGGCTACCTATATCCAAGTACTGTCTGATGGTTGTCAGTTAACCCTTAATAAACTGGACTATTATACGTGCCACCTTTCAACAGCAAGTGTTGCTGAACAGCAATTGTAGCCCCAAACTTACTTACACCCATAAAATTAATGAAATGAAGATGGTTCTTACAAGCCACTGGCACACTGGGAAAAGCAATTAGCTTCAGAGGAAGTGAATGAGTCAAAGGAAATAGTCTACAGAAAGAATTAATTTCATTTCCAGTAACCCAGTTCAAAAGGGGGGAAGAGGCAGGTGGTACATTCTGACAGTGAAGGCTGCATTGTCCTCTGTTATGTGGGGGGTGGTAAAGGGAGAAATGTAAATCCAGCCTTTTGTCATGTTGTTAGATGATTCAGCAAGTAAAGATTGTTGCTTCTTCCAGAGCATCACTTTAAGAAGGAAGTTATATGAAAACAGCTGTTCTTTTGTCAGTTCTGTTAATGGACCCATTTTGTCAACATAAGAAAGAGTGGGGAACAGATGGATGGAAGGCTATGGTAAAATAAAGGTAAAGGTAAAGGTTCCCCTGCACATGCGCGCTAGTTGTTTCCAACTCTAGAGGCCGGTGCTCATCTCTGTTTCAAAGCCGAAAAGCCAGTGTTTGTCTGAGGATGTCTCCGTGGTCATGTGGCTGGCATGACTAGACGCCAAAGGCGCACGGAATGCTGTTACCTTCCCACCGTAGTGGTCCCTATTTTTCTACTTGCATTTTTACGTGCTTTCAAACTGCTAGGTTGGCAGAAGCTGGGACGAGTAACAGGCACTCACTCTGTTACACGGCACTCGGGATTTGACCCGCCAAACTGCTGACCTTCTGATCGACAAGCTCAGTGTCCTAGCCCACTGAGCCACTGCGTCCCTATTATGGTAAAATGGGACTGGCTAATTTACAATTTGGAATCTCATGCAAATGTTTAAATGGATCTGATGATAACCATTTAGTCCAAAGATAACTGTTCTGGGTGACCGAGAAGCAAAAATTCCCAAACAAATAGGGATAGCACAACTGTCACTCAGATGAGTGTCAGTTCTTCAGTTTTGTGTTTCCTTTTGGCTAAGCTCTTTTTCGTCTCACTCACTAATGTACTAATGACTCACTTATGCAAGTGTTGCCAGACATATTCTGTCTCTTGTAGGGTTTGATTTTGACTAACAGTAGTTTGCTGTGGAAGCCTCTGTTGTAGTTTCTAGAATTTTAAAAGCAGTGTTAAAAAAAATCATTGGATCCTATGGCTAAACAGGAACTCAGGGAACAATGAACAGTGGTGACAATTCTGAAATAGGGACAACGTCAGCAGCTGCACTCTCGGAAGAAATTGATTGATTTTCTTGCCAAAAACAACACATTCCTTTATTCAATGCAAGGGAGTACAACAGAGCCACCAGTTTCTTCCCATGAGAGCAAGCCCAGGCATCAGTAAGTTAATCCCTACTGAAAAACAACAGCAATCAGGCCAATATTAAGTCTTTTACTGCAGAGGTCCCCAACCTTTTGGGCACCAGGGACCAGTTACATGGAGAGACCAGAGGGGCGTGCTTTTTTTTTTATTGAAAAGTTTTACAATACATTTTTGAATACAACCCCCCTCCTCCCCTCTCCCCAACCCTCCCCTCCCCTCCCCTCCCCCCTCCCTGACTTCCCAGAGCTGAATACAGGGTATAATAATACAAACAAGCATAATCTAAAATATGCTAACAACAAAAATAAAACATTAAATTCTATCGCACTTTAACTCTCCATAGTCATAATATTAATGAAATAACTACTAGCTAGTTATACGCCATAAAAATCCACTACTTATTCAAATGCTAAATGAAACTTTTTAGTCCCATATTTATTCTGAATATATTCAATCCATCTTCTCCATTCCACAATATATCTCTGTTGCGATTGATCTTTCAAATATGCTGAAATCTTTGCCATTTCTGCCAAGTTAGAAACTTTCAAAGTCCACTCTTCTATAGTCAGCAGTTCTTCCTTCTTCCAATATTGCGCTACTAAAAGTCTCGCTGCCGTAATTAGATTCAACATCAACTTTGTATCTATAACAATAGTATCTGTAATTTTGTTGTTGTTGTTAGTTGCGAAGACGTGTCCAACCCATCGCGACCCTATGGACAACGTTCCCCCAGGCCTTCCTGTCCTCTACCATCTTCTGGAGTCCATTTAAGCTCACGTCTACTGCTTCAGTGACTCCATCCAGCCACCTCATTCTCTGTCGTCCCCTTCTTCTATTGCCCTCAATTTTTCCCAGCATTAGGCTCTTCTCCAGTGAGTCCTTCCTTCTCATTAGGTGGCCAAAGTATTTGAGTTTTAGCTTCAGGATCTGGCCTTTTAAAGAGCAGTCAGGGTTGATCTCCTCTAGGACTGACCGGTTTGATCACCTGGCAGTCCAAGGGACTCGCAGGAGTCTTCTCCAGCACCATAGTTCAAAGGCTTCAATTCTTTGGTGTTCAGCCTTTCTTATGGTCCAACTTTCACTGCCATACATTGCAACTGGGAAGACCATAGCCTTGACTATACACACTTTCAAGGCTATGGTCTTCCCAGTTGTCTAATCATAAAAAGCATTCCCCCAAATCTCAGTTTTAACTATTTCCCAAAAGACCATCAGAATGGGTCCAATGATGCCTCAGGGTGTGGGCTTTTCCAAAGGAGGGGAGCAACTACTAAGAACGATTACTCCATGCTCCTTCATATTGTATCTTCTGATAGGAGGGGCCCTTTGGCAGTCCAGGTGTGACAATGTACTTGGTGCTGGGCGATGTCTCCTTGACACCATATACAAACACTGCTTTGATCCCAAATCTGGGGGTAAAACAATGAGAATCTGGGAGTGATTGCGCTTGCCTAGAATGAAAAGGAAGCCTATCCACTAGGAGCATTTACCATATATCTCTGTCTTAGGAACTATAACTATAAAAATGCCAGTTAGATCAGCATTTCAAAAGAGAAATCAGGAAAGAAGAAAGTCTTCTTTTGTTAAGAAAGATGTGCTTCAATAGATCTATAGGGAAACATCTCATAAAGTGATATTCTCAACCTGGAACCTTTCCAAGTGGGTGGGAACTAGAACTCCCTGAATACCCAGGCAGCAGACAAGCACAGAATACAAAAAGCCATTGGACTGAGGTTAAGTTATCATGACTCTGATCAACAAAGGAGTTTTGTCAAAGTGTGATAGCTAACCAGGTTGAATTGATGCTTTGTGCGTTGATGCTTTCAGGAAGTGAAGTGACTTATCAAGGCAGCGTAACTTAATTAATAACATAAAATATGTTTCGGACTTAACAAAGAGGGGGAACCCAACAATTGTGGTTTGTAAACTATGGCCTTCTGGCTTAATATGTCCTGTGAGTTCAGCCAGCTATAATTAATATCATTCTTAAATTAGGATTTAGTATGATAGACTGTATGAGCTCAATCAATCTTTCAGGTTTTCAATAACTGATTGGCAACTAACCATATGCAGCATACAGATCAATTTTAAGTAAATAAGTGCATTTTCTGGCTATGTTCTCACAACATACAGGTAATTGATTTCATTAAATACTATACAGGAAGTGCTCAACTTATGATCACAAAATTGGGGCAAAAATTTCCATTGCTAAGCAAGGCAGTTAAGTGAATCATGCCTGATTTTACAACCTTTTTTTACCACAGTTGTTAAGCAAATCACTACAATTGTTAAATGAATCGTGCAGGTTGTTAAGTGACTGCAGTTTCCCCATTGACTTTGCTTATCAGAGCTAGATGGGAAGGTCAGAAATGCCAACCATACGACCCAGAGATTCTGCAACCATCATAAATACATAACACCCCGGCTCCAAAGATGGTGGACGTGCTGGGGAGAGCTCCGTAACCCCCAGTGGTAAGGCATCCCCCCAGGAGCCCCCCAGGGATGTCAACAGACCCCTGGGGTGGGGTCAGAAGTTGGGCAGCTGAGATGGGCAATGTGCCGTCCGCTGCCGCCCCGAATCAGCTGTAGGGGTGCCGGGACATCTCCGCCCCACCGCCTGGGCCGTTGGCGGCCGTTTGAAATGGGGCCAACATCCTCGCTCTGCCTCAGCCGCCTGATCTACTCCGGGCGGCGTCGGCGTCTCCGAAGGATCAAAGGAGACGCCGCAGATCATCTGTGAGGCAGAGGCGGCGAAAGCGAAAGCGAGTACAACAACAGTGGCGGTGAGAGCGCTCCAAGCCCAAAGCCGGTCATCTTCCCCAGGGGGCTGGAAACAGCGGTGGCGGTTGGCGGTGACATCTTCGGCCCACCCCCTGAGCCGCTGCGGCTGTACAGCCAGCTGAATTGAGGCCGACGCCTCCGCTCTACCTCAGCTCCCCTGGCCCGCTCCCGGGCAGCGGCGGCGTCTCCGAGGATCAGAGGAGGCGCCGCGGATCAGCTGGGCGGTGGAAGAGGCGGCAGCAGAGACGATGGCGGCCGGGACTGCTTCTCCAGGCCCAGTCGTTCGCCTCCCAGGGGCCTTGACAGCGGCGGTAGCGCTGGCGGCGTGGCATCTCCGGCCCGCCCCCTGAGCCGCTGCTGCCGTTGCAACCATCCTGAGCGGGGCCGGAGTTGCTGTTCTGCCTCGGCTGCCTAATCTGCTCCCGGATAGCGGCAGCGTCTCCGAGTGATCAAGGAGACGCCGCAGACCAGCTTTACGACGGTAGCGGCAGCAACGAAGACGCGGGCGGTGAGACAGCTTCTCTGGGCCCGGTCGACCGTCCTCCGAGGGGCCTTGACAGAGGCCTTGACAGAGGCGCTAGCAGCAGCGGTGTGGCGTCTCCGGCCCGCCCCCTGAACCGATACAGTCATCTTGAGTGGGGCTGGTGCCTTGTTCTTCCTCGACCACCTTGGGCTGCTCCTAGGCGGCGGTGCCTCCGAAAGATTCACACCAAAGGAGACGCTGGGCAATGGAGGCGACGGCGGCATGGGCCACAGCAGCAGCGAAAGCTTCTCCAGGCCCCGGCCGACCACTCTCACCAGGATCCTTCGACGCCGGCAAAAATGGACACGGTGTAGCGTCTCCGGCCTGCACTCTGAGCCGTTTGCAGCCGCCCCGAATGGGTGCCAACGACTCCTCTATGCCCTGTACGGCGGAAGCGGCGGCAACGAAGGCGAGGGCGGCGGTGACAGCCTCTCCGGGCCCCGGTCGACCGTTTTTGCCCAGGGGCCTCTGACAGCGGCGGTAGTGGCGGCGGCGAGGCATCTACGGCCCACACCCTGAGCCACCTCTTCGAGGCACCTTGAACGGAGACGGCAACAGCAGCGACATGACACCAGGGACTCCCATACCTCTGGGAGGCCACGCTCCGGACGGTCCCCAACCAATAGGGGCCTATGGAGCTGCGGCCGGGAACAACGCCCAGAGGATCAGGGAGGAAACTGAACCACCAGAGCTGACGCCAATTAATGAATCCCTCCACCTTGCCTTCTGCCCACTCTCAACCATCCTTGCCCATTCTCTCCCCACAGGACATAACGGGCCTGGGTGCAAGCCATGGTGGCAGAGTGGCTTGGCCTTACACCTGCAACCCCATAGAGGTGAGAGCTCTATGGGGTATGCTTCACCCAGAGTACGTTCTGGACCACCTCCGGAAGCAGAGACACAACCCATCGTGAGAGGATGAGGAGTGGCCTGCTTCTGGGGGTTCGCCCGGCCAAGTGGCAGTGGCAGGGTGACGATCCAGAAACCCACCTACCCGACTCGACCCTCCTGCAAATTCACCATCCAGGGGACTGCCTTCCCGGAACCCCTTGTGACTATGCTCGTTCAATACTCCAGCACAGTACTGCACGCCCTCAGGGGTTCCCCCCTCTCCTGGGTGCGACCCGCCTGCACTACATCCAATCTCGATGACGGGCCCAACCACTGGGCCTCTGAGAGATGGCCGGGCAGGGTCAGGGGCCTCCAGCATAAGCCCAACAAGAGGCCCCTGATTAAGTTCTTAGTTAAGTTTTTTGTGGGGTTAGGGAGGGGGGTGGGAGAAGACTATGGTTGCGCGGGAAAGGCACGCCTTCCAGCCACCATAACGCATGCCAGGCCTACGACCATTCGCGACGGTGTACAACGAGGACCAGTCGCCGATAATACCCAGTGGCGTACTGACAAACAGCCCATTCCCAGGATGGTGGGGAACGGCAGAAGGTGCACAGACAGAGGGCCGTATCGTCACTGGGAGTGTCATCTCCGCTCTGTACAAGCGGTGAGACGCTCCGACCCTCTGTACTCCCCCGGAGGACCCGGGAGCGAAGGTGTGCAGCCTCCCATGCTAAGACTGGTCTACCTGAATGCAAGGTCCGTAGCTAACAAAGCTCACCTCATTCGTGACCTAGTGGAGAGCGAGCATGCGGACCTGGCTTGCATCACGGAAACCTGGCTGGGCCCAGAGGGTGGTGTCCCTCTGGTTGACCTCTGCCCGCCAGGTTTCCAGGTGCTGCACCAGCCTCGGACCCATGGGAGGGGCGGGGGAGTGGCAGTTATCATCAGGGAATCCCTTAGCCCGCGAGAGACCACCGTCCCTCAGATGGTCGGGTGTTAGTCTCTCCTACTGAGATATGGCCCAGGGGCGCAGTTGGGCCTGCTGCTGGCGTACCTACCACCTAATCGTGCAGCGGCGGCCCTACCCGAGCTACTCGATGTCCTCTCAGGGTTGGTGGTTGAATTCCCAAAACTCATGGTCTTGGGCGACTTTAACCTACCGTCCCTGGGAGGATCGTCCGAACTGGCTCGGGAGTTCATGGCTTCCATGGCGGCCATGGACCTGTCGCAAATAATTTCTGGACCGACTCATGAGAGAGGCCACACCCCAGACTTGGTGTTCTTGTCTGGACGGTGGCGTGATGATATCGGTGGGGGTGCCACAACTGTTACGCCCCTGTCATGGACCGATCACCACCTCCTGCGGCTAGACTTCCCCTTTGCCACCCCCCACCGTGGGTGCACGGTGCCAGTCAGATGGTACCGCCCTAGGCGCCTAATGGACCCTGATAAGTTCCAGGCAGCGCTTAGGGACACACATGCACTCCCTGCTCACAGCTCGGCGGATGCCTTAGTGGAAGCCTGGGAAAAGGCAGCCACGGAGGCTCTGGACCGAGTTGTACCCTTGCGGCCTCTGACCCGGCGCAGATCCCAGCGAGCCCCATGGTTCACCGCGGAGCTCCAGGAGATGAAGCGTCGGAGACGGGGCCTAGAGAGCCGTTGGAGATCCAGTCGATCCGAATCTGACCGATTGCGATTAAGAATCCTCACCAGGTCTTATCTCGCTGCGATAAGGGTGGCAAAATCCAACTACTTTTCCACCCTCATCGCGTCCGCAGATAATCGCCCGGCTGCCTTGTTCAGGGTGACTCGCTCCCTATTGAACCAAGAGGTGAGGGAGGAACCCTTGCAGGGTCGAGCCGAGGAATTCGGTCAATATCTGCTGGATAAAATTGCTCGGATTCGAACTGGCCTGGACTCCAACTGGGCTGAGCTGGAAGAACAAGACATGGACAGTCTTGTCGACGTCATCTGGGAGGAATTTGATCCTGTAACTCCTAAGGAAGTGGACAGGATTATGAGAAGGTTGAGCGCCTCCACATGCTTACTGGACCCGTGCCCTTCCTGGCTGGCCTATGCAGCTCGAGAGGGGACACGAGGCTGGTTCCTAGCGGTCATCTCTGCTTCTCTGAGTGAGGGTCACTTCCCCACCGCCTTGAAGGAGGCGGTGGTGAGACCTCTCCTCAAGAAGCCCACCTTGGACCCATCCTCTTTGAATAACTTTCGTCCTGTCTCCAATCTTTGCTTCCTTGCGAAGGTTGTTGAGAGCGTGGTGGCGCACCAACTTCCTCAGATCCTGGATGAAGCGGTTTATCTAGACCCGTACCAATCGGGTTTCAGGCCGGGCTACAGCACAGAGACGGCATTGGTCGCTCTGATGAATGATCTCTGGAGAGCCCGGGACAGGGGCCATTCCTCTGTCCTAGTCTTATTAGACCTCTCGGCGGCTTTCGATACCATCGACCATGGTATCTTGCTGCGACGCCTCAGGGGACTGGGAGTGGGAGGCACGGTTCTGCGTTGGTTCTCCTCCTTTCTCCAGGGTCGCTCACAGTCGGTGCTGGCAGGGGGACAGAGGTCGACCCCGAGGCCTCTCGCTTGCGGAGTCCCTCAGGGGTCGGTCCTCTCGCCTCTCCTGTTCAACATCTACATGAAACCGCTGGGTGAGATCATTCGCAGCTTTGGAGTAGGGTACCATCAGTATGCTGATGACACCCAGCTTTTCATCTCAACTCCAAACAATATCAGTGATGCCCTCGACGTGATGTCCCGCTGCCTGAAAGCGGTCCGGGAATGGATGGGGAGGAACAGGCTTCAACTGAACCCGGACAAGACTGAATGGCTGTACGTACCGGCAAGCCAGGATATTCAGAACGTCCCATCCCTTAACATCGGGGACAAGTTACTACCCCCTGTTGATAGGGCCCGCAACCTGGGTGTCCTCCTAGACTCGCAGCTCTCCCTGGAAGATCACATAGGAGCTGTGACCAAGGGGGCCTTCTCCCGGGTTCGACTAGTTCGCCAACTACGGCCTTATCTGGACCTGGATGCCTTACGTACAGTCACCCATGCCCTTGTGACCTCTCGCCTAGACTACTGTAACGCTCTCTACATGGGGCTGCCCTTGAGATCCACTCGGAAGCTTCAACTGGTGCAAAGTGCAGCGGCACGGACACTCTTGGGAGCCTCCCGATACTCCCATATCACACCTCTCCTCCGTGCGCTGCACTGGCTTCCGGTTGCCTTCCGTGTGAAGTTCAAGGTGCTAACAATGACATACAAAGCCCTACATGGCATGGGTCCGGACTACCTACGGGAGCACCTTCTGCCAATGTCAGCACCCCACCGTCCTGTGCGCTCCCACAGAGAGGGCCTCCTCAGGGTGCCACCACTCAAGGAATGTCGGCTGGTGGCCCCCAGGGGGAGGGCATTCTCAGTGGGTGCGCCAGCCCTCTGGAACAGCTTACCAACCGAAATCCGGATGGCCCCCGACCTCCGCACCTTCCGGCGCGACTTAAAAACCTTCCTGTTCCAGCAGTCCGGCCTGGCCTAATAGCTTTAATTGGGGTCCCAGTTTGTTTTTACTATTGTTTTTTATTGTTCAATCTGTATACCTTCCTTCCTCTGTACACCGCCCCGAGTCCCTCGGGAGAAGGGCGATTTATAAAAACAAACAAACAAATAAATAAATAAATAAATACATGATGGTTGGCAAGTGCCTAAATTTTAATCACATGACTGCAGGGGTGCTGCAAACAGGCATAAGTGCAAGGACATCTCACTTTTTAGTCCATCATAACTTCAAACAGTAATTAAATGAATGGTTGTAAGTCGAGGATTACCTATAAACTGGGTTTGAATTAGCCTTGCATTTGTCATGTACATAAGATCAGGAGTAACAAGGAAACCTTCAAGTTTGGGTAAAAACATTGTGTTATGATTTAAGGCCTATTCATTCATACATATAGACAGGGAAAAAAATACATGCACAGAAATACAATTCAAAGCCCTTTTTTCAGTGTGTCGATGAAGATTCTCAATTATCAAGGTAGAGTTGTCTGGAAGTTGAGTCAATCAGTTTCACTTTTGAAATGAAGTTATCAGCACAAATCATCTGAATAAATTCAACAAGGACTCATTAAAAATTCATACAGCTCCAAAAATCTGGATGAGTACTTAAGAGTAATAATTTACTGCATCTCCTTGAATGGTTGACCAGATAAACGTTAAAAGGATCTACTCTACTTACAGATCTGCATTGCTATACTAAATTTTGAAATCAAGATTAGATCAATCTAGTTTTCATCTCAAGCATGTCTACATTATTTTAGGATCCAAGACTATCTGGAAAGACAACATACTAGTGACATGAGATGTATGCGATGAATTGACAGACAAGACTCTGGGCTTTTTAAATGTAATTCTGGATTACTGTGATATTGAATAATATATTATCTGTTTATAAGCTGTCCAGGGTCACCTTATCGGTGAATTGGGTGGCATATAAATTTAATAAATAAATGAATGAATGATCACCAATATAGTAATATTTTAAAAAATAATTCTTCTGTGCATTTTTACTAAAAACATATAAGTGAAAAAAATTAAGTTGTCTTACATGCAGGTCTTGAACATGCAGTATAGAAAAGTATGGATAGAAAAAGGGAGAATGAGAAACCATATTGCTATAAAATATCTGAAAAAGAGGAAATGTAAAGACCTTAAGGGTCAAGAAAGGCAGGGATCTTCCGTGAGAATAATCTTTTATTCATCTGGTTGTATAGCTAGAACATGAAATGTTTGGCTCTTTGAAATGTGGATAATTACACACAGTGCCATTACAGTGGAAAAGCACTTTACTTTTAAGTAAAGTCTGACGCCTCTCCACTAAAATCATGGTTCCACCCCATCCCGAAATGAGACAGCTAGCAAAATTATAGAGTGAATCAGTAAATGTATTTGGAAAGTCATAACATAGAAGAAAAAGTACAAAATCCCCTTCTACATCACTGTGGCCCAAACCTGCCCAGTCCCCCATCTGCTATTTGAGAAAGGATGTTTTCATATAATTCCAGAATTAATTGCATCCATAAAATGCACTTATCGATGGTTTGGCTAAGCAGACCTTATTCAGTAGCTTCAATTCTCTGCGGTTACAGTACACACTGATCCATAAACTGACTGCATTTTATAGAATACTAATTTAAAACAGGAATGGTTAGTTTAAGGTGATTTAAGCAGGGCTTTTTTTTCTCGTAGAACGCTCAGAACGGAGTTCCGGCACCTTTTTGGGATGGAACCTTGTAGGGTAGGCAAGGCGGGTTGTATGACATGTGTGAGTTCCAGCACCTTTTTCTTTTACAAAAAAAGCACTGGATTTAAGGAGTCTCTAGTTGGGCTGCTTTATAAATTTGTTCAATAAATAAATAAAATATTTATTATAAAAAGCACTGGAGGATTTTAAGAAGAGATTGGACAACCATTTGTCTGAAATGTTGCAAGGTTTCCTGCTCGAGCAGCGGGTTGGACTTGAAGACCTCCATGTTACTCTGTTACATGGTTCAGTGTATCGTATGAACATAGGCCGTGTCTTACTTAACCCATTTCAGTTCTGAAGGAACATCTAGACTATAGAGCAGGGGTGTCAAACTGCCAGCCCACAGGCCGGATGCATCACGAGGAAACCGCGCCTACTCCATTGCCGGCAATGGGGAAAAAGTTCCAATACGTCGCGCGACGTCACGTGATGTTGCGAGTTTGACATTTCTGCTCTAGAGGGTTTTTTAAGATGATTTTTGTCAAAGAACTTAGGACAACTGCAGACATTTGCCCACTTTATACATTTGCTGTGCTGTAGAAAATACCCGGTTAATAATGTTATCTTCTACAATTCTTTTGTATAGGATCTACCTGAGCTTGGCAGAGGACCCAAATTTTTAAAAAAACAAAAACAAATAAAAGGCTTAATTTCATCATTTGCTAAAATACGTGTATTGCTTTTTTTTGGCAAAGCTGATATTGCACAAGGCACAAGGCTATTTATAATGCCATGGTCAGATATGTCATTACAATATGTTTTAAATCAGATAAACTAGTTTTCATACTATACTTTTAAATTCCTAAATTCCTAAATACCTTCTAGTGTTTTCAGTTCTATGAGCAAGGGTGTTGGAGATGAAACAAATTCATGAATGACTAATGAAAACTGACAGGATAATTGGTAATATTTTTTTTACCAATTCTCTGTTTTTTAAAAATTGTAATATTTTCATTATTATACCCTATTTTTCTGTCAGTAGTTAGTTTTTCAGATCCATAAAAAAGTTAACTTTCTAAGAATTTATTTTTCTTTTCATTTCTGAATGTCACATAAGCACTGAAAATCATCCTAAGTTAGATTTTCTTGGCTCCTGGAGAATGCTCCTGTATGGATAACTTGGAAAAGCTAATTGCCATATTTTATCAAATATTTTTCTCTGTCCTAACAGCTTGCACTTCTCACGAGCTGTGTTTATATTAAATGATGAACTGATGATAACATCATTCAGTAATGCAAAAGATCAGAAGCACCCTACTCTTCCTGTTTCCTGTCTCCTTTTGTGTTAAGATCTGAGCTTCTTTTCTTGCAGATTGAGAGCAAGAATCTATTTTCACTCAGGAGCCATCCCCAATACAAGCTTAGGGGACAAACTTTAAAGCAAACCTCATCCTTTCCTATTTGGACAACCCATTTTGTTTTAAAAAAAAACACCATAGGTAAGACTTTTAAAGTTGATGTTGATGGCATGCAGGAATGGAAGAAGGGTAGGGGACTGGGTGGAAGAGATGCTGCCTAGAGAACAATCGGATTAAGGTGGGGAATGTCTGCAGCTGCACAACAGGCAGAGAAAGAAACTCAGAAAGGATCCACCCTAACTTATCGGGCTGTAAAAAGAGAATAAATAAATAAAATAAAATAAAATAAATAAATAAATAAATAAATAAATAAGATAGATAGATAGATAGATAGATAGATAGATAGATAGATAGATAGATAGATAGATAGATAGATAGATAGATAAATAAACCTTTATTGTCAAAGTACAACATGTGTACATTGAGATTAGCTGAGCCTCCCCCCCGTGCTCTCTCCCCCCAACATACGGTGACAACAAACCCTCCATCCCATCACACCATGTGAACCAACTACACCACACACCGGCCTCCCAAGTCAATTCTGCATAAGATTATGTCCCATTTAAAAGCCTAACAGCCCACGGATAAAAGCTATTTTTCAGCCTGTTGGTACGGCTGGCTATATTCCTATATCTCCTACCGGATGGTAGGAGAGTAAAGAGATAGGTGGGAAGATGGAAGATTTGTATGTTCAGACTTACAAATTTCTGTTAATTTGCCCTTACAATAAAATAGAATTAGCTCCCCTGGTCATGCTTCTGTGTGGTCAACCTGGGAAGCTGATAGTTAGCAATCTGAAATAGCTTTAATCAGTGCTTTTTTTTTCTAAGAAAAAAAGTGCCGGAACTCGCATCTTGTTAATCTTTTATTTAAAAAATTATATATTCAGTTCTTAACATAAATTTAATTTATTGCATATAAGGCAAATGTTCATAGTAAATTTTACACTAAAAATTAAAAAAAAAGATTTTCAATTCACCGATTTTTTTAAATAAAGAAATTATTAAGAACAGCTTTTATCCATGGGCTGTTAGGCTTTTGAATGGGACATAATTTTATAAACTTTATGCATAATTGACTTGCGAGGCCGGTGTGTTGTGCAATTAGCTCACATGGTGTAATAAGATGGAGGTTTTGTGTCATTGTAAGTTGGGGGTGGGGGCATGAAGGGAGGCTCAGCCAATCTCAATGTATACATGGTTGTACTTTGACAATAAAAGTTCATTCATACTTACCTTTCACACGTAGTCAGTCACTGTACACACACCCACACATGTCAGTTGTGTAACGAAACATAACAGTTGCTGCCCACAGTAAGCACTCAGCGCGCAGCCACAAGACCAATTACAAGCCGAGCAGTGCCACAAGCCGAGCAGCGCCATCACAACCAGCGCAGATGAAGTATGCATGCATCGGACTTGCATGCACCGTTTTAAGGATTTTGCTGCAGACCTGCTACATTCAATAGGGCGATTCAAGTCCACGTGGACCAAACATCAAATTTTCAAAAATTACTTTTAAAACCTGGAGAATCTGTGAGAAAAAGATTCCGGAACTCTGTTCCAGTGTGTTCTATGACAAAAAAGCACTGGCTTTAATATTCATTATCATAGAAAGGGGGGTATTTGGGGTTTCATTGGTTAGATTCATTTATTTTGATAGAAATGGCTAGTTTATAATATTATAGAAAAGCAAAAAGTTGAGGTTCAGTGTTAATGCTTCCTTGTACTCCTGTAACAGAGGGAGTCAGAAGTCAGCGCCTTATCTTTTTCCCTTCTCCCCCTCACTTTTCCCTTTTTCTCTCACACTTTGCTCACAAAAGCCTCCAGTCACTCTCACTCACTCCTCCGTCTCTTTCAAAGTCACCTTGTTCAGTCTCTTCCCCACTCACTCAGTCTCTTTCAAAGACCTCTTGCTTGCTCGCTCGCTCACTTACTGCCCCGTCACTTTCAAACACCATTTACTCATTCACTCACTCACTTACTGCCCCGTCACTTCCAAACGCCACTTGCTTGCTCACTCACTTACTGCATTTGGAAGCAACGGGGCAGTAAGTGAACGAGTGCCGGTGCCGGAGGCCATCAGCTGTTTGGTGCCGGAGACCACTTCCACGAGGAACACAGCTCTGAGTTGGGGTTTGGAGCAGCTCTGGGTGGGGGCTCAGCACAGGCCGCGGCGTGGCAACTGCGGGGAGGGGAATCCCCACAGTGGCTGTGGGGAGGGAAATCCCCGCGGCATGTGGCTCTGAGTCGCAGCGGTGGGGGTGCAAAGGACAGGCAGCGACGCCGTAGCAAGACACCGGCATCACTCCCAGTGACAGCACCTCTGAGTTCTGGCACCTTTTTTTTTTTTTAGAAAAAAAGCACTAGTAAAGGGAATCCATGTATGCTGTATGTTGTCAAATTCCAGTACTAGGTGTGCAGTTCAAGAGAATACTATGCTCAGAAAATTAGTTTTTGTCACATAATTATATCTACATAATCTTTTCTCAAAAATTTAGCATTAGATGTGTGTTTTAAAAAAGCATTATCCTTTTTGCATCTTCAACAAAAATTTTGGAATATACATATGTAGCACCTTTAGTAGGATGGACAGTATTAGGATTAAATATGCTAAAACTCTAGTGTCTCTATGAATCCAGGTGGGTTAAGTAGAAGTAAGAATGCTATATGGTTATGCCATAATCATAATCATAGATATATTTGTTTTTGAATACACTTGCATTGGGTTGGGATTGTTCTCTAACCTTGTACATTCTATAGGAAATTCTGTATTGCTAGATCAGCAATTTTTCAAGGTTGAGCAAAGACTCCAGCAATAAAATGGTCCACAGAGGGAGAAGAAATATTTATTTATTTATTTTATTTATATTGATCATCTCCATTAAAAAAATCAAGTTTTGATTTGATGAGGAAGGTATGAAATTCAGGCTCAAAATAGTTGGAATATTTGCCAGTTGCCAGTATAATTCTAGTTCAGAAGCCAGCAAGCCCAGTGATGTTCCAGTAAGAATGAGCAGGAATATCTGCACCGCTGCATCTTCTCCTTCTGGATATGTCTTTTGTAAGGATTCTTTTCTATTTCCCTCGCAGGTACTTAGCAGATGTTTTCGCTTGAATAGAAAATGCATCTATGAGCAAGACTTTCTGACTGGCCTGTGCGTTTTTGGCTGCAGAAGGGATGGTCAGATTCACTTTCGGCATGTGCTATTGCTTCATCACCAAGCTAGCCCTGGTGGCTTGGTATCTTCTGCTGACAATTGAGAACACCTGTTCCTGGAGGGAGTGGGTCCCCCGCCTTCGCCTCTCCTACCAAGGTAGGACTATTCATGTTACTCTTTCAGCGTATTGTAAGGTTTGTGGTCTAATTACATTGCAGAACACAGTGAATTTAAAGCAGATTGCTTCCCTTCCCTCCTTGGTCTCACCCCTTGTATATTGTTCCTTCTCTCTTCCTGCCATTTGCTAATTCCAATCTTCATTCTGTGACCTCTGCTGAAACTATAATTTTCAGGAATTTGAAGATCTGTGTTCGTTCAAGTCACAGAAAAGGAATTCTCTTCTTGCTTACATTCTAATTTCAGTTGACTAGCATGTGGGCCATTCTAGGTAAGTACGACATAAATGTCACAATTATCAATTTTGTCCGGATACTTTCCAAATAACTGGACTGTGACCAATTCCCACTCTTTCGTAGTATTGTTATGCTTCTTGAGAGGAAATCTTAAGTTTTTCCTAAAAGAAATACTAGTATAACAGTTACAGGTAAACCTCATTTAGTGACTGCCTCATTTAGTGAACATTTGCAGTTATGATAAAAAATAACTTTATAATCATTTCTCAATTCACAGCCTTCATAGGTCTATAAAGCAAATGAAAGCTAAAGTAAAATCATAAGGAGAGTTGTGGTTTCACTTAGCAACTGATTTGCTTAATGACTGAGTTGTCTCCTAATTATGATTGTTAAATGAGGAATATCTGTACTTATATATGCAGCTCTTTTTCTGACATACGGATGCACATGCAAGCCAGCTCTTATCTTAACATAAATCCAAGTTACACAACTTTGTCATGGTACAACTGATTGATAAAAGGTCAGGCTTGATTTTAAAACTGAGAAATTCAAGATAATGGTGGTTGATTTTTCTCTGATACTCCTGAATGGCAGTCCTCTCTATAATTCTAGGGACTCTGTAGTAATTCATTATGGAACTCAGCATCTGGAAGCAAACAATTATTGGAGAGCTGAAAGCATCTTGGGGATTGAACCATGTTTTAGACTGGGGAGGAAAAAGACAACCTGGAACTCAATTAAGACAAACCTAGAACAACAACCTGGAACTCAGCTAGATATTCCAGTTATTGCTGCAGGCAATTGAGCTAAACTCTTGCAAAATATTTCTTTAAGATATATTGCTGAGAGTGATTTTGGCTCCCCACAAAAGAAACCAATGGATCTGGGTTTCCTTGAAAAGCATGAAGCTGAAGAGTAACCTTGGAATACCCCTCCCCCCAGTTCATGGTGCCCTAAGGTCTAGCAGATCATGCTAAAGATGCCGTCTTTACTGAAGGAAGTTCCCAGCCTTAGGAGGATCAAGAGGACAGCCCAGACAATGGCAGGAGGTGTGACTCAGAGATATCAAGCCAAGTTCAAGGGTGAAAAGGATGACAGGGTTTACATTATGAAAGCTTCCAGAGACGCCCTCTGCCCTGGAGTAGAATAGGAAGGGGAGAGAGAAAGAAACAGATGGGCCTGCCAAGAGGAAATGAGACAACCCAAGGCAGGGGCTGCAAAGGAAAGATGTGCTTGAGAGAAGGAGGCCAAGAACAATAGCACACCAGGGCAGTGAAACAAATTCTTCCCAAGTGACAGTCAGGGAGACCACCAAAGCTGTCGCTTGCACATTCAGAGATTCTCATCTAGCGGCAGGCTGACCGAGCAGAGGACGCTCTTTCTTTCTCCTAAACAGCAGAGATGGGCTAAGGAAAGCACGTACTGCCAGACTGAGAAATGTTTCCCCATTTGGTTTCTTGTTTCATGGTCCAACTCTGTGGCCTTGGAAAGGATTTGACACAGTTCAAAAGTTTGCTTCCAGAACTTTGGATCCAAACAGGTACAAAATAATAAGGGGTAGCTAGCAGTAGCCCTCTCCAAGGCATTTGTGTAAGAGCCGGAGTGGCGCAGTGGTTAGAATGCAGCTAATTTTACCAACTGCCATCATTTCAAGCCTGACCGGCTCAAGATTAACTCACCCTTCCATCTTTCCAAGGTTGGTAAAATGAGGACCGAGATTGTTGGAGTCAATATGCTGATTCTGTAAACCATTTACAGAGGGCTGTAAAACACTGTGAAGCAGTATATAAGTCTAAGTGCTATTGCTATTGCTATTGCTATCCCCTATCTCTCCCACCCACCCAGGTGCTTCCTTAAGTAGAGCGTCAGATCTGGGCTGCAAAGATTCAGACAAGCCAGTAAATGGGGTAATTTAGGATGATGTATATTAACTGCAATGCTGGATTCATATATCTACAATAGCTTTCAATGAGTAAGCTAATTCTCAAGAGACATCCACTTCCACTAGCAATTCCCTACGGAGCTTGCACCATTACTCTCTAATGGCTCATGGCTCCTATTTATTGGTTTTATGCTATCCAGTACAGCTCACAAAGATGCAACTCTTAAAAATCAGCCTTCCTGCAGTTACTGCTCTGGTGAAACAAGGCCAGTCTCTGCCTTTCCGAGCTACTTAAAGGGATAAAAAACTTCAGAAATCTGTCATACTCAATGCTAGAGTATTTACAGAACTCTCTATTGTTGCTTTCCAACAATGGCATGCAATCAAGCCTCCATCTCTATTTTTAAATAGTGTCTTTAGGCCCCTGGTAGGCTCCATGCTCATTACAGAAATAAAAATAAACAGATGCAGCTAAGAGCTTTTTTTGAAAGGATGCCAAGTTGCTCCCCTGTCTGAAAATATGATGGCAAGGAATGTCCTGCAGAAATGAGGAAGACAGGTAGCAAAGCATGGATTGGTTTCCTCTTTGACCCCTGAATTGCTATGTCCCCGGACCAAGTAGAACATTCCCAGTGACCTGGATTGGTATTGAATTCTTGACAGAAAGTTTGGGAACCAGGGGTGAGGAGTGGGAAGGAAAACAGGCCATTCAGAAGTCATCATCTTAGTGCATATCTGAAACCTGATTTCAGTTTTGACTTTATTTAGCCTATAATGTGGCTGTGAATGTCACCAGGCCATTAAGAAGCAAGCTTTCTCTGTGGAAAGGAAGGGCTGGGATGAAACGCCCTGGTAGAACTGTATATTGTGCATTTCACAAATACTGAGTTCTGCTTAATCAGTTTGGTCAAGATGGAAAAGGACAAAAAAAGCTGAACTGATAATATATTAAGAGATGAACCTTGAAAAATTCTAAGGAAAAGCACCTCCTTCAGACTTTGTGAAGACAACATCTCATATTAGGATTCCCAAAGCATACAAAGGGGGAAAATGTTGGCGCCCCTCTTCAGAGCTGAGATTTCAGTGTCTTCTCAAAAGGTCAACTTTGCAGGATACTCGTGAGAGAGGTGGCCTTAAATTGCCTAATTTTAAACTATATTATGAAGCTGCTGCATTAGTAGGAATAAGCGATTGGATTAATTTGACGCAACTGAGGTTATTAAATCTTGAGGGCCATGATTTGTTGTTTGGCTGGCACGCATATTTGTTGTATGATAAGAAGGTAGATACTGTGTTTAGGATGCATATTTTAAGGCAGGCATTGCTGAGAGTTTGGAAGAAGTATAGACATAAGTTAAGTTGCAAGATACCATTGTGGGCAATTCCAAAACACGCAATAGAAAATGTACATGCTGGTTTCAAACATGATGTGACTACGTACAAGGAAATTTTAAGCTTGGAAAGGAATGTTTGGTGTTTGAAATCATATAGCCTCTTGCGAGAAGAGAAGGTTGTTCAAACTTGGTTTCAATATATTCAGTTACGGGCCAGGTGGAAAGAAGACCAGAAAAATGGATTTGCAATGACTGATGAAAATTTGATAAAGCAAATTAGAAATCAGGGACCAGCACATATCAAATGGATATATCTTGCACTGATAGAGATTGACTCAGAAACAGAGCTTGTTAAGGATTGTATGATAAAATGGGCCCAAAACATTCAGGAAGTTATTACAATGGACATGTGAGAAAAGATTTGGGTGAGGAATGTAAAATTTACTCAAGCTCAAAATCTAAGAGAGAACTTTTACAAAATGTTTTATAGATGGCATTTAGATCCTAAAAAGCTTGCAAGTATGTATCCGAATTACCAGCCTAAATGTTGGAGGTGTGGTGATGAAGATGCAACATATTTTCACATATGGTGGACATGTAAGAAGGTTAAGGTTTTTTGGATAAAAGTCTGGTGGAATATGCAGAAGATTTTTAAGCGGAGGATAAAGTTTTGTCCGCAATTTTTTTTGTTGGGAATAATGGTCGACGCTACAGTTGTGGACTCCAAGTTGATGTTGAATTTAGTTACGGCAGCAAGACTTTTGATAGGTCAATATTGGAAGAAAGAGGAACTGCCGACCATAGAAGAGTGGACTTTAAAGGTTTCCGACCTGGCAGAGATGGCGAAGATTTCGGCCTATTTGAAAGATCATTCGCAAGAACGTTATATTATGGAATGGAGAAAATGGATTGAGTTTATCCAGAACAAGTATAGGGTTAAGAAGTTTTATGTAGCATTCGAATAAGTCTTCTTTCGTTTTTTTTTCTTTTTCTATTTTAGTTTTTTATATATATTTGATATTGCTAAGGTTTATTTTATCCTATATAAGCTAGAGAGTGATGGATTTTAGAATTTATAGTTGTTAGTATATGGTTGTTTATGATTGCTTTTTTTTATATATATACCTTGTATTTAGCTCTGGGAAGTCGGGGGGGGGGAGGGGGGGAGGGGGGGAGGGAGGGGGGAGGAGGGAGGGGGGGAGGGGGGAGGGAGGGGGGAGGGAGGGGGGGAGGAGGGAGGGGGAAGGGGGGCTTTTTAAAGGAAAACTGTATTTTAAAACTTTTCAATTAAAAAAAAAAAGGTCAACTTGGAAACAGTTTGCTAATTCCAGGAATTACGCAAGAGTTCCTTGGACTTCAGGGTGACTGGCTTCTATGTGGAAGGAAGTCCATTTTACTGCCTTCAAGAATATACAGGATTGCAGCCTGAATGAGACTTGCAGTTCTATGAGAATATATCGGACAAATCGCTATATACCTGCAACCAAAAGGTTTGCTTTCCTTTGCGTAAGCAGTCTGCTGGCTTTAAAAAAAAATCAAAGCAGACTCATTGATCCATGTTTTGATATTTTTAAAATTAATCTCTCTGGTTGATTTTCAAAGCTAAAAAAAAAGTTAGATAAATGCCTATCCCTTTGGGGGGGACTACAAAGATAAAATCATCGTTTCTTTGTCTATGCTCTACTTCCTAGACCTGCTGAGATCAAACAGCTCCCTCCTGCCGCTGAACTCAGAGACTGACCTTGCATTCCAATCACTCCTTCTGGATGAGAAGAGGGCTTGGCTGATGGTGGGAGCAAAGGACCGTATAATTCTTCTGCACCTTGATAGTTCTAACAGGGAACCTCAGGAGGTAAAAAGAAAAAGGGGAAGTTTGCTGTTTGGCCATGATGTTGCTTTGCTTTGATTCTTAAATACTAAATGACAGCCAGTGCAATAATTTAGGTTAAACGCTGTGAGATGGATAAGTCCTTCCATACATGAAGTAGAACCAAGGTTCTCACAAACATCTCTGTTCTCAGTCATTTATGAAACGGTGAATAGAAGAAGTAGGAATTACTTCAGGTTATTCTGCATCATTTTTTCCAATTTTAACTTGTGTTCCTATGAATTATAAAAAAGGAAAAGAGAGAATAGTTAAGGAGGAACTAGAGTCTGCACTTTGATTTCATTTCCAGTAGAGGTTTTTTAGCAATCCAAAGGCTTGGCAGGCTTAGGTTTTTTTTTCCTAACAGGAAGATGCAACAAAGATTTTTTTAAAAATGGCTTTCTGAATTTCTGTAGTCCTCACTAAACGTCCATTCATTCAGCAACCATTCAAAGTTACAGTAGTGCTGAATAAAGGGACTTAAGACTGATCCTCAAAATTCCAGTGGTTGCAATCCCCTTGTGGTCATGTGAACAAAATTTGGGCCTCCTTACATTTATAACTGCTCCTCCTCCCCACTGACCTTCATTATCATGTTCACCTGCCTCACCTCTGGCTCATCATTCTGGTCACTCAGGGGAAAAATGCTGTGAAAATGTCCACAGGCTGGTGGGTGAGAACTACGGGTGGGTGGGTGCCACACAGTATGCCCCACGCCACTACTGAAGACCTTCTTTTGTGTACCGACTGGTTCCTTTTTTAACATGCCTGCCAGGATGTCTTTTTGTATGCCTGACAGTGCCTCCTTTTGCATGCTGGCTGGGTCTTTTTGCATGGCAACTGGGTCGTTTTTTGCATGCCCGTCATGGCCTTGGGCCCAGTCAGCACTCAAAAGGCCAGTGCAAAAGAAGGACCTGGTTAGCACATGAAAAAAGACTGGCCCGGAAGAAGTCCTCAGCTGCACCAGCATGAAAGAAGGCCCTGCTCTGTTGTGATATGTGGTGGTATGGAAGATGTGGCAGTGGACAAGGCTGGACAATGGGGGTAGCTGGTGGCAGTAGATGGGTGGGCAATCAAAAGGGCAGAAAAGGGGGAGATAAGTATATTGGGGGAGTTAAGTGGAGGCAATCCATTACCTTCTTCTAAGAATGGCTTGGAATCACCCAACTATGATGTGGGATTTCCCCAGCAACAGCAATTGGGAGTGCAAGGACTGCCATTGCTAAATGGAGAAGTCACATGACATTTCACTTAAAGAGAACATCACTAAAACAATAGAGTTGCCAGTCTCAATTAGAGCTGTTACGTGAGGATTATCCTTTATTTACGTGAGAGGGAAAATTAAAACAGGGGGGACCTTTTGTTTAAACAAAAACAAATGGTTTATTATGTAGAACCTTCCTTATCTGTCCTGTAGCTCCATTATACCTAGGGAATATGAATAAATATTGGCTGTTCTCCAAACTAGGTCACAGATAAACTATTGGGCCAATATATTTCCAGTATAGTCCAAAGAGCTGGATTGAAGATTGGGCAAAGCTATCCAAAGAGTTGCCTCATAGTACATAGTGGCTGTGCACCTACGTCCATGCAACAACCACTGGAACTAACCTCTGAAGCAACTGTGTGAGATTCTGGAAACATGACTGCTTTAGCTGTTCAAAACAAGGAGCTTGGTAGGTGCTTTCACATGCTGCTGAGCACCCATTTCTAAGCATCTGTACTGCCCCACTAGATGTAGCTCTAAATGGCTCTTGGTGTTTCACATACAGAGGGAAGGGCTCATAATGTTCAGGGAGTGGAGATTCAGCCCTTTTCTTATCAGCTGGAATCCTGAAGAAAAATTCCTCTTCTGAAGCTCTTTGCACTGGAACAAAATATCTCAGATAGTATTATTGGTATTTGTGGGGCAGATGTTTATTTATTCATTTGTTTAATAAACAGATATTTATTATCTTCCTTTGGTTTTTCTTTCCAGGTTTTCTGGCCAGCTCCTAAGGAGCAGGTGAAGCATTGCAGGCTGGCTGGGAAGAATCCTGAGGTAAATAAGGTTTTCGGGTCCACACTGCAGTCTTTGGGCTGCATATGGTCCTCCAAACCCACTTTTGCAATCTGTGAGGAATTGCAGCACAGTCAGTTGCCAAAGGCCAATTTCCTAATTATTCCTTAGGCTTGGTGTGATAGGCATCTGTTCATCCTCCTGTTGAATCCGCCCAACAGCATCTGCCTTGCCACACAGTTTAGTCAGTGGCTGAAACAATGGAACTCAATTGGTTAAGGAATGTAATGAGTTTAGGCTCTATGTAAGTTCACTGGGGTCACTGTTACGGCCTTCAGTGTAACATTAGTAAGATCCATCCTTTGCTTTTCAGCTGCATGATGCAAATGAAGAATGCCAGGCAGCTAACACAAAGGGACTTCCCTGTGGTCATGGAAGATTTCATGGATTATCTGGGCAGCATCTGAAGTGCTGAAGTGCGAACAATTCAAACTGACATGCTGTAAACCAGTGTTTCTCAACCTTGCAACTTTAAACTGTATGGATGCTGGCTGGGGAATTCTGGAAATTGAACTCCATACAGCTTAAAGTTGCCAAGGTTGAGAAACACTGCTGTAGACTAGTTGGATATATTTAACGTTAAGGAAATACTCTTCTGCTTAAATAGCATTTGCCTTTCTTACATTTGTTTGCACTGTAAATCTGCTCTAGGCAATCTCTCAATCCTCTGGAGCAGATCTGGGAGGTCAAAGGGATGCCAAACTAAAGGTGCATCCCATTTGCTGGCAAATACTATTCTCTCAGCAAATAAACCTAATCAGATTATATCTGTTAGGTTCAGAACTGATGACAATCAGAGATATGGATTATTTTCTCCTGTGGAGAGTGTGCTCAGGCAAAGCAGAATTTGTTTAAGTATAAATGTATAATGTACCCATCTTTCTGTCCTTTCCAGACAGAATGTGCCAATTTCATTCGCTTTCTGCAGCGTTTCAACCACACTCATGTGTTTGCCTGTGGAACTGGCTCCTATCAACCTGTATGTGCCTTCATTCAACTCAAAGGTGGAGCTAAGGTGAGTTTCTCCCACCAGGCTTATACTATAAACAACTAATATGAAGTAAAAGCTTTTGACAGTAAATTCTAAATATCCTACTATATTTGTACTATCCGCCCATCTATTTTCTCTCTTGCTCTCAACCTTGGGCATCATAGGCTATTGTTTGCAACTGTTATTTTAATCTTTGTACATCTATGTATGCATGTACAGTATGTACATAAGTAAACCAAAGGTAAAATGTTACCCATTTTTCTAAGTACCATGCCCAGTTCTTTCCCTGAAAATTAGGAGAGCTGCCACCTGCTTGTCAAATTTGGCTCAGAAAATGACCTGAGCATCTGTCCGTGCCCCCTTTCCAGACCAGTGAAGAAACTCTGAACATTTATAGACAAAACCAGTGTTTCTTGGTAATCAGTCTCCTCCGCAATGATTCTGCCCTCTCTCCTCTTCCCCCAGTGAATACAGCCCTGCAATCTTCTTGCTCAGGTTGGCTCCATAGATGTCCATCAGATTCCATTAGGGTTTTAAGGTTCATTTTTAGCATTAGTAAAATAAAAGTTTTTAAACTATTTTTTTTCCTTTTTATTGTTGTAAGTCACCTAGAGTAACCCCATGGTGAGATAGGCAGCAAATAAATTTAACAAATTGATAAAGGAAAGGAAAAATAAGGGATAGCATATATTTCTCAACACTCATATTCCTTAATCTGCTTTACTACGTGACAGAACGTAATTAAACCCTGGTTTATTTTTTTAAAAAAACTGGGTACAATAGGTAAGAACAGGTAAATGTTAGCGGTCACATTAACTCACACTAGTGGAGCAGGATGAAAAAAATCTCTAAATCAAATCCCGCACTACTCATTCAAGCTCCTAAAAATTCATCCTTTCTATGTTCAAAGAACAAGGATGCTTCACTGAGAAAAATGGATGGTTACAATTATGGGGTATCACATTCCTGTCTCCTGTTCAGGAAGTCTAAAGGTCCCTCGTTTGAACTACTGAGCCTTTTCCTTTGATGGCCTCTAATTCCTTAATACTTTTCTTACTCTTCAAATCAAACTGAAGTGCTTTCTTGCCCTACTGCAGGAACCAGGAATATTAGCTATGCAGCTGATGACCCACTCCATACAATCCGGGAGAGGCAAATGTCCATATAGCCCACATGAGCATTTTGCAGGGTTGCTAATAGGTAAGAGCAACTGTGAACTGAAAGCTGCAACAGAAACCTAGATAATGTAGTCATAGGAAGAGCCCACACAGCATCAATACATGTGTGTATATAGCCATGAAATAGCTTTCTCTAATTTGGTAATGTCTAGATATGTTGGATCGCCTCTACTAAAATAGCATGATTATTGACTTTATTGACTGAGAAATACAGCATGTGTGGTCCTATACATACAAGGATAATCAGATTGGGGCAGTTATTAAAGGTAGCTTGGACAATGTATATATATTTCAGGCATCCATTCAACAGAGATTTCTGTTGTATTTTTCCCATGATACTGCTTGTGTCTTATCTCAGGAAACACTTCATCTGTTGAAAGCCAGGAGAAAGGCACCAGCTGTATGCTAGCTCACTTTACATTCTTCATTCAAAATGTACAGAATAAAATTATGAGGGACATCCTTTTGTGTGGTGTGCATGCAAGGCAGATATGCATATACAGGGGTATCTTGATACTCAACTGCTTTGAAACTCATTGAATTTAGTACTCAACACATTTTGACATGAAAATTTTGTCCCGGTAATCATTATTTGTTTGGTACTCAATGCACAAGGTAGAACCTGTCAGTGTCGGATGCCTTGTGGCTCACTACATTATTCCTTATGGGAAAAATTAGTTTGCCGTTCCTCCTAAAACCAATTAACAATGAGTACTGAGGTACCACTGTACATAAAACATAGTATATTCACAAACATACACCATACTTCCAGCTAATGATTTACGAACGACACAGATAAATGCACATATATAAAAGAAAGTATACAAGAGAAAGAAGATGCCAATGTTTTATCCATGGATTTCTCCTCCTGGGTTTCCTAGATGGGGAACTATATTCAGGCACTTCCACTGACTTCATGGGAAGCAATGCTGCTTTCTTCCGAACCCATCTTGACCAGCCTGAGCAAAACTACATCAGGACGGAGCAGAACCAAGATGACTGGTTAAATGGTATGTAAGGGAGTTTACATTTTTAGAAAACTCTAATTTTTTTAAAAAAACTATTATTTAGTTAATATAGATACCCCTAACTTCTGCCAACCTAGCAGTTCGAAAGCACGTAAAAATGCAAGTAGAAAAATAGGGACCACTACGGTGGGAAGGTAACAGCGTTCCGTGCGCCTTTGGTGTCTAGTCATGCAGGCCACATGACCACGGAGACGTCCTCGGACAAGCGCTGGCTCTTCGGCTATGAAACGGAGATGAGCACCGGCCCCTAGAGTTGGAAACGACTAGCACGCATGTGCGGGGGAACCTTTACCTTTACTTTAACTATTCTTACGGACTCCAGGCAGTTTGCATAGCAATCATAAAAAATAAACATCCACAGTAAAATAGAGAAATACAAAAAAAACCATAAAATATATAAAAAACCATTACAGTTATACAAGAATGCTAACATTGAAACAATCAGTCCTCAGATCTCCTACAGAACAGTTTGATTCTCACTACTTTCTGGTAGGCTATCCCTAAAGGGATCATTCTAGCTTTGGGAATTAGAAGGCTATTCTCTAATATTTTTTAATGCCCTGGATGAAAAATATTTTCTGGCATCATAAAAATGGGACACCACCAGCGGCTTCTCCAGAGAAGATCATCTCAGACGGAGCAACTCAGTTTAGAGCAGTGATCCTGCTGGCACTTTGGCACCAAGCTATATAGTACTTGGAATTGCATCCAGAAATCTATCGCAATATGCATGCTTTTAATAGAAGAAACAGGCTGTTTAGATCTGAATATCCTTTCTTGCAGAGCCAGTGTTTATTAAGGCCCATGCCATTCCTGATACTTACAGCCATGAGGATGATAAAGTATACATCTTTTTCCGGGAAACTGCGGTGGAAGCTGGACAGTGGGAAAAAAGGCGTATCCATGCTCGGGTGGCCCGTGTCTGCAAGGTCAGCAATGAGTGCTTCTTGTGTAGCTTAGAAGGCGTCTCTATTTAACTGATGTGCTACCTGTATATTTCCTGGGAAGCAAGCTCTTTGTGAACAATGGCATTTATCCCCTAACAAAAGGTATTTAGCACTATAGATTAAATTAAGCATCTCTGTAGATTCTATGGTACACAGTACTGCTTCTTGAAGGTGGATGCCAGCCACTAGCAGACAATGTTATGTCAGGGCTAAAATATGACTGTTTCCTGAATTGGATGCATTCAGTCTGAATTTTGCTCCAGCTCTCTGAAACACAGCTGGGCGTTTTGCCAGAGCAGAGGTCTTTCATAATGCAGAATTAGTAGTCTAATTCAAAATAGCTACATGTTGACAGGGTGTCTGAGATTGTTCAGGCTTTCTGAAATATAGAGTGCATAAGTCATGATATCACTCCAATGATGACTACCTTTAGAAGGCAGTTGAGTGTGACTGTCAATCAGGGTAAAGCTTTTTTGCATACAATTGCATGTCTGATGGTTTCCATGAAAGCCAAATGCCTACAAGATCAAACTCTTGATTCTTGTGGCTTCTTTCTTGCAAATCCCTATGTTCATGATGCAAGTATCTGCCAAAGTGCTGGTAATGACCTATAAAGCCCTAAATGGCTTGGGTCTGGACTATCTAAGGGAACACCTGCTGCCGGCATCATCTTCCCATCGTCCTGTGCACCCCCACAGGGAGGGCCTTCTCAGGGTACCGCCGGTTAATGAATGCCGGCGGGTTATTCCCAGGGGAAGGGCGTTCTCTGTGGGTGCGCCTGCCCTATGGAACCAACTACCCACAGAACGTAGGACTGCCCCCGACCTTCGCTCATTTCGCCGGGACCTGAAAACTTGGCTCTTCGATCTGTTTGGTCCAGACTGTGGGGTTGTTAATTTAACTGGGTTTTAGATTTACTCTTGGGGCTTGAATTTAATTTAATTGTTTTAATTGTTTTTAATTTTTTGTATTCATGGTTTTAACTGCCCTGTAAACCGCCCTGAGTCCTACGGGAATAGGGCGGTATACAAATCCAATAAAATAAATAAATAAATAAATAAATAAAAGCTCACGTCCTTTAAGTGAGTTCAGCCGAGGATGGATCCTATCCATATGGTGAATGCTACAGATTTAAAACACCTGGATAAAACATACACTGGAAACATGTTCAAATTCCTTTAATTTAACTCTGCATCATTTCTCTAGGGAAAACAGTGAAAGGTACAGTAGCTTTAAGTATCTGCCTCTCTATTAATGATTGGACAGCATTCACCACCTTGTGTTTTAAGAAAGACCCCTTGAATTGTAAACATGATGCAATGGATGCATTCAACGCAATCACTTAAAGTACTGGAGAGCAGTTGTGGGTGGACATGAAAATTATGCTTGACCTATTCCTGCTTCTGTCTGGCAGAATGATATTGGTGGGAAGCATAGCCTTATCAATCGCTGGAGCACTTTTCTTAAAGCGCGACTGATTTGCTCTATACCAGGTCTCCAGGGCACGGAAACACATTTTGATCAGCTGGGTAAGGTTGCTTGCATATTAAGAGTTGCCATTTCTAGAATAGAATCTGTCATCATAAGGTTGTAGGGAATCATGCAAAGCTCTTCCCTGACTTGGGCGTGTCCTGCTGTATTCTAGAAGATGTCTTCCTCCTTCAAACCCGTAACATACAGAACCCTCTGGTTTATGGCCTCTTCACGGTTTCCAGGTAAGTGGAAAACATGTACAATGAGTAAGAATTGCTTGTGCCCATGGATCAGCAGGAATGAGAATAGTACTTATTATACTAATAGTATAGGGCTTCCTGCTTTAGCTGGGGGTTGGACTAGAAGACCTCCAAGGTCCCTTCCAACTCTGTTGTTCTGTTACTTCAGTTATAGAAGGCATGCACACTAATCCATCCGAATGGCTTTGAACTGATACACTGAAATAGGATTCTGCAGTAGCTCTTTCAAGTTCCTGCAGAAATTGTGCCTGTTGCCATATCCTACCTGGCAGGATGAAGCTGAGGAGAGGATTTCATGCAGTTTTCAACTGCTGGGAAGAACTAAAGCAGTGATCCCCATGTGTTGAATCTCAGCTCCCATAATCTTCAGCTTTAACTGAGTTAAGAAATGACCTAGAAGGAAATTGATGAAGACAAAAGCCTCCTGTTAAAGAGGAGAGGACAGTGAGAATGCTTTTGAAATAAAATGGCTTTCTGAAGGTCATCTTCTCTAAGGCCACCTCAGACCTTCATCTTCCAGTTTCACAACCTTTAAATATGTTAAAAAATATTTTCTAAGGTAGAAACCTTTCAAAGGCATGTTTTAGCAGAATTGTACAAAGAGATATCTCTTGGACTGATTTATGTATCAATACTATCCATCTCCCTACATTATTTTTTTCTTTCACAGTGGCATTTTTAGTGGTTCTGCAGTGTGTGTTTATTCCCTGGCAGCCATTCGGGCTGCCTTCAATGGACCTTTTGCACACAAGGAAGGCTTCGATTATCAGTGGACTGAATATAAAGGACGGATCCCTTACCCTCGTCCTGGAACAGTATGTACATAAAATTTGCTTTAGTCACTTTCTCTCTAACTGTCATATAAAGACTGACTAGGCAAAACAGCTGCTGCTGTTCAGACTTAAAACTACTATAGGCTATTGTCTATTCCCACCAGGGCAACAAGGCCTCTTCAAGCCCTCTTTTCCCTGCATGATTCATTTCTGATATGGGTGCTGGGATCCACTCATGGGTCCCCCAAATGGTCGTGAAGCAGTTTGTCCCGGGCAGTGCCACCCATCTGTAAGTAGGGAGGTTTCAGACAATGCAGAAGTTGTCACATCCTAGAAAAATGATTGTGCCATAGGCTATCACAGATGGCAATTTACAGAAAACTGCATGCCACAAAGGCAATGGACTCTAATATTAGTGGATTTAGCTACCGTAAATCGCAAGACTATGTGTCATGGAGTTGACTGTTAATCCTCTTGCACCAGTCCCTTTTCAATATCTGTTCTTCCTGCCAGTGTCCCAGTGAAACATATGACCCATTCCTGCAGTCAACCAAGGACTTCCCTGATGAAGTGATTAGCTTCATGCGTACTCATCATCTGATGTGGGACCCCATCTATCCACTCCACAGGAAGCCTGTTCTGATCAGAGTCAATGTGCCTTTCAATATCCGGCATCTGTTGGTGGACAGAGTGGAGACAGAGGCTGGACATGTTGATGTCCTCTTCCTTGGAACAGGTAGAGGAGTTCAAGCAAGGATGTTCTGATTTTACTGTAAGACACAGCTTGAAATGTGGTTTGACTTATTCAACTCAAAAAGGAAAGTGAAGCAAATACTAGACTGTAATGTTAAGTGTACAAGTCTCTCTGTTTAATCAGAGAGTAATGTAATCAGCAACACTATGGTTTTTCTAGGATTATTCACTTTCAACAGCAAATATTGCATGAGATGTTAAAAATAAAGTTGAGTAGAACCTGAGCCTTTGTGTTGAGATGCAGGGGCATTATCTAAATTGAACAACTGGTTGATGATAATTTGAGGGAGGAGACTCATGGTGGAAGCAGCTCCCCCCTTTACATTTGTATTGTGGAGGGAAAATAACAACAACAACAACAACAACAATACTTATCATCATATTTGATTGTCTTGCCAATATAAGCAGTCAGTCAGGTGCTTAGACTGGATTTGGCAGTACTTCCCAAAAATTTGGGATAGACAGTTGTGGCTGTCTGATGGTGTTAAAAGTTGATGCAGGGCAATCATGGGGAATTGTAAGAATAGGGAGACAATTTAATGAATACAAATGGGCTAGTCCTTCCAAGAAAATGGCAATTAAATGGTCTCCTTTATTTCAAATAACATATAATAATAGAGGGAGATCTATTTGATGATCTAAAAACACTGATATGGAAGCCTAGTTGGCAAAGGAAGAAAGCCAGAATAAGGCTGAAGAAAATTGATTTATTAGAGGGGATTTCATATTATTAATTAGAGGGTTAAAGGGAGAAGTTGAGATAAGGGGAATTCTTAAAATATTTAAAATATTTGGAAATTAGTTGAAAATAAGGATTTTATCTGTTTAATATTTAAAAATTAGACCTAAAAGAAAAAATGAATTATTATGAATATGTTTGATTTATTGATTAACCCAGGTAATATATATAATGGTTTTGAGTTATTAAAGGGGATATTATATTATTAAGTAGATAATTTAATATGGTGGGAAATAGATAACTTTTAGGAAATAGAACAAGATTATATTCAAATAGATAAAATGTGTATTTTGGATATTAGATTCTGTTATGAATTGAGATAAGGGAAATCTTGGTTACTTAAAGCCTGAAAATTATAAATATCAAAGGTTAAATGGGAATATTGATGAGAGACTTAACAATTGGGGAAAAATAATAACAGGATATGGATTGTTTATGAAGATTGAAATGTAAAAAATAATTAAGATACATATAAGCTAAGAATTTATTGATAAATGTAATAATGGTGTTTTTACTGAGTTGATATAATAAGAACTGTATTAACTTAAATACGAGACAGTAAATGTTAAGGGAAAAAGAGAGGAAATATTTGCTGTTGTAACTTGAGATTTCTACTAAAGATTTTGTTATCAAACTATTGATTAACCCAGCCACCACGTTGCTTTTTAAATACTTAAATGAAAAGTTGGAGAATTAATAAAGTATTATATAAAAAAGGGTTGATGCAGGATATAACAAGCTGTTCCAAGTAATGCTGCCTTCTGCAACTGACTGAGGGTGATTTTATCAATGACAGTGGTGTTTAAAACACCATTATAAAGAGCTGTGATGGTGCAGTGGTTAGAAAGGCAGTATTGCCGGCTAACTCTGCTGACAGCCAGCAGTTCGATCCTGACTGGCTTAAGGTTGACTCAGCCTTCCATCCTTCCGAGGTCAGAAAAATGAGGATCCAGATAGTTGGGAAAATATGCTGACTCTGTAAACCACTTAGAGAGGGCTGTAAAACACTATAAAGCAGTATATAAGTCTAAATGCTACAGTGTTATTGCTATCAAGTGGTGCTCCAGAAGTTTGAGATTGCACACACTTATTTTTGTTGGTACTATGTTTGCTTTTTTTTTTTGCTGCGGTCATTCTACTTCTATTTTTGGGTCTTTGTATTTTGTGATTTTCTCCAGTTCTTTCTCTTCTGTTCTCCTGTCTCCAGGTACTACCAGCTCCACTAATTTAAAAAGTTGCCCGATTTTTATTTTATTATTTTATTTCATATCAATTTTTTTTTTGCTCTGGAATCATCTTCTCCCCACTCCTTTTTCTCGTAGGAGTTGTAGAAGGATTCTGCTCTGCCATAACTGTTTCAGAGAAGCAATGCAGTTCTGCTGTGATTGCTGCTTTTCCTTCTCCTTTACTGACAAGCTTACCACTTATCACATCTTATCTTGGCCCAGGGTATCAGTTGGGATGGTTTACATACTTCAGTACTATTTAATCGCTTCAGAGACCTGGTTACAATTTGCTTGTTAAATCATTGGAATTAAATGGTACCCTTTTGAGCCATGGTACTACTGAAGTATTCACAGAGCCCCTAAAACAGGGGTGTCAAACTCAATTTCATTGAGGGCCGCATCAGCATTGCGGTTGCCCTCAAGGGGCCGGGTGGGTGTGGCCAGGGTGGGTGTGGCCTACTGGGTGGGCGTGGCTAGAGTGCGTATGGCCTACTGGGTGGGCGTGGCCAGCTCTACATCGTTCGCATCAAGGGTGCCTATGGGGGCCCGGGCAGGAGTGGGACAGATCTGAGGGTCTCTGGGCCAGGGCCAAGGCAGTGGGGGCCGTTCCCTTACTGTTTCCAGGATGGCTTCACGGGCCACATGAAACCACTTCGCAGGCCGGATCCAGCCCCCGGGCCTTGTGTTTGACATGTCTGCCCTAAAACATTAGATTTTTGGTAAGCAATTGATAGCTGCCGCTTTAAAATATATTAAAAAACATAAAACAGTGTTGAAATAATAGAATTTCCTTTTCGATCAAAAAATATGAAAGCATCAATTCATTGCATTACGCCTAACAAAATGATGTTAGGAATACTTCACAAAAAACATAAAATACAGCAAAGAAAATAGCATGATGATTCTGGATTTTTTTCTCAGAAAAGCTATGACAGGAGTAGAAAAATATATGGAACGGGTAACAAAATGGCCCTCATTCTGAAATACATTCATTGTCTCATGGTCTCTGTATGAATTACATAGCATAAGAAGGTGTATTACATGAAATTAATGATGTTGCTATTTTTTTTATTGAAAACATTCTGGAAAACAACCCATCACATAATTCAAACGCTTTGATGAATGAAAATATGTTCAGTTTGCCACTAAATTGTCCTAAAATTAGCTTTTTTTAAAAAAAATCTCATGCAAAGATGCTGCATGTTAGGAAAGGACCTCTCCCTGGTGTAACTAAACACATAATCCACAAGGAATGGCCTGATCCTTCACAGTCTCACTTGCATAGCTAGAGAGAGATGTCTGAGAGAAAGCACCCTCAGAAATCAGGATAATTCCACTACCTTGGTGGATAAGATTATCCATAGATGCAGTCCTGCAGCCACAATCTTTTGAGCTTCTTCAGTGTGTTAGGTGATCCTGAAACAATGAAGAAGAATATGGGAAATAGATCCATTTTGGCCCATTTCTTTTTAACTCTTCCAGAAATGGGTTTGCTCTCATACTGAATCTCCTGCCTGGTAATGAGCTTAATAATTCCATGCAACCACGGGGGTACTCCCACCCAAAGTCCTCTTCACATACTTTTTTCTGTTTGGCTTCTCACAGATGAGGGCAAAGTGCTTAAGGTGGGCATCTCCAACCGAGAAGGACGAGGCTCTCAAGAGATCAGCTTGGAAGAGATCCAGGTTTCAAAGGTAATCAGAATACCTCTGTTACTTTTAAAACCTTTGTGGGCTGGAGTTGTCTGGAAAGGTTCAATTTCCTGTGATCCAGTGCATTGATCGGTGTTATTAATTTAATCCATGAGCCGGAAGTTAAAGTAATTATTTGTTAAGGCAAGATATAAAGAAGTCAAGCATGACGTTGATGAGAACAATCAAGTATCATGTCTACATATAGAGAGTGAAAATGAAAATCATGAATCCAGCTAATCTTTCCTGCAATATAGCTGATCACTTATCTGTCTCTTGATATATAATTTGTTCCATATCGTGGGGCTGTGGTGCTAAAACTCAAAGGGGGAGGATGTAAAAGATTGTAAACCAAGAATAAACAATCTTTTGGGTGCAGACCACACCTAATATTTTAAGGACAACAAGAACTACAGGACCTGGATAGGGCCAATTAGGATTTACTATCTGTGAAAAAAAATATGACAAACCTTCTGTCCCAGTTTTTTTTAAAACAACAACAAAAAAAGCTGTAGAACATTGTCCCTATAACATTAGATAGACTGACCTATTCTGCAAGACCTGAATAAGTAGAAACCAGCTTTTGCTTCCCATAAATGCTTCTCTTACGTAATCCTACCTTTATGAAAGAATAATAAATGAAAATTAGGCTATATCTAATTTTCATTCTCTTAAGGGTTTGGAGGAACTAAGTAATGTTTGATTTGTTAGCTGGACTCAGGATATCTGTGGTGAAGTTTTTTTCTTGACTATTGCTAGCCATGATCAGTTTCCCCATAGAGACTGCTTTTTGTTTGCCTCTTTTCTACATCTCTTTAATGTCATCTGCTGCTCCACCCAAATCTGGTAGCCCTGCATACATGGACATTGTTGCAGTGCTGGCCAAGAGTGTGAACGCAACATCAGATCAGGAAATGAACGTTGCTTGATTAATGGCCCAGGTTGTCCCAGTCTATCACAGAAGATTTTCAGGAACAGAAAATTTTAATTTATAGCCCTTCAAAAATCCAGGCAACCACTAGATGGCAGCAGAAGAGTCTAGAGCCATGGTGGCGAACCTATGGCACACGCGCCACAGGTGGCACGCAGAGCCCTCTCTGTGGGTACGCGCGCCGTCGCCCCAGTCCTAGGCCTTCAGCTGGGTTTTATAAAACCTTTTCACTTTAGGCCTCCACCGCCGTGTGGAAAAAAAAGTTCAATCAATCAATCAATTTCAACTTCTCGCGGGGAAAAAAAAAGATCTCGCAAAGATGAAATTGATTGATTGAACTTTTTAGACCCATCCGGTCTGCCTTTACCACTGTAGCCACGCCCACCCAATGGGCCATGGCCACCCGGCACCCAACGATACATAAGTGGGTTTTGGGTTGCAGTTTGGGCACTCAAGTCTCTAAAAGGTTCTCCATCACTGGTCTAGAGAAAACCTTAACTCTTTCTACCCTCTGGTTGTCGTCATGATTGCAAAGCATGTATGTGGCATGCCTAGGCTCAGGCACCAGTCTAAAGTGTGTGTGGAACCTGGGGATGCGGGCATCCAATTCAACATGGAATTTAGAGTATCATTGCAAAATGCTGCTCTTTTTCTGTTTCTTATAGGTGCCATCAGCTATCTTAGACATGCAATTTTCTCTAAAGCGGGTAAGGCAGCATTTGTTATACTAATTGTAAGACGCTTTTCCATGAGGCAACTGGACTTTCTTGTTTTTCTTTGAAGACGTTTCTGTTTGGTTCTAATAGACGAGGACTCAGAGTGGTTTAACAATGAACGAGTTTATTGAATACACAAAGTCAACTGTCAACTGTCAAATGTTGCAACCCTTTTATAGAGAAAGCGTTAGAACTGTAACCAATCAATGGAGTCTCTTTTCCCGCTCCTAGGTTATGGCGTCCAATGATTGCACCTTAATTTCCCGCTCTAAACCTTACTATGCTGCAATCTGTTTGCAATCTATTAAGTGCCTTGTTAATAACTATTTACATACACAACACCCCTTACCCCCCAGTTGATGTTATTTCTTTACAAAATCCTTTAAGTATTTTGGTGGCCTATGTATTCTAGAACGGTATCTGTTACCTTGGCTGCTAGGGACCCCTCTTCCTGATTGACTGCTTGGCTGCTTGTCACTGCTGGACCTGGGCTCTGGGTTACTGGACTCAGATGTTTCCCTGTTGCTGTCTTGTGTATTAGTTTGTGTTTGGAAATCAGTGGTCACTGGCCTACTTCGCAGGGGTATTTCCCATTCAATATGACTGAATTGTTGTTGTTGGGTACCAGGGGATGGGTCATTTTGCCTTTCCTCTACGCCACTCACTGGCCTGTTGTTATCGCTGAACCTGGATGTACTGTTTCCCCCTAGTATGCTTTGGTCCCCCTCTACTGGCACACATCCACTAGATCTTTTCCTCAGCTGGTCTATGTGTCTTTTACAGATCCTATTCCCTTCCCCCTCAATAGTGTACGACAGGGGACCTAAGATTTCAGTCACCACCCCAGGAATCCATTTGTCCCCTTGGGCATAGTTTCTGGCCCAGATCAAATCCCCCACTTTAAATGTTCTGTTAGGAATGTCCAATTCAATGTTTGGTTGAAGTCTGTCAGGGTGTAATCTGTCCAATTTGGTGGTTAGTCTCCTGCCCCACCTCATTTCAGCTGGACTTTTCCCTGTAGCAGAACAAGGGGTCGTGTGTTGGGCCAACAAGAACTCGGCCAGTCTCTGATGCCAGTCACCTTGAATGATTCTTTTTAAAGCGTCCTTCGTGGTCCTCACATTTCGTTCAGCCAAGCCGTTGGTGGAGGGGTGGAAGGGTGCTGAAGTCTTGTGCTTAATCGAGTTGGCCTTGAGGAAATCCCGAAATTCAATAGATGTGAATTGTGGCCCATTATCAGACACAATTAAATCCGGCAACCCATGAGTGGCAAAGAGGCCCCTTAATGCCTGTATTGTTCTACCTGAAGTTACTGAACTGACTGGTACTACCTCTAGCCATCTAGAGTAGCTGTCAACCACTACTAGGAATGTTAACCCTTGGAAAGGTCCAGCAGTCAATATGAATCCTGGACCAAGGATTCCTAGCTAGTTCCCACTTATGCGTACGGATGTGTTGTTGTTCAGGCCTGGAACGTTGGCACAGATGGCAATTGGCAACACATTCCTCAATGTCGTTGTCCAGTCCTGGCCACCACAAGTGACTCCTAGCCAACGCCTTCATCCGTACTATTCCAGGATGTCCCTCATGTAATTCTAGTAGAATAGCTGATTTGTGGATTCCTGGAATAACTACACGAGTTCCCCAGAGTAAGCATCCCAAATGAACTGACAGTTCATCTTTCCTTCTGAAATAGGGACTGTATTTTTCGTCCGGTTTGGCGTTAGGCCAACCACTCATGACCCAGACCATTACTCTCTTTAAGGTGAGGTCCTTATTAGTTGCCTCGGCTATGTCTTTAGCAGTTAGGGGCAAATCAGGAATGTCCTGTAGGGACATTATTTGTCCCACAGGTGCAGGGTCCTCCTCTGTTATGCTTAGGGGCAATCTGCTAAGAGCGTCAGCGTGTCCCATGTCCTTGCCTGGTCTGTATTGTAGGGAAAATGAGTATGCTGAGAGGAAAATGGACCACCTCAGCATTCTGGGCGACATGATTTGGGGAGTCTGTTTATCTGTGGTAAACAGTCCCAGCAGGGGTTTGTGGTCAGTCAGTATGGTAAAGTTCCTACCATAAAGGTAGTCGTGGAACTTTTTAACTCCTGCCACTATAGCTAATGCCTCCCTGTCTATTTGAGCATAATTGCGCTCTGCCTTGGTTAGTGTTCGGGAATAATATGCAATGGGTCTTTGTATTCCTTGGTTGTCTAAGTGGTTGATCACGGCCCCTACGCCATAGGGCGAAGCATCGCACGCCAGGTAAATTGGTTTGTTTTCTATAAAGTGGGTTACAGTAGATTTACTGGAAAGGATGTCCTTTAAGGTTTGGAAACTCACTTTGTGTTTGTTCTGCCATTGCCAAGGGGACTTCTTATCTAAGAGTCTGTGGAGGGGTTCTGCAATGGCAGCCTTGTGTGGCACAAACGTGTGGTAAAAGTTTACCAAGCCAAGGAAGGCCTGAAGTTCCGCCTTGTTCCTTGGTTCTGGGGCCCATTTAATTGCTTTAATTTTGTCAGGGGTAGGGTGGATTCCACTTTTGTCAATCCTGAACCCCAAAAAATCAGTGGATTTAACCCCTATGCTACATTTTTCCTTTTTAAGTTTCAATCCAGCCTTCCTAAATCTACCCAGTACCTGTTCCAGCCGCTCTACTAACATCTCCTCATCCTTTCCTGCTATTAGGACATCATCAAAGTAAGGGCATACTCCAGGTATGCCCTTTAAGGTCCTCTCCATCACTTCTTGGAAGATGCCTGGAGCTGCTGCAATTCCAAATTGCAGTCTGTGGACTCGGAACGCCCCCTTGTGGGTAACAATCGTCTGTGCCTCTGCAGCCTCTTTAGAAACAGTCAACTGTAAGTACGCATGCGCCAAGTCTAGCTTGGCAAACATGGCGCCGTCCTGGATCGTGGCGAGGACCTGCTTCACCGTCGGGACCGGGTAAGCATGCTTTTTCATTCCAATGTTCAGGGTGGCCTTGTAGTCAGCGCAGATTCTCACATCCCCGTTAGGTTTGAGGGGTGTGACAATCGGCGTTTCCCACAAACCACCCTCAACAGGTTCTAATACGCCCTGGCCTACAAGCCGGTCGAGCTCGGCCTCGATTTTTCCCTTTAAGGCAAAAGGTACCCTTCGGGCCTTAAGCCTGATTGGTTTTACTGAGGGGTCTAGGTTAAAGTTAATGGGGGGCCCTTTGTACTTGCCCAGAGATCCATCGAATACGTCTGCAAATTCATTGCAGACTGATTCGAGGGTCTTATTTTTAATCACTGAATTTATTCCCCCGATCCAAATTCCCAGGGCAGGGAACCAGTTAAGTCCAATTAAGCTGGTCCTATTTCCCTCTGTCACAATTAATTCTAAGACCCCCTTAAATCCCTTAAATTTTACGCTAAGGCTGGTCTTTCCTTTTACTTTTATTGGACTTTTTTGAAAGTCCGTTAATTGAATATTTGTTGGACTAAGTGGAATTCTCTTTCCACTTATTTGTTCAATTCTCTCAAGGGTTTCAGTGGAAATTATTGACACTGAAGCCCCTGAGTCTATTTCCATTCTGCAAGGGACCCCTTGCAGGAGGACTGTGATTTTTAATTTTCCAACTGGAAAATTGTGACCTTTTCCCAGCCTCCTCCCATTGACTCGCGCCACCTCCCCTAGCTTTGGGATTTTAACCTGGGGTTTAGGGGTCTCCTTGCCACTGGACTTAGGGGTTACCTTACCCTCAGGCCACACATCGACTTCGTTAAGGCGGTTGTCGCGAGCACGGTTCCTGCAGATGGCCTGGATGTGGCCGGTCTTGCCGCATGCCTGGCACCTTGCGGAACGGAATCGGCAGGAGGCGCGGGGATGGTTGCCGCCGCAGCTGCCGCACCGGTTCTGGGTGTCAATGTCGCGCGGTCTGGTTGCGGTGTCCCGCCAAGGTCGTTGTGTCCCGGTCGGTTGTCTTTGCGGAGTTGCGGTTTGTTGACGGCGGCCAGGTTCAGGCCCTTCGCTTCTGGGTTGTCTTGGCGCCAATTTTCCAAATCGCCTGGAGACTTCGGCGATTTCTTCCTCCCACTGCTGGTCCACCTCCCCGCAGTCCACATAGCCCTCTTGGTTGATCTCGGGCGCCGCTGCCATGCTACTGCGGGGGGGGGGGGTCGCGATATCCGGTTGACTCGTAAGTTAAAAGTTCGTCAAGCACTTCCTGCAAATCGCCGGTGGGTTTGGCGATTATTCTGTTTTGTAGTTGTTCATCACGTAAGCCCAGTACTACTCGGTCCCGAATTCTTATTTCTAAATTATCGTATTTACATCGTACTGCGGCTTCCCTGACGGCAGCGACAAATTTTTGAATGGATTCTCCTGGTCTCTGGTTCCTCTTTTCGAAGATGCGCCGCCAAAAGAGTTCAGATCTTCGGGGAGTAAAGTGGACCTTTAATTTGGCAAGGAGGTCGGCGTAAGGCACGCTTGAGACTGGTTGCGGTTGACACAGTCCGACAGCGACTCGGTAGACCGGTGTCCCGCAGATCGTCAGTAATGCAGCCGCTTTTTTACGGTCGTCGGTGATTCCGTTCACTAACAGGAACCCTTCGACTTGTCCAATGTATTCTTCCCAATCTTCGGGGAAGTTTGGGTCGAATTCCTTCAATGACCCGATTTGCGCCATTCGGAGAATTTTTTCCTTATTCTTCCGCGGCCGCTCGGTTGACTGTGACTCGTTCTGAATTTGCCGCCTTTCGCGACAATTCCGCCAATTCTCTGGTCTTCTGTCTATCCCACCTTCGTTGCCAGTTGTTTGGTTCTAATAGACGAGGACTCAGAGTGGTTTAACAATGAACGAGTTTATTGAATACACAAAGTCAACTGTCAACTGTCAAATGTTGCAACCCTTTTATAGAGAAAGCGTTAGAACTGTAACCAATCAATGGAGTCTCTTTTCCCGCTCCTAGGTTATGGCGTCCAATGATTGCACCTTAATTTCCCGCTCTAAACCTTACTATGCTGCAATCTGTTTGCAATCTATTAAGTGCCTTGTTAATAACTATTTACATACACAACAGTTTCGCTTCCAAGCTGAAGAAGCTTCTTTGAATGAGAAGCGAAACGTCTTCAAAGAAAAACAAGAAAGTCCAGTTGCCTCGTGGAACAGCGTCTTTGGGATAACTATGAGCCAGACGACTGAAAATCTCCATAGACGCTAATTGTGACCTGTTTTCTTCAGGGTAAAGGGGGACGGCTGAACCCCAAAGGGATCTTCCCGTATCCCAAACCTTTAGAGCAGCCTCCAGAGTCCTGCCGGGGGGGGGGTTTCTAAGTAACAGTTTTTAACTTGTCAGAAAGAGAAATGATTACATACTTGAGCAAAGAGTAATCAATGTAACTATCTGTAAAAGACATATACTAAATATAACTTTAATTCCATTTAATGAAATATCAGGGTTTTTTGTTTGTTTTTTTTGTTTTGTCCAGTCCCCTAAAATTACTTTGGGGAGTCTTGCCCTTTTGAGTCATTACTCAAAGGCCAATACTAAAAGATCCTTAATATTAAATATTAATATTTAAATAAATCCTTTTAATGTTTCTTATTAACTTAGGAAAAGCATCTTCTCTATCGCCTTTTCCTGCCCCCCGCGCCCCCCCCAAAATTTTTGCCCCAGAGTTTTGGGGGAGGGGAGGGTGCAGCCTCCAGGGTGTTACAATACGTTGCATGGCCGTATTTCTGCCCTGTCCTTTGAGCAGCAGGAACTTCTCGTCAGCACTGCAAAAGGGCTGGTGCAGCTCTCCATGTATCGCTGTGAACTCTATGGCAAAACGTGTGCCGACTGCTGCCTTGCTAGAGATCCCTACTGCACCTGGGACGGCAAGTCCTGCAGGGCCATTCTGCTCACTAAGAAAAGGTGAGAGGTTTCCCCCTTTCACCCCTCCTGCTTTGCAAAGGTGGCCTTTCCCCCTTTTATAACTGGGCTACTTTCTTGCGACCAAGAATTGCATTTTTAATTTTGGGGGTATCCAAGGACCTCAGATGTGATATAACTTTGTTGGGGGTAAAGGTAAAGGTTGCCCCGCACATGCGGGCTAGTCGTTTCTGACTCTTTGCGGCCGGTGCTCATCTCCCGTTTCAAAGCCGAAGAGCCAGCGTTTGTGCGAGGACGTCTCCGTGGTTATGTGGCCGGCATGACTAGACGCCAAAGGAGCATGGAACGCTGTTTGTTGGGGTAGGCGGGAGCAAATTTCCAGATTTCTAAACATGTTTTTTTGGGGGGGGGGTTAGTTTTCAGAAGCAAATGGACACTTTTAAGTTTAGGCCATTCTGCTCTTAATCATTTTGCACCATCTCCATACGTGGGAAGATTCAGCCCAGCTTTGGGGTTGTTCAGAGGCTTTCAGGGATATGCAGGTTAAGATGTTCATTTTGCTCCTTAGATCACCCAAGCTCTTTTCTCCAACTTAATATATATATATATATATATTGGGGCCTGGCAGTATTTGATGTGGTGTTCTACAGATTAAGCTTCCTAAAGTCTGTTGACTGTAGAGCAAAAACTAACTGTGAATAGATTTGAAGATGTATTTATTATTGCCATCCAGACTTCTTCTTGGCCCATGTAACCAACGAATGATGCAGTTAAACTCATTTTGGCTTTCCCTAACATAATCCATAAGAATCCACACCCAGTGTTCCTGCTAAGGATATCCGTCCCAGCCTTTTTTTTTTTTCATCCAGGTACCTTTTCTTCCCTATCTACTTGGCATTTATCTTCCATAGTAATCATCATCAGGCTTCACAACCAATTGGTCAGAGAGGAATGTTTCTTGTTCCATCTTGCTGACAGAAGATATAGGGCAGGGTCTTCAGACTTGGCCCTTTTATGACTTGTGGACTTCAACTCCCAGAATTCCTCAGCCAGCGTGCCTGGCTGAGGAATTCTGGGAGTTGAAGTCCACAAGTCATAAAAGGGCCAAGTTTGAAGAGCCCTGATATAGGGAGATGCACCATATGGTGCAACGTGGAACAAAGCAATGGTAGATCAACTTGTTGGGTAAAGAAGCACTGGGGACTTCAAGCAGCCAATGAATACCATTTCCTTATGTTGACACATGATACAGGCCACACAGCCTGTTAATTCCCTTGAGCACTCAAGGCCCCTGAGCTTCCTGGCTAAGGGCATGCGTTAATTGTCTCTTTTGCAGGCGTGCACAGTGCCCAAATGTGCTGAAGACGAATCCAATCAGTCAGTGCCTGGATGCTGCAAAAGGTAAGTAATGGAGCCCTTCTTGGAAGCAGCAGGAACTTACAATCAGAATGTTACAAAGAGCACTGGATAAAATTTGGAAGCAAATTCCTGCTACAGCTCCTCTTCCCACTCTGTCTTAGCATTTGCTTTTATAAGCTTCAAAGACTGGGCCAGAGGCTGCCTCTGGTTGTCAGCCCAACTTTGTAAACACCAGGATGTGTGGCTCAAATAGCCAGCAGCTGGAACACCAGCCTGGATGCCTGTAAGGTGCAGTTTGAGAGAATGTGGAAGCTTATTTGCATGACTGCAGCTGCTTTTGAAAGGAGCAGACAGCAGCCACAACTTCATTCTCTCCCGTATTCCTTTTATATCACCTGCAATTATTTCGTGTCAGTAAATTTCTGTTGAATGTGAATGGAGGGAGGAAACCACCAGCCAATAGCAAGAAAACCTATGGAGTGCTTATTACAGTTCAATCTGCAGGGTTGAGAAAATAATGTAATGGATAACAACCGCCTTGAATACCTCTCTCACTGTAGTGGAGTCGCCTCCTTAACCTCTTTACAAAGATTGAGCCTAGTACCATCGACATAACACTCCGGACTTTATCTGATGATAGGCTGAATCCTAGGATGCTGAATTGGTCAGCAGAATGCAAGGTGTATCGTAAGGACGGGGGCATCTGCCGGGAGAGGTTCACAAAAATCAAAATGGTGCACATACTAAAAGGGAGGGCTTGATGGTACAGTCATAACCACCATCTTTACTCTTTTGATCCCTGTCTGCAAAACCTCTGGGGGCAAAAATACCTAAAAATCTGCCCTTGGTTTAGAAAATTGCTCTTTAAGGATTAATTAATTCAAGTTCAAAGTTAATTATTACCTGGAAGGGTTTAAACGCTGACTGGATTCATCCATCATATTAAGCCAAACATTTTTTTTCTTTAGGAGTACAATGGAATGAGTAAACTAACACATTTTGGGTTAGCATTATATGCAAAGCAGAGCATCTGGGCTGGTTAAAAAAACATAGTTCAAAAAGGCTCAACTAAGCACTTAATATAAACCTGCCACTCTTACTTTCCTTATATTGTTTCTGTAAGACAGACATATCTTAGGTATTAAATTCAGAATAGACTTAGTAAAGAATAGACTTAATATAGTAAAATTATATAAATACTATACATATACTCATAGTTAAGCCAAGAATTTTACCACCCCAAAATGGGTTTGACTTGTCTGCAGAAAAGCTTATCTGCAAGGAGTTACACTCATATTTTTAAAGTACCTGCATATAATTGTAGATAAGCTGAACAAAAAATACCATATAAATTGTGCCACCCATGGATAAGCAAATTGTGACTATTTTAAACGGAATATGTTCTGGAAAACAACATTTATTGATACAAAATATGAAAACAAATGAAGTCCTTCAGAGAAGAATTTTGGAATTCAGAAAAAAAACATGCAATTTTTAAAGAGTCAGCTTATCTTTAGATGGGCTTATCCATGAATATCACAGAGTCGTAGGGCTAGACGGGACTTTGGAGGTCTTCTAGTATAATCCAACCACCTGGTCAATACAATTTCAGATGCAGTTGAGAGAGGTGTGCTTTCTATGGTGATGGCAAGATAATTAATTACCAATAGAGGCAAATGCAAAGCAGATGTTGTGCCCTGGGTGAGTTAAATTACTTGTTTTATTAAAAACATATAATCAAATATTTTTGTTCCTGCTGTTTTCCTCCAGGCACCCCTGTGGGAGAAGAAAAGGTGATATTTGGTGTGCAAAACAACTCAACATTCCTTGACTGCCATCCACTTTCTCCCCAAACCAAGATTCGTTGGCTAGTACAGCGTAGCAACACAATAGCTCTGGAGGAGGTATTGGGGGAAAAGTAAAATTAATAGAGAAATTGGGTGGTCTCTTTGGAGCCTGGGATGCAAAAGGGACCTAGAGTTGCCTTGTTGTGCTGCTAAAGGAAGCTGAGCTGGATGCCAGTCGCAGGCTAAGGCTGCAGGGGCTGCTGTCTTTCTCTGTGGCTGTAGCTGGCAAGAAGATTGAATATTGTCTGGTTTCCTTACAGGTTGGGAGCACAGGTCGCTTTTCAATCTTAGAACAAGGGCTGTTGATTAACCAGCTGACCCAACAGGATGCTGGGCTCTACCAGTGCCAAGGAACAGACAGCTCTTTTTCTCAAATCCTTACCTATTATAAGCTACGCATCATAGGGGAACAGGCCATGGAGGCTGTGACCTCGAGGCTTAGCAAGAATGCAGAAACCAAAGGGAACCGCCATAGCATCACTCCCGTGTCAGGCCTTCAGCTTCATTACAAAGGCTACTCCTGGGCACCTGATACTAATTTAGTTGACTTCTGCAATGCTCTGCAACAAAGGAAGAGACTGAGACAAAAGGTCTGGACTTGGCAGCAGCATCCTTCAGAAAGCAAGAAGGGTCGAGTACGCCGACAGCCTGGCTCCCGGAGAGAGGAAGGGCCAGTTTGAATTCTACCTCTTTGACACAAGAGATCCAAAGGGGCTCTCTAGATTTCGTGGGTCTCGTAAGCTACTCAGTCCTATCCAGGCACACTTCTAGATATTTACTGGGATGTGCTGTTCCTCTCCTGCTTCAAAAATCAAGAAAACCTATCTTTTCTTGCCTCATCTGAAATGCAGTGTTACTTTTTTCCTTCTCTTGGGTAGCAAAGAACATGGTGGACTCAGATCATACTGACTGACTGATGGCAAGATTATTCCCAAGTGTGAAATGAACAGGAGGTTCTTTACACACTTTTAGCACATATGTGGTGCAGTCCTCTTCACTTTCTTTTTCTAATAAACAATAACCATGAAAAACGTATGGTGTCTGCTTTTAGTAGAACAAGTTCTTCCCCTTGTATAATGGAAGTCATCTGCATCAAAATGATCTAAAATCTAAGTTAGCCAGCCTTCAAAAATCCAGCAAAACAAGTCTTCTCCAAAAATAGAAATTGAGTGACTATGAATATGTTCTAGGAGTCACTTCTGGCATTTCACCTACTTGTTTCTCAGAGTACCAAGCACATCTCAGAATCAATGTACTGTGAGAGGCTGCATAAGAGCAATCTGGTACGAGATCCTCATCACATGCTCATTCCAGGCAGTGACCAAGGCCTCAGTTGACCCACCCAGACACTCGGGGGGGGGGAACGGGACCCCAAGCTCCTTCTGGAAACCAGTAGGATTCATTAGTCTCCTGGGATAGATCGATCTAATAGAATCTACTTCCTTGTTTGGGTGTGGGCAAAAACAATCAGAATTATCTGACAGTGACAAAAGACCAACGCTATATCCTCTGCTACCAGATCACATCGCAAACGCCCGAGGATAAAAATTAACGTGCAACACCATGTACGTCTTGGGGTCTCAACGACTTAGGTGAGATCCATGGTTGCCATTAATATGGGTTGTCCCAGACTCCATACATCTGGGTAGGTTGAAGTCCTCCACTGCCAATCCAGCAATAGGAAATCAGCAGCTCAGGCAGAATATGGAGCATGAAATGTCAGCTTCTGATGTCATTGCTCATTACTACTTGAACCAAACTGAAATTGGTATTGGATGACCAGATATTCATCTCAGTGTAGTATTCTAGGTTGGATACTGATGAGCCTGTGGTCCCATATTACCCAATATGTCACACAATAGGACAGTGATACATATCACCGCAACATGAGGCCGAGGGAAATAAGTTTATTATTTCCTATTCAAGAATCAGTTTGGAAAAATTCCTTAACACAAAACATCTTCCAATTACCCTTTTGTAACACCAAAACCCAAGTTCTGTGACGTGTACTGATTTCTGAGAATTTGTCGCCAAAATAATTATCCCTCAGAAGAGGGGGAGGGAAGGAATCTCTTTGGGCACAGACATCGTATATCTTGCCAGGTTCATCTTCATAGAAGGGAGAGTAGTGCCTGCAAATATTAAAATTGTGTTAATATGAAAAAAAAAAGTTTAGTAGAGGTTTTTCACTATAAAGCCATCTAAAATTCTGCACTGATATTTGGAACACTTCACTTCACATAAATATCAATGTAGCTATTTACAGATAATACATGATAGTCCATGAGTGGTAGAAGCTTTGGGTTTCAAAATTCCACTTCAGATCTGGTTTAGTCGGTTTGGTCTATTTCCAATCAGTGCAACTCAAATTAGGGCTTGAACCAAATCTTTATAATTGATGGAAATTCATATATAAAAAGGGTGATGGAACTTCAGTCTTTTACTACTGAAGGTTGGTTTGTTATAAGGTCTAAGTATAATATACATTTGTGTCAAACGTTGCATTCTGTCTATAAATTGGGGCATTAATTAGCTTTAATTAAGCTAAGTAGTTAATTAGCTAGTTAATTGTGCCTGAATATCACTGAAACCAATGCAAGACGTTGTTTGTAAAACACACAAACTCATGTTGTCAGACTATTTTTCCTTTCGGTGGAAGAAACCACAAGGAGGGAAAATTCAAACTAATTCCAGACCAAAATGACCAAATTCTTCATAACGGTTGAAGTTTATTTTTTTTAAAAAAGGAGAAAGAATTGATAGGCATTGTACCAACTTACAATTTATTCATTTATTTTTTTTTAAAAAAAAATGACATGAAACACAAGTAAAAATAAATACATCATATAAACAACAAAATTGTTCAAATGTCTCTGTTCTGGGAGATCGAGTGAGCACATCCCGCTGGACAGAGAGATGAGGGAAGCACATATCCCATGCGTGCCACCAGCCAACCAACCGACCCTGCTACAGAAATGTCTTTTTTTATTTCAATCACAAAGCACAGGCCACAAACTAAAGGCAAAACAAAAAACCAAGAAAACCATTCAATTCGTTTGGCTCCCCTGTACAAATAGATTTAATGGAGGGACAGAGAACGTAAACAGGGAAACTAATAATAATATAGGACCCAAGAAGCAATGCAGCTGTGGGCAGCTGTTTAGTGGTCTTGTTTCAATAAAGAGCACAAAAAAAGGTCTCCTTCTCTGCCAGCTCTCAAATTTCTATTTCTGTTGATCTTTCCTAAACTTGCAAATATCCTCCCTACTTTCTACAGAAATTGCTTTCCTGATTGAGTTGCAAGGAGCGAGCATTCCCAAAGGCCTAAAAATATCCTTATAAATCCCTAGACGTGATATAATATGGTTTTGGTATCAAATAAGACACAATTCTGTTTTAATCTACTGGGGTATATTTCCCTTGGTTTAATGGAGCTAATACGATCAACCATTTCTCCAGTTTAATAATTATATATACAGCGCCTAAATCAGGATTTCAGTGCAAATATATGTAATTACGGTAAATTTTCATTCGATCTGAGATCTTGCAAGAAACATTTGCACTGCTGTTATCAATTACATAATTCTGATAGCACAATCAATAGGATCATTATTTTAAGAGAGGAAGCTTGCATATTCCTGGGATTCTTTGACAGAGGTTGAAATCAGATTTTTTCTTCTTCTTAAAACTGTCCCCTGTATGTCCATATAACTGTGTCCCACAGAATGAAATACTGTAGGAGCACTTTAAAATATAAAATCTGCCCTCTGCGGGCAGCGCTTCTCCTCGTTTCCATATCTTGGTCACATGGAGATAGAGAACAGTAATTAGCATGCAGACATGTGGGCAATTCTTAACATGGTCGGGGAGAAGTCCTCCAATGCTATTCCCACCAAAAATAATCCATCATAGGAAATCTGTGTCTAAACAAGGTGATCTTTGTCAGTTTTAAGTTCTATACTGCCAGAATTGGAATAAAACCGAAAGTAGTAGCAAGGTCTGTAAAATATCACAGTTTAAGGTCACGTTTTTACCCTAAGCATTTATGAAGGGGTCAATTATTTTGTACCACAACCACCTGGTACAGTACTGTTGCTCTAAAGCGCAGAGAGATATTGCAATGTATGGTTTATCAAGAAAAATCCAAAGATTACATGCAGATCCAAAACACCCAGGGAATGCAAGAACCTTCTAAGTATCCCAAGACCTTAGCCAAATACATCTAGCTGTAACTCAGCTCCACCTGTAAATTCATAATACATGTTTTCTTTTGTGGTCTGAAATTTAACAGTGCAAATTGCACAAGCCCTGGCAAGTAGATCTAACAAAAAGCCAGCAAAGGAAAGAAATTATTCTTGATATAAAAGAAGTAGTTAAATTCAGAGATCTCACAACACAAACACATATGCTGCTTCTGAGCAGCCACTACATTCTTCGAAATTACAGTGCATCAAGGAAGGGACCATTCCAACATTGTACTATGCAAGTCACTATGCTATTCTGACTCAGCTCCCAAGTCAAGCATTCTCTGTTCTTCACAAACAAGGCACAACAGCCACCCTTTGTTTCTAGAAGCCACACCTTCCTAAGGATGTTGAATGCGTGGGAGAATTCATAAGTGAGAAAGAGGGTGTTTTTTTATGCTCTCTAGAAGCAAGAAGGGTGCAAAGCAGAAGAATGCGGTCTTCATTGCCAGTGGCAACACTGTTCTCTCTTGGCAAGTGCTGGGAATGCATTTTAATCTCTAGGAGACCAATTACATTTAAACCCCTATTATTAGGAAGGAGACACAGGTCAGGCACTTGCTGAAATAGAGGAATCTGCCCCAAATGTGTTTCTTTCCAAAGTTCACAGAAAGTGGCTGGTCTCACTGAAGGTATGTGTTTGGGTTTGTGTGTGTGAGAGACAGAGTGACCAAATGGACCTTGTCAGTGGTACAATTATGTTCAAGCAATCCACTAACATAAACAAAGGGTGGGGGAGAGAGAGAGAGAGAGAAAGAGAGAGAAGAAAGATGTGCAGAGTCAGACTTAACATTTTTATACTATTGTTACCCAAGTACAAAAGCCAATTTTTCAAAATATTGTGTTGTTAAAATCTAATAAAAATCCAAGTGATACAACATTGCCATCCAGTGGTCAGACTAGTAAGTTACAGGTGTACACCATTTCCTACAGCTAATCTTCCATTCCTATTTAAAAGATGACTATAGACGCCTGGTCTACTTAATTACAGCTGCATCTTTTCTCCTGATCAAACATCCCATATTTTACAGTTAAGGATGTCATCAAAACCTGTCAAGTCTGGTGACTCTTCTGTGCTCGTATATGATGTTCAAGAGAGATAAGAGAATCCAAAAGCTGCAGTCTGAAGTTAATTGTATATAAAAATGTATTAACTTATCTGCCCCGTTACTTCATGAAAGTCAAGACAGGTGCTAGTAGGATTGCGCGGGTTGTTATCACCTCTGCTGCCCAAAACTCACTGTATACTGAATATTGAGTCTGCCTAAAACCTGAAGGGAAAAAAATTCCTTCACGAAAAAATTGCTTGGCTTCAAAAATTTCTGCATTCTTGCTGCTTAGGCATAAGCCCCCTTGCCTATATCCAGTTCCCGAGTCAACCTACCTAGAGGGTTGCAGTTTACAGTACAATCAGTGCCGTCATTATTTTGCATGAGTTGGACACATACAAATCACAAAAGGGCATGACTCACAGACGTACCAAGGCCAAGTCTTTGGAGAAACTGGAATGGACACCATCAGTTAATTTGCTTTGTTATTTTTGTGGGGGATTGTGTTTGTGTGTTTTTTTTTTAATCCCATGGTGCATCCAAAGACAAGTTGTCCAGAAGTTTGCTCAGAACCCCTCGGTTTTCAACTCCTAGGATATGTTAAAGAAGAAAGCACTATTTTAATGTTTTTTCATTTTAAAATAATTAAAGTAATTTGCATAGCTAACTTCAAATCTAAGGCTTCTACAAATGGTGAAGTCAGGCCTGACAGACAGTGCCCAATTAGCAGAGAAAGATAGTCAGAAAGCCCAACTTTACATGCTTTTTAATGGTACATAAAACTATACACGTACACACAGTCATACTCACACAGCGCTTCCTCTCGGAATCATTTCTGATTCACAATATGAAAAGCAAGTAGCCATAACCTCTTCAACCAAGGGGCCTGGTAGGTCTTTTATAGGTTGAGCAAAGGCTCAATTCTCACATTACCGCCATTCAAATCATGTGTTCAAACTTTTCACGAAGAGGTATGATGCACGAAAGAAAGTTCTTCATGGAGGGGAGGGGGGGGAAAGGAGTCTGGCAATAAAAGCCACTTTCCTGTGGATCCACTGTCTTCCTTTGCAGCAACCACATAACAAAGATAAGGTGAGAACAGGACCTGAACCACTATCCTGGAAAGGTTTTCTTAGCAATGCTCTCACCGACTCCTTGTCATGGATGTGCAAGCGCCTCATCCCTTGTCATCGGAAGGACAATATCTTATACAACACCATTTTATCCAGTGTAATCTTTTTTACAGACAAACTGGGGGAATTATTCCTTCACACACACTCCCAGGGGGTACCACCATCTCCCTTTTCTGCACAATAGAGAGAGAAGTTGATTTCTATGCCAAATCTCTGCAACTTCCTTCCATTGTTAAGCCTTATATGAAAATAAATGGCTTCTCCTTCCACACTTCTGTGGCAATGTATTATAAACTTGGGCCAGATACTAGCAACCCTATAGAGGGGGCTTTCCTCTGCAAAGCTTTAGCTTTTTTACTGTTAAAACCACTGGAATGGCGGGAACCTAGTTTAAAAATCCTTGAGAGAGCCGCTTTAACATCAACCTCACCCGTTGCCCACTGTAAGGGGGAAAAGCTAGAGACTAAACAAAGCTCTAGCCAAACAAATGCCCCGGCCCCCAATCTCCCCAGTCTCCCCGATGAGGCACAGGGGTGGGGGTAATTCTGCCTTGGCCCTATAAAGCACCCCTGAATTTGTTCAAGCAATCTACTTGTCACTTTCTTTCTTTCTTTCTCAAACGGGCCAGACTATAAACAGCCTAACTGCTTTTAGCAAGGAGGAAGCGGGGGGGAAGGGGGGGGGAAATACTTCCCCAATAAATACTTCGCTTTCATGAAATAAATTAGTAGCACAACAGTTCTCTGGAGGAGGGAGAACAGTCAGTGTTGATAAAAACCCTGGCAGCAGCGGTACAAGGAGCTCAAGCAAAAACCCCTTTGGCAGGAGGTCCACTTGGTTCTGCTCAACAGAAATCTGACAGCTTCTTTCTTTTGCCAGACCTGTAGGCTCATCATCGCTTCTAAAGGGGGAGGAGGAGCAGCAGAAGGAGAGTAATCAGTGAGTGGGGAAAAAAGCTGGACGGGGGAATTAAGAAAAGCCTTAAAATGTCTCCACCAAGCACTAGCTCACTACACGACTGACACAAGTCCTAACCCAATGGGGCTGAAGAAACCAGAAGAAACTGACCTGCAATTGCCCTCCCCCCCATCTTCAAATGCAACTCTTAAGAGAAGGCGGTAGGACAGCCCACATCTGCACCCCATCTCTCCATCTCCCACCACCACTCCGCAAGGGCCTGGACAAAGGGCACTGGGCTGATTTGCCTGGAACATTCAGAAAGATGACAAATTCATTTTCACACAGACCCTGCCCACCCCTTCCCAGATAGGACACTGACACACACCTTGCCTGCTCCTTCCTTTCCCACCTCCCTCCCTCCCTCCATTAAAAATGCAGTTCATTCTCAGGTTTCTTAGGGTACAAAATCTCCTGCTTTTTGATCATGGGACAATGAACTTTCTCAGATAAGGCCGTTTGTGTATGAGTGTTATTCCACAGACACCAAAAAAGAAAGAAAGAAAGAAAGAAAGAAAAGAAAAAAAGAAAAGAAAATCAGCCCAATGTCTCCAGTCTAACAAAGGGCACTGAAATATTAATGGCAAGTCTTCCTTTTGGACAACGCAGACAGCCTGGGAGGGAAAGTCAAGGAGGCACTCCTGTGGTTTGCAGTGATACTTCCCTTGCCCAACTCTTGTTTCTCCCCACTCCTGCGGGAGGGGCGTCCATTCAATTAATTCAGTTCCCATACAAAGCAGATCTTTGACAACTAAGCATGCCATTGCCTTTCCAACCTCCTCCTCCTCCTCCACTTCTGCTGTGTTCTAGATATAAAATCCTGACCTCAGAGAAAGGTCCAGCAAGGAATTTTTGCCTCCCGACCAAAGATGCAATCTATAAGACGTGACTAGGCCCATTACTTCCCTGTGATTTCTATTACATCATCATCTTTGTCCTCATCCTCGTTGGAGCTGCCGCCCACCTCAGAGACCTCACGGGTGTCAAACGGAGGCACCTGAGACCGCAGGAGGCCCCCCGCTGGATATCCCGTGTGAGGTGACATGAAGCCAGGGTAGGCAGATGCCACGCTCCTGGGAAGGCTGCTGGGTAAGACAGGGCTTGGAAAAGGAGCAAACATCCTGGGCTCAGAGAGGAGTGACTGTGAGAAGGGCAGCGAGTAGTTGGACAGCACCCCCGTCATGGAGGGGTTTAACATGAAAGAGGGGACGCTGGCGGTGGCTGAGGTAGCAGCAGAAGAACTAGCAGTGCCCGCTGTCAGCAGAGGGTCAGTAGTCACAGGGAACATCAAATGAGGATCTGAGAGCAAGCTAGGCAGCTGGTAATAGGAGGAGCCTGTGCCCATGTACAAGGAGTTGCCTGCTTGGGGAGCAAATGGATGGGTTAAGTTGTGGTTTAAAGGGACAGAGGGCATGGTGAACCCACCAGACACAGGGTACCCACTTTCATATGGTTGACCTGTTGTTGGCAGTGAGCGTTTCTTCTGCTGGTGATGGGCTTGCTCATCCGGACCAGATGGTGAACTTGACTTACGCTTGTTCCCTCGTAAGTCCAGCACTGAGTGGCTGTCAGCGTGTTGACTGGTGGCCGGCAAGGCCGATGAAGAAGCCAAACCATGGGTCCCTACTCGTTGCTCAGTTCCACGAGCTGTTGCGTGGGGTGCATTGTCTTTCCGAGTGGGATATCCAGGTGTAGTGTTGGTGGTGGGAGAACTGTGTTTGGACTCACGGGCAGCTGCCGCCTCTGCGTATTGCTGCAGTTCACTGATGATTTCCGGACTGTCTGGCGAAATAGGCCGAGTGAGCTCCTCTGCGTTGGGAAGTTTGGGGGATGAGGCATTGTGTCTGCCGTTGCTCGTGGATTCAACCGATGGACCCTGGGATCCTACGTAAAGCAGAGTATGACAACATGTAAAAAAGTAACCAGAAATGGCACTAAAGATTCAGAAGAAGTAGTAGGAAAAAAAACAGTCTGATTAATGAGGCAGTAGGCTACTTTGTTTTCAGTGACTCATTTCAGTAGCAGGTGGGGAAATCTAAATTATTATGGGCACAGTAGAGCCTAAGAAAAGTTTACAGCACTCTGAATGGTGGTTGAACCAATCCATCTTTCGATATCCTTCTGAGCTGTATAACGTGAAGGAACTCAGACTTTTTTCTCAAGTGATGCTCAGACTAAAAGCTTACAGCCAGAGATTCTAGGATGTGGCTCTTGATAAGCCGGTTTCACTGCAAGAACCAGAAAAGCTCTTAAAAGAAGAAACCCAGAAATTTCCAAGAAAAGGGAGAAAGGAAGGATTCAAAATTCAGGTTTAAAGCTTTTGCTCTCAACACAATTTCACAGACTGGAAATTTGTATTTTTATTTTTTTGGAGGGGGGCAGGAGGGGTGAGGTACACCTGTACCTTCTTACTGTATAACAGATCAATCTTGTTCCAAACTCTCTGCTTCTAGCATTGTCCATGCAAGCACTGGATCTTAGAAAACACACCTCTAAATGCTTGCATTGCTTGCAATTACCTGTATTCTAGCGACAAAAATGGAAGAATATTGCTCCAATGTTGCATCTTCTTCGCTATTTGTCTTTTCATTTCCCTACTCAATTTACGGGGCTGCTTTTGGCATGGGTTTTACAAACTCTCCTGTTTACTTTTGTTGTACAAGATTTTTGACAGAGGAATATACAGATCAATTTTTCTTTTGGACATCAGTTTCAGGCTGTCATGTATTTGAAAAGAAAAAGCTAATTTTTAAGAGAAGTTAAGATCTGGGTAAAAAGTCTACATAGAAATACTATATTAAAAAAGTTATCCAGCATAGTAGAAATGTATTATGTGAGTTCAAAATGTATTCAATGTCTGTGATAATTAATGACATAAAAAGTCTATAAATTAAAAACTGAGAATCTTAAATAACATGTGAAAAAAATATACTTACAGTCGTGGCCGAAATTGTTGGCACCCCAGACATTTTTCCAGAAAATCAAGTATTTCTCACAGAAAAGTATTGCAGGAACACATGTTTTGCTATACACAGGTTTATTCCCTTTGTGTGTATTGGAACACAATAAAAAAGGGAGGAAAAAAAGCAAATTGGACATAATGTCAAACAAAACTCCAAAAATGGGCTGGACAAAATTATTGGCACCCTTAACTTAATATTTGGTTGCACACCCTTTGGAAAAAATAACTCAAATCAGTCGCTTTCTATAACCATCAATAAGCTTCTTACACCTCTCACCCGGAATTTTGGACCACTCTTCCTTTGCAAACTGCTCCAGGTCTCTCTTATTGGAAGGGAGCCTTTTCCCAACAGCAATTTTAAGATCTCTCCACAGGTGTTCAATGGGATTCAGATCTGGACTCATTGCTGGCCACTTCAGAACTCTCCAGCACTTTCTTGCCATCCATTTCTGGGTGCTTTTTGACGTATGTTTGGGGTCATTGTCCTGCTGGAAGACCCAAGATCTCGGATGCAAACCCAGCTTTCTGACACTGGGCTCTACAGTGCGACCCAAAATCCTTTGGTAATCCTCAAATTTCATGATGCCTTGCACACATTCAAGGCACCCAGTGCCAGAGGAAGCAAAACAACCCCAAAACATCATTGAACCTCCACCATATTTCACTGTAGGTACTGTGTTCTTTTCTTTGTAGGCCTCATTTCGTTTTCGGTCAACATTAGAATGATGTGCTTTACCAAAAAGCTCTATCTTGGTCTCAACTGTCCACAAGACGTTTTCCCAGAAGGATTTTGGCTTACTCAAGTACATTTTGGCAAACTGTAATCTTGCTTGTTTGTCTCTGTGTCAGCAGTGGGGTCCTTCTGGGTCTCCTGCCATAGCGTTTCATTTCATTTAAATGTCGACGGATAGTTCGCACTGACACTGATGCTCCCTGAGCCTGCAGGACAGCTTGCATTCCTTTGGAACTTGTTTGGGGCTGCTTATCCACCATCCGGACTATCCTGCGTTGCAACCTTTCATCAATTTTTCTCTTCCGTCCACGACCAGGGAGATTCGCTACAGTGCCATGGGTTGCAAACTTCTTGATAATGTTGCGCACTGTGGACAAAGGCAAATCTAGATCTCTGGAGATGGACTTGTAACCTTGAGATTGTTGATATTTGTCCACAATTTTGGTTCTCAAGTCCTCAGACAGTTCTCTTCACTTTCTGTTGTCCATGCTTAGTGTGGCACACACAGACACACAATGCAAAGACTAAGTGAACTTCTCTCCTTTTTATCTGCTTTCAGGTGTGATTTTTATATTGCCCACACCTGTTACTTGCCCCAGGTGAGTTTAAAGGAGCATCACATGCTTGAAACAATCTTGTTTATCCACAATTTTGAAAGGGTGCCAATAATTTTGTCCAGCCCATTTTTGGAGTTTTGTTTGACATTATGTCCAATTTGCTTTTTTTCCTCCCTTTTTTGTTGTGTTCCAATACACACAAAGGGAATAAACCTGTGTATAGCAAAACATGTGTTCCTGCAATACTTTTCTGTGAGAAATACTTGATTTTCTGGAAAAATTTCTGGGGTGCCAACAATTTCGGCCATGACTGTAAGTCTGGTTTATTTAACTTCTAGAGATTTTGTTCCAGGAGATATATGGCCATTATTTTACCACATATGTTTTAAAATGCAGCACTTTACAGAGTTTATTTTTATTACAATGAAAAGCTGATCCAAAGATATTTTCTTAGTTTTTGGTAAATCAAAACTGAAATTAAAACCATGAAAACCACTTTTCTTATTTCCTTTGCATGAATGGAATAACTCTGGCATAGATAATTTAACTGGGTGTTAAAAGGAATTCCAAAATTTATTCAATTGATAACACTTAGCAAAGTATAAAAGTCATAACAGAATACCCACCTTGTAAACACACTGTCAGGCCTTTCTCTTTCCTGTTTTAACATTAATTAAAATGCTAAATGTTTATTAATTTTTATTTGTTTCAGCGTGATTCTAATGTAATTTTCATTTTTTCTAACTGAATGAATTTTCTTTTAATGTCCATTCTTCTAATGTCTACATTTTATTACTGTTGTTAGAAAAATAGTTTTGAATATATATAATCTCTTTGAAAGCTTTCAAAATAAAATGGTGTTCACCTGAAGCAACCATGCGATGATCTTCATTGCCCTTTGGCTTTCCAGTAGTTCGGATAGCAAAGATCCGCCCATCACTGGTCCGGATGTATGTTCCTGGGGAAGAGATGGATCATAGCAGTAAAGCTAGACTTGCGGAATTTGGGTGTGTGTGTGTGTGTCAATAGAGCATTTTACAGGTACAATAAGACCGCTACTATAATTCACAACAACAGGCCTCTAGGTTTCTCTGTTACAATTTATTTGACATTTGTCTGTCTACTGGCTAGATGGACATGCCTCCAGCCACTCATCATGTTATTTTCTAGGAATGTCTCTGGAGTCTCTAAGGAGACTAGGGGCATTATTGGAAGCATTAATTATGCTTGTGCCTTGTGCTCTGCGTTGTAACATGCTAGCTCCCCATTACATTTTCTTATTCAAAGAATATGTAAGAAGAATTTAATTAATTGGGGTGCAGAATCTAGCAGCAACCAAGAAAGGCTGTATTGGTTACACAGGGACCTATAAGCATAGAACTGAGAATCCAAGTGTTGAACCATTTCTGCAGGATCCATTCTGAGTTGGTCACCGGGACCAGAGATTTGTTCTTCCAAGCTTTCAGACTTGCGCTGGACCCCATCAGGGAACTTCTCAATCTCCATGATGTGTCTGGAGATCCAGCTTCTCCACACCCTGGAGATTCAGAACTTCCCTGAGAATGGGATCCAGCACTAGTCTCCTGTTTCTCTTGTGTGTTAACCTTTAACTGGGTGATGTAGGGCAATAATTTTTGAACCAGGGGACGTCAGATGGGCTACTTTACAAAACGAATGCAAAATCTTTGACCCACGACTCCCGTGGAATTGAAATTTGGTAAATTTTATAAAACATTTTATGATATAAAAATTATTAAACAATATTTTAGGACATAATACAAAATGGCATAAATTCCATGTGGTCAACTCCTGATGTTTGGCTGTTTTCTACAGTTCAACATGGGCTATTTCCAAGGCAGATACATCTCTGAATATCTCCCCAAATCTTTTCGAGTGAAGGCAGCACTTTAGAAGGATTGCCACTGTTGAAGACAGAGAGGAATCTGGTAAGGAAATATCTCTGAAATGATAACCCAACTGGTCATGGGTTGTCTAATTCCCCCTAATGTGGTTATTGGCTTTACAACTCCATTTTGTATGGAGTTATAAAATGCATTCAACAATACAAATTCATTCACTAATAACCTTGGTATATTGTACAAAATACAGGTAGACATCATTTAACAAATATCATGTTTAGCAATCAAAGTTATGAAAAAATAACTTTACAAGCAGACTTTGCATTTATAATGATTGCAGCATGAGACTGCCATTTGCACACTTCACAACCAGTTTCCAATAAACAAAGCTAATGGAGAACCTGGCAGTAAAATCACAAGCCCTGGTCCTGTGATGTCTTGTTTAATCTGTAATGTGACTTAAGTGACATAAGACTGTTGTGGTCACATGTTATTTCACTTAGCAATTGCATCACTTAGTGACAGACCGTTGTGGTCGTTAAGTGAGGACTGCCTGTAGGAGGTTAAAGAAAGGTTCTTTACAGAGCAGCCAAATAACTAGGCCTAGGAACAATTTACAATCAACTCTCCTGCTGCCTCTTGTATTTGACCATTCGTTCAAATTCTGTATTTTTGAAAGGCCAATGATATTTAAAGAAAAGGGGATTTTAAAAAGCAGCCTGCACAATAAGGAGCACCCAATATCTGGCTAAGTTACTACTGAGAAGGTGAAAGCAGACTACTAAAATAAAGATTTCTGGCAAAAAATGAAATGTACTGTCACTTGCAGATCACAAAACAACAATGTGCAGAATTCCTTACTTGGAAAGGACAAAACCTCCTTCAACCATCTGGTAAAGTTAATTCTACCTTCAAAATATCTTTATAAAAACATGAGATGGCTAGTTACAATCTCTACTGTAATTTCAAACTACTATCACATTGTCTATATTAAAACAGGTCAATAATGAACAAATGTATGATCAAAAACTAATCCTGAATGTGGTCCACCTGAACTAAAAAAATAAATCAATCAAAATATGTTAATTTGAGGTAGATAAACCACGTGGAACTTCTTTATTGTATGGAGCTTTTCCCAATGGCATTGCACTTTTTGAACAAGAAATGATAAGAGTAGAGAAGAAATATATAAGAAAAAATAAAGTCCACCCTCACCCCACCTTACAATCTCAATTACCTTTAGTTCCACGGATAATATGTATGCTTTCACCAGCGCTGATTCTTGCCTGCACATCTGTGGAAGTGTTCGTACCTGGAATCACTATATCTAAAATGGATAAAATAATAGGCATGTGAATCACTGCATGAGGCTTCAAAGTGGATTGTTTAAAAAAAAAATAACATCTTCCAAGTATTCAGTATTTGGCTGGGTATTATATAAAACACAAAACCATTATGTAGTTATATGTTTTAAAAATACAGCAGGAGAGAAAAAGCTAGTAAAAAATTATATTAATGGATAATACTCTATTTTTAACTGTTAGTTCAAGAAAATGACCAGTTAACAAAGGAGGATGCAGGAGTGACATTTCAACCACTCTCCTTCATCTTTTCAAGTACTTTGTGTTTTTGTAAAATTAAAAGACAAACACATGTACAAAAATGAATAAGCCTCCAACACATTTAGCAGCTGGGTAGAGTGCAGAATATTCATTAGGCATGTTATGTCTGTATGACCAAATGTTTTTGCAAATGTTTTCTCGTTGATAAGGGAAGAATATTCTCTATTTCCCCTAGGGGAAATATCAGGAAGATAAACTTGTAGAATGAAATAAAGTAATGGCAATTAAGTCTTGTTTTAGACCTATGTTAAGACTGGGTCTTGAGCCTTAGAAATGTGTCACTGTCCTATTTAATTCATAGCAATTAAGGGTCAACATAAGATTCTGTTATCAGCGAACTGACCTCAATGTGTTCTTGGGAAAAAAATCTGTATTCACTTTTTGTGAAATCTCATTTCCTAAGAAAGTGTAATTGCCAAAGCAACTGACCTGTTGTGGTGACAATCTTCTGCACGAGAACACCAGCTCGTTGCAGGTAATTGATGGGGAAGTTAATAGCAGGATTGGAGATCGAAGCTGCTCCCATACTGCCTAAGGGGACATGACGAGGCATCATCGGAATAGGGGTGGACTGAACAGGACGCACGCTTGCCACTGGCCTGTCCTCACCTTTGAGGCTTGGTCGCCTACAACGCAAGGAATAAGTCAACGGGATTACAGAATTTGAAAGAACTCAACAGCCTCTTTTCACAAGCAAGATCTTCCACTCCATCACTCTCCTGATGGTCACCCCGCTTCTGCTTAAATAACTCTTCCTAGATCTTCCACAAGAAGGGAATAAGTACACTAAAAGGACTATGAGCTGTCAATCGCATATTAATTTCTCCATATGCAATCACCTAAGGAAAATCTTTAATAAGTGATATACTAAACAGAAATACTTTCATTTTCTCCCACACTGGGTCAAGAAATCAACAATAATGAATTTAAAAACCATACCTAATATCCTAGGTGGGAAGTGCGTACTACTAAGCCTGTGTGCCGTGGCTTATATGTGCCATGAGCTCATTAAATATTGGTTTCCCCATCGCAATAAGATTCTGCTCAATGCACTCTACGTATCGACTCATTTTCTATATCAGCTTCAACTGCTCACGGCTACCAAGATGACAATAACCTCCTTCGTTTCACCTACGTTCTGGGGACCAGGAAACACTGCCAAGAGGGCAGAAGTAGGATAAAAATTTTGCTACTCCTGTTTAGCTTCATGGAAAGGAACAAGGCACCCACCAATTCCTTTGACTGAAGGCAGGAATACTTGTCAGATTCTGGTCAGTGACTGGGTAATACTGAGCATAGGAAGGACGGGTATAAGGGACAGACGCACGCTTTTCTTCCTCGTAGCTCTTTTTTGCAGCTTTTTTCTCTGCCTTGGTGAGCTTGTGCTCTTTACGATCAATTAGTAGTGATTCATGCTGGAAAGGCTCCTGTGGGGATTAAAGCATAAGGAGGTTGCATCTGAAGCACACTGGTTTATGGAATGGATCACAAAACAGCAAGAAGTCAAACAACAATCCCCCCCCCTGAACAATCAAATAATCCTCCAAGTATTCTAATGAAACAATTAGGAACATTTTGATATTATTTTATATAGTTAACATTTAATCCCCCTTGATAATATTAGAAGCATGAGGTTGCTGGTATCTTTCAAAACTCCTAGAAATACGCATTTAGAGTTATGCCACAAATGTTTAATCTTATGTAGGAATGGGAAGGAACCTTCTCCTGCATTAGTGTATTTTTTAAAAATTTATTAAATGTAAAGATAGTCCTCAATTTATTATAGCAAATGAGAGTGAAATTTCCACTGCCAAGAAATGCAGTTATAGGGCACATCGGCATTGCTCAGTGATAGCAATCCCTGTACTCCTAGTTGCAGATGTTAACCAAATTAGGCAAAGCAACTTCCTGCTGACTTCCCACAACCAATATCAATGGAGAAGCAAGCAGAAAGTTGCCAAATCGCAGCCGGTAGGGATGTCCACAAAAACCAGACCTCCATTCATATATCCTGGCCTCACTGCCTCTGGAGAAAAGCGGAGCCTTCATCTACAGTAAAAAGGTAAAGTAAAGGTAAAGGTTCCCCCGCGCATGCATGCTAGTCGTTTCCAACTCTAGGGGCCGGTGCTCATCTCCGTTTCAAAGCCAAACAGCCAGCGCTTGTCCGAGGACGTCTCCGTGGTCATGTGGCCGGCATGACTGGACGCCAAAGGCGCATGGAGCACTGTTACCTTCCCACTGTAGTGGTCCCTATTTTTCTACTTGCATTTTTACATGCTTTCGAACTGCTAGGTTGGCAGAAGCTGGGACGAGTAACAGGCGCTCACTCTGTTGCGCGGCACTCGGGATTCGACCCGCCAAACTGCCGACCTTCTGATCAACAAGCTCAGCGTCCTAACCCACTGAGCCACCGTGTCCCTTCATCTACAGTAGGAACCCCCAAACACTTTAGCTCATCAACCCTTTCATGAAAGTTTCAGATTGTTCAACCCCCAAACGTTATAAGAAAATTATTTAATAAATATTATTTTAACTAATAGTAGCATAAATAGCAACAACAAAAACAAGAATGGATTGTCCCATTGACTTTTGGTGGTTGATACTGACCATTTTGAGGAACCCTGATCTAGAGCCATTTTTATTATCCAGACAGATAATAAAACAGTAAGATTGCAAACAAAAACAACAAAAACTAGAAGTCAGTCCTTATGCTAGACTACAGCCAATATTAAAGAAGTAGATTTTACCTGCATAATACTTTCTATCTCCCCACCCTTAATTACCACCACTTCTCTCCACACCCTTCAGATCTGATCTGGAGAATCCTCCAACTCTTTGAAACAAATGTGGTAGTCATAAAGTGAGATAAAACTAAAAAAATTGTTGCAATGCAGAAATGGTATTTAACAATGAAGTAACACTGTTGAATACCACCTATGATGAAATCTGTGAGCAATATATTAACTCTGGGCTTTCCTTGACATAAAAAGAGCATCTCATTATATCCTATTCCTTGATAATCAGAAGCATTTTATAATAAAACAATAGGGGACAGACACAGGTAATTTGATGAGACAAATTTTCTTGACTTTAATTTCTTGCAGGCACCATACATTCTTCATATACTTTATTAGATGCAATTTTTACAGCCAACCTATTAAAATAGCATGGATATGGGGATTTTTCTCTCCTTCCTAACCTTGGTGATGAGGTGAGGGTACTTGAGACAGGCCAGCTGTAAAACAGATTCCTTGCTCTTACTGGGGTTAAATGAAGGCTGGGCAGGCTCAGATTCCTCTTCCACAAAGTGCAGCAAGTTTTCCACCTCCCTCCTGGTAAAGTTCAACACTGGATTCAAATCGTCCACAACACGATCTAAAGAAAATACACATTGATCACCAAAGAGGAAGAACTGCTGTTCCTGCTTTATCCAATAACATTCCCTTAACCTGTGATATTAGCAAATTATTGCACCTTCAAAAGGAGTGGGTGGGGTAAAGATGGGGAGAGCTGGAAGTCAGAGTCCAAAGAAATCTGCGTACTGCATGGCAAAATCTGCCTAAGGCAAGGCACGATCTACCTGACATCCCTTGTTTGGAGATCTGACGGTCATAAATCTTCTTTTCCAAAGTGAAATCAGAAACTAGTCGGTAGATGTGGCAAGGCTTCTTCTGTCCATAGCGATATACCCGACATACTGCCTGTGCATCATGGCATGGGTTCCAAGAAGCATCAAATACTATCACTCTGTTTGCACCAATAAGGTTCACACCTAAACACCCAGCTCTGGGCGGGGGAGAAAAAATGAATTGTTATTTTCCTGGGCCTGAAAAGTTGCCTGGTATACTGCACTTGTAAATCAAATATTAATTGGGATTTACTGCTTTGTTCAAAGCTTTATATAAATTAATATATTATGTTTTAATAATAATAATAACAAAAACAATAATAATAATAATAACGTTTGAAGGAACCTTGGACGTTATCTAAAACATATAAGGAACAGCTGTTGGAATTGGGTATGTCTAGTTTAACGAAGAGAAGGGTGAGGGGTGACATGATAGCAGTGTTCCAATATCTCAGGGGCTGCCACAAACAGGAGGGACTCAAGCTATTCTCCAAAGCACCTGAAGGCAGGACAAGAAGCAACGGAACGAAACTAACTAAAGAGAGAAGCAACCTAGAACTAAGGAGAAACTTCCTGACAGTTAGCACAATTAATTAGTGGAACAACCTGCCTCCAGAAGCGGTGAATGCTCCAACACTGGAAATTTTTAAGAAAAGACTGGACAGCCATTTGTCTGAAATGGTATAGGGTTTCCAGCCTGAGCGAGGGGTTGGACTAGATGACTTCCAAGGTCCCTTCCAACTTCTTATTATTAATATTAATATTAATATTAATGTTGTTGTTGTTGTTGTTGTTATTATTATTATTATATTATTTCCAAGCTCCTGTTCAGGCAGAAAACTCTATACCATTTCAGACAAATGTCTGTCCAGTCTCTTTTTAAAGACTTCCAATGTTGGAGCATTCACAGCTTCTGGAGGCAGGTTGTTCCACTGATTAATTGTTGTAACTGTCAGGAAGTTTCTCCTTAGTTCTAGGTTGCTTCTCTCCTTGATTAGTTTCCATTTGTTGCTTCTTGTCCTGCCTTCAGGTGCTTTGGAGAATGTGAAGATAACATTCTTCATAGCCAATCGCATGTCTCTATCCTTACTTGAACTTACCTTGTTGAAAGAAGGAAAAGACAAATAGAAGTGTTGCTAGGATCATTGAACTGGTTAATCAATCGTTCTCTCTCTGAGGCAGAGGTACTTCCATCCAATCCTATGTGAGAAGAATTAGATTATGACAAAAAATTCTGCATAAATTTCTATCAAAGTAAAACTGAGAACAAAAAGTATAAGTGTGTGAAAAGACTAATGTGATACATGAATGGGGCAAAATCCATTTAAAGCTACTTCTAAGTAAAACATTATTCAAAATTTTGTAAGCAATCATATAAATACGACCACATGCACGATCACTTCTATCATGAAAAAAAATACAAGGAAGGTAGTATTTTTCAATATTGGAGGAGAGGTAATGTATGGTGGCCAAAAATTGGAAAGCCCCTGGCAGCACTTTCTCAAAACAATATTACAAGAAATAGCCTTTCAGAAGCTAGGTAAGGGCACGGAGTATGTCATTCCATGCATCTGGTGAAGTGAGCTGTCTTTCCCAAAAGTTTATATCTTTTCATTAAATGTATTAGTTTGAAAAGATGCTACTAGATTTTTTAGTATTTTTAAAGATCTGTCCAGCAGCAAAATCTCTAGAGATTGAAGAACATGGTATACTTACTATAATAATTCACATTTCGGACCCAGTTATGGATTCCTTGTGCATCCAAGCCTGGGGGAGAAGGCACTGGCCTTTTTGCTAAGAAATCTTCAATGACAGACAATGTAGAAAGGCTTTGGCTATAAAAAGATAAGAGTTTCTTTCAGACTGACAAAAAACACCTAAATGCTTGATAGTACAGCTTAAGCGGTGAAGTCTAGACTCTGTTCACACTGTCAGTCAATTTTATATATGATATTATATTCCATGTAAGTTAATCCATCCTCACTATCATATTCCTGACCCAATGGAGGAATAGGGCAACTATTTCAAATGAAGAGAAGAGGGCCAATTCATTGTTAATATATACATAAAATAATGATGGCGGGCAGAATAGTTTCTATATTATCAACTGAAGAAACCCAACAATGAAGCTATACAGATAAGATAAAATTCTAGCAAGTTTTTTTCCGTATTTTTCTAGTTCTTTTGCTAAACTGTTACAGTTTTAAATTTCTCCCGTAAAAAAGTAGGTTCAGGTTGCTGTATGCCACAAATTTTTGATAGTATCATAAAAAGTGGCCTGCAATAAAATCAACAGTATCAAAGCTAAGTCATCAGAAACATAAAATATATCTGAACCTTTAATCCCAAATTTTAGTTGACTGACTTAGCTACTTAACTGAATACCATCATTTTACACAAAGTGAAGAGTTCAAGCACCCTTTTTTGAGTAGACAACGTTCTACAATCAAAATTAACTGTATCTCAGATGTCAAGAACCTTATAAGATCAAGGAAACATATGGAAACAACATTAAATTGTATCCAAATCTTTTACAACTTAGAAAACCATGTTGAAAAATGCCTCACAATCAAATGCAACCACAACAAATCTTTTAAAGATAAGAATAATCAGGGCTTTTTTTGTCATAGAACACCCAGAACGGAGTTCCGGCACCTTTTTTGGATGGAACCCTGTAGGGTAGGCAAGGTGGTTTGTATGACGTGTAAGTTCCGGCACCTTTTTCTTTTACAAAAAAAGCACTGGGAATAATACAGTGCTCTTTGCTAGGTGTTCTCCAGTAGGCTGAACTCACTGCTATTTCTAAGCATCTTTTTAAGGGAAATCTTAAAAATATAGGAAATCAACAAGGGGTTTATTAATAGTTAATCAGCAGAAATATAATGAACATTCTCTGTCCATGAGGTAACATTTTAATGAATAGTTCAGTTGGAATTAATAATATTTATTTATTCGCACTGCTTTACAATATATTTTAAATGTTTTCCCATAGCCTTTTACCTGAACACCAGTATTTTATCTCCAAGTTTCACACTTTCTTCTACTAGATGAAACAACAGCACCATCTTAGGTGAATTTTGTAATACTCCTGTCTGGTAATCGCAAAGGATATCTTTAGCCTGCAGGTAAAAGAAGAACATAGAGACACTTGCTATATCACAATTCAATTTATAACTCAAGATTTCCCTAATATCTTGTATGTCCTTACAAACATAATCAGAAACAAATTCATTCATAAGCAAAATAATGGTAAGTCCTTCCAAAAAATAGGTAAAAATCTATTTCTCATAGAACACATCCCTTGACAATTTCTTTATTGTCCTCCTAAATACCATAATTACACTAGGATTTGATTTAAAAAACTTTAAGCCTTCTCATATACTGATGGACACTAATCAAGGAGAGAACTAACTTAGAAATAAGGAGAAAATTCCTGACACTTAGAACAATTAATCAGTGGATCGGCCTGCCTTCAAAATTTGTGGATGCTCCATTACTGGAAGTTTTTAAGAAGAGACTAGACCACGGGTCGGCAACCTATGGCTCTAGAGCCTCATGCGGCTTCCAGTCATCCTCTGCCATTTGCGGGGTGTGTGTGTGTGTGTGTGTGTGTGTGTGTGTGTGTGTGTGTGTGTGTGTGTAAAAAAGAGAGTGGCCTCACGCTGTTCTCCAACAAGCTGATAAGCTTATTGGGCAGGCCTCCTGCCTTTGCTGCGTCTCCGCAGGAAGCAGCAGAAAGCAGCAGCTCTCTCTCTCTCTCCCTCTCTCTCTCACACACACACAATCACACTCACACTGAGTGGACTGGCAGACCACTGTCAGAGAACAGCGTGAAGCCAGCTTGCCAGGTGAGCAGAAGATCGGAGAGAAAGATGGAGGGAGAAAGAGAGGGAGAGAGAGGGAGAGAAAGGGAGGGAGGGAGAGAGAACTCATGCACAGCAGCCTCTATTTCTTTTTAATTAAACTCTTCAATCAAGCTCCCCCCTCTTTACGCGCACATATGCACGCGCGAGTTTTGCGGCTCCTAGTGTTTACTTTTCTCTAGGAAATGGGTCCAAGTCACTCTTTGAGTGTTTAAGGTTGCTGACCCCTGGACTAGACAACCATCTGTCTGAAATGTCCATTCTAACTCTGTTATTCTGTTATACCGCTTCTAAATTACAATGATACTTAAAGGTTTGTGAACCTTTTTTGAATTTTTAAAATTTCTGCATAAATATATAAGTACTTTTGGTCTTGAATGAAAAGCATTAACATTTGGCAAAAAGCAAGGATTTGCATTCCAGCATAGGAAACCTATTCTATGAACAAGCATAATGGTTTTGACTCAGTTATTTAACTGTGTTCTCTTTATCCAGTTTTAGGACTTGGGTGGAGAACAGATCACCTTTTAGGACATATGTATACAAAAGTATTGTCAATGCAAAAGGGTCTGTAAAGCTTTCAGCATCACAGAACCTCAATGTTCTTAGCTTCCTTCACCATACCCTAACCTGCTGGGATATAGCCCATATTCTCATTCTAGTTAGATAATCCTACAGGGAAATCAATTACCATCTACATTCTATGAAAGCACAAATAGAGAGGTCTCCAAATAATATAAGAACGATCACAGAATTGCTATAGAATAATAATAGCGGTAAATGGTGCAATAGCACTTGAAGCTGCAATGAGTAAGATGGGAAGGCACGAGATTCTTCACAAAAATGAAAGGAGGCGGCAAAGGTAAGAAAAATATTACACAGAACTATTTCACACATAATAATGACCTTTAAACTATTCTCTATGGGAAATGAGGCCATACATAGCATGAGTGTAATACATTTGTGCGCAGGTAGATGTAAGATACTGCTTCAACATCACCATGCTTAAAACAAGAGGAGGAAGGAGTCAAAAACATCAAGAGTTTTGATTTTGGTACTCACCCATTCATATGTTACAACTTGATTGGCTCTTTCCTGAAATGGATTGAAGCCAATGCCCTGAATATACTTGCTATTGGTAGCCTCCCCAATGGTAGATGGCAGAGCATTGCTCTCTGTTTTCACTTTTATGCCTTGTGACTGGCAGCGTGAATTGGTACTAGCTGTGCCAAGGTCATCCACGTCCAGATCCTGCTCATTTGCCAAATTTTCTTTTTGCAATGCTTCATATAGCACATCGGGGTGATTCCATATCTGAGAGAGGATGGCAAATTACTTGGCAGTTATTATCAAATACTTAGATTATTATTTGTTATTACTTCTAGGAGTTTTTCATTCATGAGACTGGTGACTATTTTCTTTACCTACAGTTATGGTTGCCTCACTGAACAGGGGGAGCATGAACAGCAGTAAGTTTGCCAAATTTCAGAGGGACAGCCAAATTAGTCTCTTGTAGCAAAAGGAACAAAGAGGTGTGTGGCCAATCTTTCAAATCAATATATAATGGCTGAGAAAACACAGTAAGGCTTTATGTAAGAAAAGCCTACAAGTTGGAAAAGTTTAATTTGCAAAATTATTATGATTAAAAATGCAGATAACTTTTTCATTTCATTAATACTGCTGTGTCCAGGTAGTCAAAGCACACTAATCAAAATACCCCATGCCAAATTGAAATCCAAAGCCTTGTATCACTGGTAACTAGTGTTCAGAGAATGCTTAGAACTTTTTATAGGAGGGAGACTTAAAAGATGGTTGTGTTCACCATTATCACCATATTGTTAGAAAAAATTAGACACAGCATTTAAGATGTGGAATGAAAAGTGGCCTGCAAATAATACTAATATCATCCTAACTCTTATATTTTCATAAAACCTACACAAAATACTACTCCCTTTTTATTAAAAACACACCTTACAACAAACACAGAAAGCTTTAAGTGGGTTCAGTCCCAGCCAGCCGCTGTTGCCTGCTTCACGAAACCTGTTCATGAACTCAGTATAAAGAGCACGCTGGATTTTTGACAAACGGACTAAGATAACATGTTCTTCCTTAGAGGGAAGCTGAACCTTCAGCACATTGTGCCCTCGTCTACATAAATAAGAGAAAATAACATTAGGAAAGAAGTTCCTCAAAGTCTGTTCTCCGTCCCTCTATTAGGAATGGAAAGGAATAAACACCAGACACCTCAATTTAGGTATGGTTAATAATAAATGTAAAAGAACAAGTGTGATCAGCACTTTACATGTGGAGATTAATTTTCCACAGCAGATTATTGAAAAATCTTAGCGTTTAGTCTGTAACCAACTGTAATCTGGCAACTGAATATTTACTTCCACATATTATAATCTGTGATGAAATTACATTTAATGTACATACTTCAAGCATTACACTATCAAGTCCTCCTAAGTTATTTTCATATGGCCAAATATTTACCAAAGCAGCCTCTTCTTATGAAACTAGATTTAATGGCACACACACCAAAAGGGCGCTGCTAATGATGGCCTAAAATCTAATCCGTCAACCTGATGAACCAAACGCTTCCCCTCCACTCATTATTTAAATACTTCTTACAAAGACTGAAGGACTGTGAATGTGGCAAATGGCCTCACCTTTGTACAAAGCCTTCCAACAGGCTATGCAGGACATGGCTGCGATACCGCATTAGACGAACATCATGAGCGGTGCTGTCAATACACTGTCCGTTCAGGATAGGGCGCTCAAACATATTGCTGAATTCCTGCCGGGTACCAAGAAAGTCGGGGCGTACAAAGTCTACCATACACCAATATTCAATTAAATTGTTCTGCAGTGGATAGCCGGTCAGAACTACCCTTCGCCGAGATCTGATGTTTTTCAAAGCCTGAGAGGTGCTTGCATGACAATTCTTTATCCGGTGTCCCTCATCACAAATGACCACATCTGGTCCAGGCCGGGATAAAGCTTTCTCAATTCCTGAAAGGAAAAGAAAATGTCTCCAAAGGAATCTATTCTACCCTAGCCTTAACTGAAGTGGCAATATTTACTAAAAATTGTGCTAAATCCAATAAGGAGTTTGGAGAAAGGAAAATGAGCTCAGAAATTATTACTGGATATCAGAAATCTCTGCTTGAGTTTTCAAGACAACACTGATAACAGAAAGACACTGATCACTTCCCTGTCTTAGGCTAGATAAGTATCATTTAAAATTCCCAATGAAATCCTTCACTGAATGCAATGACAAGTGAAACTAAAATAAATGTTTGCGATGGAAGTTTATTTTTTTTAAAAGCAGCAAAAGCAGTGAGAACTGGGACAATATTAACACAAAATCTTTCCACAAAAAGTTGCATTACCGTAAAGAAACATGCAGCAGAACAGTTCAGAGAAATTGCTTCTAAGTATTTTATTAGTAAAGGAATTATAAATTAATTAAAGAATTCGTACAAACTAGAATATAACTTTTCTGTTGAAACAGGAAATATATTCCTTGGTACAGAGGTCTCCAAACTTGGCAACTTTTAAGACGGGTGGATTTCAACGCCAAGTATTTCCTAGTCAGCCATGCTGGCGGGGGAATTCCTGGAGTTGTAGTCCACAAGTCTTAAAGTTGCCAAGTCTGGAGACCCCTGTCTTAGTGGTTTCCTGATTTCAGAATGTCTGTCTGTTCATGTCCAAATGCTAGTAAAAATAGTTGTCTAAGAATTGTATCATTTAAATGGAAGTGAAAGATATACGTAAAAGAAGGTTTGTGGGTTCTCACCTTTTAAGAGCTCCTGCTGACGATCTTCTTCATCCACATCAATAATGACAGGGCCAGTTTGCTTTTTGCTTTTCTTTTTCCTGCCCATAGCAAAGGATTTCTTCAATGAAAGTAGGCGGTACATCTCATAGCCCATCAACAGTACACCACCATCTGTCACCCAGTCAGTTACCACTTTGGCACGTGCTGCAGTGGTCCTGAAAAAAACAACAGGTAGACAACAAAATACAAACGGGACAGTCTTTGTGAAAAAGGAGAAATTAACTCTATGCGCATGCATGTATATAGTCAAAGTCTATTTGGAAAGTCAAGCTAGTTCAAAATGCAACGCATAGGACAAATCCTGCTATTAACTGTGGCTGTCACTAACCTTAGACTCTCAGTGAGCCTAAAGTATTTGCATTCAAACAATGTCACTGGCTTCCGCTTACATTTTAAATGCAATATGGTGCTCACTGTTTTCCTCTGTGAGCATAATATTCTTCCTATATGCTTAATTCATCTGGGAAGGTTATTGTCTTTTTTATATTTTGTAAGAAAATAAAAGAGGACAGTATTGTAAGACTCTGGATGTGAACAAGCTGAGATGGCAATTTAATGGATGGTATCCTACTTATTTTGGCAATTACTGCTACACTGAAATTAATCAGATGTTGTCATAATTAAATCTGTAGAAATTACCAAGAGAACTTTCCAATATCCATAAACAGGGCGCAAATGTTCCAACAGCAGCAATTATAAATAACATGTCCAAAATAGAATTAATTCTCCTTACTTGTGTTCATCATTCAAAATGTGGACTTTAAAAATGCGAGGCTGAATCTCTTTTGGATCATAGTCAGCAGGAAGGGCTTCTGGTGCTGGAAGCCACATGTTGAACTCTGCTAACCAGTTCTGAAGAGTATTTACCTGTAAGAAAAATGGCAAGAAATAAGAAATGGGATCCATTAATTACATATTTCATTCTATAAATATCTTAAACACTGAAAAAAATATTATACAAATATTTCATGGATAGGAAAAATTAAAGAGGCAAATACAGAAGTTGAGGAACATCAAAACTATTTGAAAGGTCCTTTGTCCACCTAAGCAGACTCAAGTAAAGAGTTTTCCACAGCCTACTTACAGGTACAATTGCCAGGACAGTCTTTGCTTCAATATGACGGAAAAGTACATCCAAAAAAGAGATGACTTGCACAGTCTTGCCCAGCCCCATGCTATGAGCTAAGATGCAGCCAAACCCACTGCTGGTTTTAAATCTGTCCAGGGATTCCACCAAATTATCATATAGGAAACGAATACCACCAATCTAGAAAGAGTAACAAATAGTGTCAAAGAGATTATGGATGGGTACTATCAAATTAGTGGTTATGCACCTAATCTGTAAATGCATACCCACATACACAGGCAAAAAAATCCACCGAGGTTTACATAAATCAATGACATGTCATAGTAAAATGTCTAGATGAGAATTTGGTGACAATTATGTTCGGTTCTGCAGCAGAAATTTCAATACCTGGTGAGGCTTTACTGCTCGGGCAAGCTGAGGAGCCAGATAAATGTCTTCTTCATTTGGTGGATGGTTGATGTTAATAATTACTTGCCCTGAAGCATCTAACTGATTTAGAGCATCGTTCACGTGGGCGCCACTGCTCTCTTCAGTATCATCATCCCCTTCGTTACCAGAATCACTGCTGTCTACAATATGGAGGGCTTCATCTTCTCCTGAACTTAATTCTATTACTTCTGCAACACAACCAGATGTAGAGGATTAGCATATCTATTATATTTTATAGTCAAATATACAAGGTGACTTATGACCCTCTGTCTTCATCTAGTAAAAACTGGAAAAGGGTAAATTATATATATATATATATGAAAGTAATCATATTGGCTGATTCTGATTAGTACTGAGTTGCTAAACACTTTGTAATTATTTGGCATGGCATTTATTATGCCTAGTCAATTTCATAAATTTTTATCCCTAGTCAATTTCATAAATGTTATCAGTTTCTAAAATATTTTTCGACTTCGAAATGTTCTTTCTACAAGCACAAAAACTGTACGTATGAGTCACTAAAACCCTGAAATAGAATAAATGAGGTTTTATTTTCAAACAAAGTACTGTGACGATGACAAAAAAAGAGGGAGCTACTGATTATTAGAATTCTTAAGAAATAACCTTTACTTGTATTTTTCAGAAGAAAAAAAAAGGAATCCTGCTGAGTGCAAGATACAAAGGTGTTGGAAGCCATAATGCAGGAATGAATTTTCTATCCATTCTTACCATCTTTAATGCTGTGGAGTCTTCCTTTGGAGTCATCCTCACTACCACTGCTGGTGCTGTCTAAGCAGATGACCTCTTCATTTAACACTTGGGGGGGAAGCTGAGCAACTTCTGCAGTTCTTAAAGCAATTTCCTCTAAAGACAAAGCAATAAACTCAGTACATAATGGATGGAGCGAAAATCAGACTAAAAATTACCCCCACTTCAGTTCACTCACCAATATGTGATACCACTGAAGTATCCCAGTTGTACCAAATTTGATACAACTGATTATATAAAATGCTTTTCTAATATCCTTCAAGTAATGTTTTGCCTGAAGTTAAGCAGTGCTTCTCTTAGTACATTCTAATTTCTTTTGGTAGAGTATACCGATGAGCCTCTATTTCAGACTCCAAAGGTTAGAAGAAAACATTGTTCAAACTTTTATCGGGACACTAAAATCAGTTCGAAAATTTTCATTATATCTGGAATCAATAGCATGAAACTGAAAATTAATTAAACATGCATACTCCAATTTATATTAAACATTTAAAACATGAAAGAATTTTGGATATATGCCTACTTCAAACATTGTACAGTGATCTAGACATAGCAAACAACTTTCTTTCGGGTTCATTTTCAATAATTATTAGTACAAATTACTGCAACTTGACTAAATTAACTAACATGTCCTGAACTTACTCTGTGCTGCAGCATATCTAAACAGAATCTGAATAAATGAAACAGAATGTGTGAGATTTGTTGTCAGCACTTTTGCAGTTTGAAGATGAGCGGCAAGTCTGGATATTTTTTTTCAAATTCTTGCTTCATTTGCTAGAATGAAAAGCAAACTCCTTCCATAGAGCATTTTGGATGTCATTTACATTATACAGAACAGGTGCAAATAAAATCTGCTTGCTAATTAGTCCTGCTGCATTGCTGAATAGCCCAGTTTTGAGAAGACCACTTCCTTGCTCCAAATTTGAAAGAGGATAAGGAAGCAGAACAGAAGACTGCCCATAGTGTAATCTAAAGGTACAACAGAAAGGAGTCAGAGGATGGACAGGTCATACCAGTCAGTGTAACGCCTAAGGGCGGTTTGGAATTATGGATATTGGAAAACATCCAAAAGTTTACTACATGGATTTACATATGTTGCTCCATTTTAATTGGTCTGAATATGATAGGAAATGCTATTTCAGTAGGTTGACATAGAGAGAATCCTTGCTTATTTTTAGGGACTGTTCAAAGTTATGATGGCACTAAAAAGAAGTAACCTTATAACTGATTTTTGTACTTATGACCGTTAAGCATGCAACAATCATGTAATTGCCAGATGCACACATTATTGCTGGTTTCTGACAAGAATATGCTGGCAATAAAATTGCAAATCATGATCATGTGATGTCTTGCTTAACCACCATGGGTGATTCACTTAAGGACCTCACTAGTTAGTGACAGAATTGCCAGTTCCAATCGTGATCATTAAGCAAGAACTACCTGTATATTTTTTAGCCTCCTGCATAACGTTTACAGTGATTTTAAAATCTTGGAATATTTAAGAGGAATTAATAAAATAGCTCACTTAACACAGAAAAGACACCAGGTCTTCATTCCTCCCCACTGTCCTCAATAAAGGATAAAAAAGAATGGGACAGTTTTGAATTCATGAAGCTTGAAAAATTAATAATGGGTTTTAAGATACTGTACATTTTCAGTAAATATAAGTAACAACTTTGATCAAAATGCAGCTCAGACAACACATAAATACAAGAAAAATCTTTTAAGTAATGACTTCATTGACTATATTCATGTTATAATTATATAATTATATTTATATGTCTTTAGAATTATTATTTTTCAACATAGTAGTTATATATGGCTTGATCCTAAGGAATATCAGAGATTTAAAAACTGTTCTTAATGGATTGGCTGTGAGATGGTGACTGAGAGGTACAAGGAAAACATTAAAGAAGAATGGAGTTTTCGTGACTGATGTTCAGAAAGAGAGAGAACTGATAAACATGCAGAGGAAATAACTCAGTTTGGCTTATTTGTGTGATAAAAAGCATAGTTTCTCAGAGAGCTAAAATAATGGAAACAACAGAACAAAGCTGTTTATGGAAGGCACCATTCATTTCACACTGGAGTTAAGCAATTGCAGTGACTAGTAGTTAGAACCAATCAGTGCTTTTTTTCTTAAAAAAAAGGTGCCAGAACTCAGAGGTGCTGTCACTGGGAGCGATGCCGGTGTCTTGCTACGGCATCGCCACCCGTCCTTTGCACCCACACCCTTGTGGCTCGGAGCCACATGCCGCCGGGATTCCCCTCCCCACAGCCGCCATGGGGATTCCCCTCCCTGCAGTTGCCATGCTGCGGCCCGTGCTCAGCCCCCACCCGGAGCTGCTCCGAACCCCGACCCAGAGCTGTGTTCCTCGTTGCAGTGGTCTCCGGCACCAAACAGCCTCTTTCCAACCACATCCAGAAAAATTTGTAACAAACATTGGAATTCTCAAGGCCATGTTTGGTATTTCCCAGCAATCTGTTACTGGAAGGAAAAAGCAATCCCTGCTGCGTTACTGATCCCAGAGAAGCATTTGCATGTATGCAGGCATCCTTAGGGTGCCATAGTTATGGATGAGAAATATTGGTTGCAAAGTTGGCTTTCCTGGATGTAATACAGATATTTTGGACTTATTTTTGTTTCTTTCCAAGTTTGATATTTTTAAAAAGGCATATGCTACTGACTACACTTATGCACATATGTAACATCTTTTGCTAGGATACATGACCACTGCTTGTCCAGAATGTGAAAAGTGAAAGATTGTGACTAAACAAAATTTTAATGTACAGATAATACCACTAGAAATTATTTTAGCCTTTTTAATAAATGTTGTTATTGATTTTAAGCTCACCATGGAAAACATCATATATTGTTATGTATATACTAGGTTAATTATTTAAAGACTGAAGTGCAACATAACTAGATTCTAAATAATCTATTTTTCAAAACACACAACAGTCCAAACAGTAAAAGTAAAGTCCAAGTTAAGAATATTTCATTCTTAAGAATTGTTTAATTTAAAGTGGTTTAGTTGTAATAGATGGTTATAGATTCAAAATAGTTTTCAAGAGTGCACAAAAGATACTGTTTTTTTCTAGCATCAGTTAAATTAGACATATTACATTGAGAAAAATGTTTCTCATTTCTTTCCTGTTACCTTTATTGATTTCATTGCAGAGATGTTAACATAGGAAATAGATTATTTTGTTATCTAATTTTACCTTCCAAAAGACAGAAGCAGATGAAAAATGTGAGGTTCTTTCCTGTTGGCTTTTCTGAATTAGCTGTTTTAGATTCTAAAAGTTTAGTTCCTAAAGAAGTAACCTTGTAAATAATTTTAATGTCTTCCTCTAGTGCAGGGTAGGCAACCTTGGCTCTTTTATGATTCAAGGACTTCAACTCCCAGAATTCCTGAGCCAGCATGACTCAGCTTGGAAACCTCTCCCCTCAGCGTGGCTGGCTCGGGATTTCTCGGAGTTGAAGTCCACGAGTCATAAAAGAGAGTCAAGATTGCCTACTCCTAAAGCCAATAGAGGGAGCTTTTCTTTACTTTTCTTTCCCCCCCCCCCCAAAAAAAAAGGTGCCGGAATGCCGTTCTGAACGTTCTATGAGAAAAAAAGCCCTGGAACCAATTTCTTCTACCTACAAATGCTATTGTTAGGCCTGCTCTATTAAAAATGACTAAATTTAACAATATTTTCATTTATTCTTGTTAAGACAAGTACTATCTTTATCACTTCCCTGAACTGTATATTAACATAGAATTTGTTATCATAGAATCAATTTGTATTATTAATATGATACATAATTCAGATATCAAAAGGAAAAATATATTAGAGAAAAATAGACGCACAGTGGTTCACAAAGGTACTTATGAATTACACTTATATTCTCCTTTTTTGTTTACCCAGGGATCAGGCACGGCATGAATGTAACAGTAAAATAAACACTATACCAGGGGTGTCAAACTCAATTTCATTGAGGGCCGTATCAACATTGCAGTTGCCCTCAGGGGGCCGGGTGGGTATGGCCAGGGTGGGCGTGGCCTACTGGGTGGGCGTGACTAGAGTATATGGCTACTGGGTGGGCATGGCCAGCTCTACATCGTTCTCATCAAGGGTGCCTATGGGGGCCTGGGCATGAGTGGGACAGATCTGAGGGTCTCTGGCAGAAGGAGGGTCTCTGGGCCACATGAAACCACTTCGTGGGCCGGATCTGGCCCCCGGGCCTTGTGTTTGACATGTCTGCACTATACGATGGAACAAAGTTAGTATGCTGGCAAGATTAACCATTATTAGTGGCTTCAATTCAGCTTTTGCTTTAATGCTTTGGGAAAAGTTTACCTGGAAGAAACTCTAAAGGTACAGTGGGGATGCTGGCTTGGTAATCCTTCCTTTGCTGTTCCAGCCGTTTTCTTCTTTCCAGTTCCTCCTGCTGTGCTGCTTTTGTCACAGCCTCCAACTGGTCTTCCCGCAGCAGCTTTCTGAATGCACGAATAGAAAAATATATTATTTTCAAGAAATATATCGATGCAGTTTCAACTTGGTTATGTCAATGGCAAATAAAAACTGACTTGCCCCTCTTCGAGCAAAGAAAACGACAAGAGTCAGAAAAACTAGCTGTTTTTCATTTGTTGGTGGAAGGCAAGTGCCACTGTATATTCATTGCATATACTGGAGGGTGGGAAGGACAAAATTTTAGTTTTTAGCCAAGAGTAGGAGAGTAAAATGAAACTAAAGTAGCTGCCACTAATGGTAATTGCTGTACCATTAAGGACAGGTGAGGGTAGTGTGTAAAAAGGACATGTTATCTAGTCTGGTAACTAAATTTCTACAAGCAAACAACCAAGCTCAGAGAGCACCAAGGATTCCAGAGTTTAAGGCAAGGCAACTTAGAATATAATGGACAATTGCTTTATATATCATTTGCCTTCCAGTTACAAAGAAGTGCAAAACAACACATGCTGAAAAACAAAGTAATAAAAAACAAGACTATATTGGAGGCTAGCATGGAATTGAGCAAGGAGACACTTGATGCTGTTGTTTAAGGGCTGATGTACGATGTTAAGAGGGATAATAATAGTAATAGTAATAGTAATAATAATAATAATAATAATAATAATGATAATAATGATAATAAATTATAATAATAATAATAATAATAATAATAATAATAATAATAATAATAATAATAATAATAATAAAGTTGGAAGGGACCTTGGAGGTCATCTAGTCCAACCCCCTGCTCAGGCAGGAAACCTTATACCATTTCAGGCAAATGGCTGTCCAGTCTCTTCTTAAAAACCTCCAGTGTTGGAGCATTCACCACCTCTGGAGGCAGGTTGTTCCAATGGTTAATTGTTCTAACTGTCAGGAAGTTTCTCCTTAGTTCTAGGTTGCTTCTCTCCTTGATTAGTTTCCATCCGTTGCTTCTTGTCCTGCCTTCAGGTGCTTTGGAGAATAGCTTGACTCCCTCTTCTTTGTGGTAGCCCCTGAGATATTGGAACACTGCTATCATGTCACCCCTCACCCTTCTCTTCATTAGACTACACATACCCAATTCCAGCAACCGTTCCCTGTATGTTTTGGCCTCCAGTCCTCCAATCATCTTTGTTGCTCTTCTCTGTACCCTTTCTAGAGTCTCGACATCTTTTTTTACATCGTGGTGACCAAAACTGGATGCAAAACTGGATGTTAATTATTACTTGATCCCACCTGCCTGGACAACTTCTGTCCAGTTTCCCAGCTTTCCTTCCTAGGGAAGATGGTAGAAAACGTGGTTGTTTGGCGATTTCAGAGGGTCCTGGATGAAACGGATTATCTGGACCTCTTTCAGTCAGGGTTCAGGCCCAGTTATGGGATGGAAATGGCACTGATAACACTTGTTGATGATGTGACCAGAATGGGGATAATGCAACCATCCTTACTCTCCTTGATCTCTCAGCAGACTTTGATACAATCGACCACAGTATCTTGTGGGGCTGGCTGTGGGGTTGGATAGTGAAGTTTTGCATTGGTTTGGCTCCTTTTTCCAAGGCCACTTGGAGAGATCCAGCCCACGGTCATTCTTTGGTAGTGTGTCACAGGGCTTGGTATTCACTCCTTTTTAACATCTACACGAAGCTGCTGGGTGAGAGTATTCACCACCAGGGGTTGAGATATCATCAGTATGTTGAAGATATTCAACTTTATATCTCCACCCCTAGTGATCCAAGTGATGTCTTTGCTGCCCTCTCACGGTGCCTGGAGCTGTGGGGTCCTGGATGGGTGACCACAGGCTATGGCTGAACCCTGGCAAAAACCGAATGGCTTTGGATGCATATTAAGATCCAAGACTTTACCCAACTTAGTTCTGGATGGGGTTGCACTACACAAACAGACCCAGTATGCAACTTGAGTATTCTATCTTTGCACAACTTTGATTGCTGTACCAGTTGCATCCTTTCCTGGATCAGAGACCAAGTCACCTCATGTCTGCAATGTGCTCTATATGGGGTTAGCCTTTTAGAGCAGGGGTCCCCAACCTCCGGTCCCTGGACCGGTACCAGTCTGCAGCATGCCAGAAACCAGGCTGTGCAAACAAGTGAAGCCCCATCTGCAAGATGCAGGCAGCACATGAAACCACGCCCCCTCCACTCCACAGAAAAACACTTTTTCCATGGAACCAGTCCCTGGTGCCCAAAAGGTTGGGGGCCGCTATTTTAGAGCATTCAGAAAATTCAACTAGTGCAGAGTGTGGCAGCACGTGTAGCTCCTGGGATCTCTAGGATGACCTGTGTAACACCATTGCTCCGCAAGATCCACTGACTGCCAGTCTGCTTCCCGGTACAATTCAAGGTATTACCTTTAGAGGCCTGCATGGCAAGGGTACAGGTCACTTAAGAAACTATCTCACCCCACTGGGACTGGACCACCCCACCCGCGCTGGCAGAGGAGGAATGCTGTGGGCCCTGTCGGTCAAGGAATTCTAGCTGGCAGGGTCCAGGAGAAGGACCTGCTCTGTCATGGTTCCTTCCCTATGGAATTTCTTATCCCCTGAAATGAGATCAGCACCTACCCTTCTGTCCTTCCACAGGAGCCTGAAAACCTGGTTCTGCCAGATGGCTTGGGACCCTAATGAGGGAACACCACATTGGAGGTGGTTATTGAATTCAGAGGCAATCCCACCTCTCCACCTGCATATCCTATTCACTCCTTCTCCATCTTTTAACTAGTTTTTATTGGGATTTCCATTTTTTTGTCCTTTTAAAGATATTTATTTGTTAGGCCAAGCATATAGGAGAACATTCCACTATTGTTGTTGCAAAGTGGAGTTTGTGAATTCTAAATTTGATGTTAAACTGCTTCAATCTCTTTTTATTTATCAGTTGTAAGTTGCGAACTATATATTATCCACTGTATCACTGGAGACAATGAGGGGTGGAAACACAGCTGTATGTGCAGATGCTCCATGATGACCATCTGATTTCACTAGTTCTGCCACCCAATGTATTTACTTATTATGGAAAGCATATGGAAGGCAAAGAGAGTAGAATGCTTGCAGGAACTAATTTTGCAGCATTCAGCCATTTGAGACATTTCTCCATCCAGGCAAAAGTAGGGTAGCCAAAGCAGCTTACACTTTTGGGGAAAGGATTGAGCTTAGGGGAAAACAAAGCAGGGACATGTTCAAAAGTCAAATAGGCTTGGTCCAAGCAGATCAGATCAGGCACAGGGGTCAGAAACTTCATCTGACTGGTACAAAGGGAAAAGGATCACACTTCAATTCTTTCACAGGGTATTATAGAAACTGAAATCTTGGTACAGTTGTGTTCAGTTTTCTTCCCTGGAACCACGAAAGCAGTTTCTTAGAACAATTATCAGAGATGCCCGTAATGTTTTCTCACTAATTGGATTTTAGTTCCCCTTTGTCTGGTGCTCTTCAACACAGACCATCATAAACCTGGATTCAAGACGTTACCCATGATTATTGCGTTAGTGTAAATATTAAGACTCCCAAATGTTTTTTTAAAAAGTACGCTTACCTTATGTTCCTCCTCATGTGAGAAGGTTTCTGAGCCCTCTTCTTTTTGGTGTCCTCAGAGGCCAGGCTCTTGTGCTGGTTCTGCAACAGTTTCTCTGCCTGTTCACTCTGAGATGAGGTAGTTGAAGTAGAGTGCTGCCATTCTCCATCTTCCCCATGCTGAACAAGATCACTTTCAAAAACTGCTTCACGGGATTGATCTGCAGAGACAGCATTAGATCAAATTGCGCAAAATGTGCTAGTAATTTCCTTTCTTTTTCACTCTTGTAATAAATATGGATCTTACTGAAAGAATAAAGGATTTCTCAGTCGTTTGACCATGTACTTTGAGATCTATTGGGAATGCTGATAAATCAAAACTCTCCGAATTCTCACACCCAACCACAGAAGTTTTCATATCATGTCAAACCACGGCTGGATATGTCAACCTGCTCCTTCACACAAGAAATACTATGTGACTCCTGCAGTAAATAATTCCAGTGTTACTCCAGTATTGCCAAGTGAACAAACTGCAAGAGAGGAATTTCTTACAGGAAAAGAAACAGGGAATGTCAGTTAGGACAAAAAGACGTGGAACAGTTAAAAAAGAGTTTTAAAAAAGAGACTGCTTTTTAAATACATAATCAAATAGCAGCTAAAACTCCATGAAATATAAACAACATGGATGGAATGTTATTGCTTCCTAGATCTGACGTTGTGGCAGCTCAACTTCCTTTTCTCCTCTGTCTTTCCAACTACTTATTACTAGTTTAGTATGAGATTAGACCGCATGGAAGATACTCCTATTCCACAAACATTGTTTGAAAGATCATGTGTTAGTACCAATTCAGATGTGTTTATAAGACCAAGTTTATCTATATCTGTCAAAAGTCACTGTGTACCATTTTTTTAAAAAAACAACAACAGTGTGATTACTTCACACTGCTTTTTCAGAGAACTCTCTCTATTCTGGCAAAGCTCCTTAAAAAAAAATAATTGAAAGCAAATATAGCTGCTATTTTACATTCCCCTAAGTAAGAGGTGTAACTGAACCAAAACTGACCCCTCCCGTTTTTTTCCTGGAAACACAAGTGGTGTCACATTGTGAACTTGATACATTTTCTAGAACAGACTTTTAAGGATTCGTGTGGAGTGAAAATGTCACAACAAATGAGCTCATGCTCATTTAACTGAAGGACTCCTAATAGTGAGAACAGACTCTGGTTTCCTTGAATTTTTTTCCATTATTTATATTAAGTAGCATTGTTCCAGCATATCATATCAACAAAAGTTTCATAATATGATATGCAGCATTTTTACCCCAGTGGCTTTTCTGCTTCATTCACAATTATGTACCGTAACTAGATCAAAAGAGTGCTAAAATAGGGCAATAGGAAGTGGTAATACTGTAGCAGTCCATGTGATTACATTTTGCAGGCCTAGTCATCGCACTAATGGCTTCCCCAGAATTAAAAACAAATGCAAAATTCATGCAGAATTCAAAAGTATTAGTCAGAAGTGAGAGAGAAAACCGTAACTCGCATACATTTACTAAAACCTTTGTGCTGCTTGTACACCTCTTTTCAACAAAATTAAATAAAACCACTGATTTAGCAGAATATTAGATTAGATATCTCCAATGTAGTCTTGCCCTTCAACATATGATATGATGATACAGCAAATATTTTCTGTGATCGCAGTTTATTAGCTTATTCTTATTACTTATACACCAGCCCGTTTCTACTCAGAGGTCTCCCCAAATTCTTTTATTTTTTTTTCTCCCAAATTCTCAATATCCCTTTAAAAAAACCTTTCCTAGTGGTACAAATTTACTAATCTATCGTATATCTTAAAATTTATTTATTTAGTTAGCAAATATACATATATAGAAAATGCGATGTTTGCATTATTATTTTGAATGTCATATATGCTAATAAAACCAGTTGTGTGATGTAATGAATTCTGGGCAACACACAGTGTAGTTCTAAGGCTTTCTATGGGAAGAGACAGTCAAGTGGCAGAAGGTTCCTGCAGAGTGAAGGCTGGGGCATCATGAGGACTAGGGAGGCAAAGGAAGGAGTTTCAACATGCCCGGCTGAACACCCGTGAAAGGAAGAGAAATCTTACGCTTCTTTCACTTTTGCCTCCAGTCACAAGAGGCTCTGACGTCAGGTGGGCAGGGGCCACTTATGCAAACTTGTTGTACAATATCCTTAATTTCATACGCTAGCAAAATACTGCTTAATATCAAAAATCAGTGACCTAATTACTAGGCATTACTAGGACCCAACCAACACTGGCAGAGCAAGCTATTGTATAAAAAAGGTGAAGCAAGCTGAACACTCCCAAACCCTGATGAAATTGCCTAGTCAGGTAATGAAATGCCTACAAGCAAACAACCGAGTTCAGAGAGGATCAAGGACTCCACAGAGTTATAGAAGCTTCCTATATTCTCTTCTATTGGAGTTTTCTTTAACATTAAATTTCAAAGAAGCCGTTTACTCCGTTCTTTCTCATCCAAGCACACAGAGTCCCCGGGCACCTGGATAGGACTTCAGTGGTATCACAGTCTGCTGGGATAGTGATGTAAAGCTGAGCATCACACATATTTGTAATGTAGCCAAAAACTTTGAACGACCTTCCCAAAGGCTTCGTGTCAATGTTAAACAACAGAGAGATTAGGGGAGTCATCAGTTAAATCTTTCCTGCCCGCCATTACAATGCTCAAAATCCCTAACCTCCATAGGTAGTCCAGAAAGATGATATTGCAGGCTACCCATTGAGAAGTAAAAAAGATCAGACTAGATACGCTTCCTCCATCCAGGTCCTGGCAATGGTCATCTAGTAGGGCGACCAATTCTATTTCCAGGACTGAACCTGATTTTTTTTTGGGGGGGGGGGTGTTATTCTTTTTACATGCATTAGGCAACTTTTTGTATTTCATAGTAATATCAATATTGACAACAAATAAAACCAGAATAATTTTTTAAAAACCCAAACATCTTTCAATAAGGATCTCGCCTAGCCCTTACACATCTTCAACCAGTCAATTATGTTTCATGAAACAGAGTAATGTGATTAAAATGAAAGAAATTCAAACAAAAAACTCCATGCATTAAAAAACTAGTATAGTAAGGAATAGTCTGCATTGCACTCTGTCATCAATGTGTTACTTTGAAGAAAGGGTGTTAGTTCAAATATAAGTAAAATTGGTACAATGTTTTTTTATATTATAATGACATATTATCAGCAAACCAAAAATAAAAGAGTCAACTTCTGTCTGATGCAAACATGAATCCAGGTAATATCACCACTCTATGTAAACAACATATAAGAAAAGCTTTTGTAGTTTCTGGATTCAAACAAGCATCTATCCTAGTTACAGAGAAAATTGCTCTACATTATCAGTTGAAAGGGAGTATTAAAGATGACATCTCACGTTGAGCTCAACATCTAAAGACTTCAGATCTTTATATATAGTTTCCTTGGTAACAGTAAGGAAGTGATTTGTCATTGTTTTCTGAATTGGATGCTTTCTGAATTCCCAGGTATTTGTGCGTTATTCAAATACTAACCAACTCTCATCACGCTTAGGGATTTCTTTTTGAGAACAGCCGAGACAGAACAAGAATAGTACGTCCAATTTCATTTATTAGAGAAATCTATAATTTATTCCAGAGTGTATATGCAAAGAATAGAAATCATCCAATAATTTATCCAATCCCTACTTCATAAAATGAAAAGAAAAAACTACAAGCAATTTATGTAGGACAAATGTGAAGAAAACAGCCAATGCTGTTTTATTAGCTGTGAAAGCAAATTAATTCATCTTCTGCCAAGGATGGCAAATAAGACAATTTGGCAAATGTCAGAATGCCAAAGACTTCTTCAAAACTCTGCACTTCTATAAATTGGTTTAATCAAAGTAGCCTCACTTTTTCAGGCAGCTCAGGAGCTTTAGGTTCCACCCACTTTGGGGAGAGGCCTAACAAAGAACTAATTATATAATGATTACGTAAGGTGACACACCTACCTGACCCAGATATCCTCACAGAGCAATTCTTTACAAATATTCTAATAGAGTAAAAAAAATCTTCAGTATAGTGCTTCTTTATATATGAAATACTGCACCATCAGCAATAATTTCTGATACAAAAAAGGAGGATCAAGCTAGATTGATTATATTCATCATCTCAATGTCATTTCATGTGAAGATGAAATTAAAAAAACAGTAGTTAAATTCTTGAGGATATATTTTAAGCTTGTGTGACTATGCAGAATTACTGAATGTGTCCCTTATGAACTTTAACTGTTAGTCATTTAATTTGGAAGAAATAATCAGGCATACTAAGGTAGCAGCTCCATAACAGAAATGCTAAATTTTGTACCAGTGTGTACAGCATAACTAAATATCAAGTCATTCCATTTGTTCTTTATTTTAAGATGTCTTTTTATTGCAATATCTAAAAAAACAACCCCACCACTACATAAAAATGGGAGTATTCATAACCATTGTCTGGAAGCATTCTTTCCATGTGTCCAACACACAACAGCAAAATTTTAATAGTTTTTCACATTACGTTACCACAAGCAAGACAAAAGTGAAGATATTGTAATACAGTCTACATGGAGCTACCCTGGAAGAGCATTCAGAAGCTACAACTGGTGCAGAATGCGGTGGCACGGGCAGTTCTTGGGGCCCCCAAAATGTCCCATGTAACATCACAGCTCTGCAATTTGCATTGGCTACCAGTCTGCTTCTGGGTACAAGTCAAGATGTTGACAATCATCTTTAAAGCCCTTCATGGAAGGGGTCCAGGCTACTTGAGGGCCTGTCTCATCCCACTGGGATTGGCTCATCCCACCTATACTTCAAGCCCTATCACCCTGGTTATTCTGGTTAGTGGGGTCCAGGAGAAAGGCCTTCTCTGCATTGCACCTGCCCATGAAACATCTCCCCCCCACACACACACACAATGTGAGGTTGACCCCAACCCTCCTGATGTTTTGTAAGTGCCTAAAAACTCTCCTAGTTAGCTTGGGGCCCCAATGGGGAGCATCACAGTGGAAGTAACAACAGATCCCACCTCTCCCATCTATAATTGGATCACAGTGTTTGCAGGCATTGCAAACACACACATCTATCTACAGGGAGTGCAGAATTATTAGGCAAATGAGTATTTTGACCACATCATCCTCTTTATGCATGTTGTCTTACTCCAAGCTGTATAGGCTCGAAAGCCTACTACCAATTAAGCATATTAGGTGATGTGCATCTCTGTAATGAGAAGGGGTGTGGTCTAATGACATCAACACCCTGTATCAGGTGTGCATAATTATTAGGCAACTTCCTTTCCTTTGGCAAAATGGGTCAAAAGAAGGACTTGACAGGCTCAGAAAAGTCAAAAATAGTGAGATATCTTGCAGAGGGATGCAGCACTCTTAAAATTGCTAAGCTTCTGAAGCGTGATCATCGAACAATCAAGCGTTTCATTCAAAATAGTCAACAGGGTCGCAAGAAGCGTGTGGAGAAACCAAGGCGCAAAATAACTGCCCATGAACTGAGAAAAGTCAAGCGTGCAGCTGCCAAGATGCCACTTGCCACCAGTTTGGCCATATTTCAGAGCTGCAACATCACTGGAGTGCCCAAAAGCACAAGGTGTGCAATACTCAGAGACATGGCCAAGGTAAGAAAGGCTGAAAGACGACCACCACTGAACAAGACACACAAGCTGAAACGTCAAGACTGGGCCAAGAAATATCTCAAGACTGATTTTTCTAAGGTTTTATGGACTGATGAAATGAGAGTGAGTCTTGATGGGCCAGATGGATGGGCCCGTGGCTGGATTGGTAAAGGGCAGAGAGCTCCAGTCCGACTCAGACGCCAGCAAGGTGGAGGTGGAGTACTGGTTTGGGCTGGTATCATCAAAGATGAGCTTGTGGGGCCTTTTCGGGTTGAGGATGGAGTCAAGCTCAACTCCCAGTCCTACTGCCAGTTTCTGGAAGACACCTTCTTCAAGCAGTGGTACAGGAAGAAGTCTGCATCCTTCAAGAAAAACATGATTTTCATGCAGGACAATGCTCCATCACACGCGTTCAAGTACTCCACAGCGTGGCTGGCAAGAAAGGGTATAAAAGAAGGAAATCTAATGACATGGCCTCCTTGTTCACCTGATCTGAACCCCATTGAGAACCTGTGGTCCATCATCAAATGTGAGATTTACAAGGAGGGAAAACAGTACACCTCTCTGAACAGTGTCTGGGAGGCTGTGGTTGCTGCTGCACGCAATGTTGATGGTGAACAGATCAAAACACTGACAGAATCCATGGATGGCAGGCTTTTGAGTGTCCTTGCAAAGAAAGGTGGCTATATTGGTCACTGATTTGTTTTTGTTATGTTTTTGAATGTCAGAAATGTATATTTGTGAATGTTGAGATGTTATATTGGTTTCACTGGTAAAAATAAATAATTGAAATGGGTATATATTTGTTTTTTGTTATGTTGCCTAATAATTATGCACAGTAATAGTCACCTGCACACACAGATATCCCCCTAAAATAGCTATAACTAAAAACAAACTAAAAACTACTTCCAAAAATATTCAGCTTTGATATTAATGAGTTTTTTGGGTTCATTGAGAACATTGTTGTTGTTCAATAATAAAATTAATCCTCAAAAATACAACTTGCCTAATAATTCTGCACTCCCTGTATACATCTATCTATCTATCTATCTATCTATCTATCTATCTATCTATCTATCTATCTATCTATCTATCTTTTTATATGTATAGATAATAGATATAAGGGACGCTGTGGCTCAGTGGGTTAGGACGCTGAGCTTGTCGATCCGAAGGTCTGCAGTTTGGCGGGTTGAATCCCGAGTGCCGCGTAACAGAGTGAGCGCCTGTTACTCGTCCCAGCTTCTGCCAACCTAGCAGTTCGAAAGCACGTAAAAATGCAAGTAGAAAAATAGGGACCACTACGGTGGGAAGGTAACAGCATTCCGTGCGCCTTTGGCGTCTAGTCATGCCGGCCACATGCCCACGGAGACGTCCTTGGACAAGCGCTGGCTCTTCGGCTTTGAAACGGAGATGAGCACCAGCCCCTAGAGTCGGAAATGACTAGCACGCATGTGCAGGGGGAACCTTTAGCTTTACCTTTATAATAGATATAGAGATAGATAGATAGATAGATAGATAGATAGATAGATAGATAGATAGATAGATAGGAAGGAAGGAAGGAAGGAAGGAAGGAAGGAAGGAAGGAAGGAAGGAAGAATCTATCTATCAGAAAGTTGTATCAAAAAGTTCTCCTTTCTGATACAATGCTTGCAATGCTCCACAACAGAGTCATTGCAAACAGTGGTGAGGGGTACTGACTGAAGCAAGTGCAGAGCATATGTAGGGACAAATCTGTTGGAACATGATGGAAGCATCATTATAAGATTTATAATGGAAATTGTGGGGGGGGGGAAATGTAGCAGACTGTAGCAGACAGGTCCATAGGATCTTGCTATTTTCTTCAGATTAAAGAAAGCAACGTTGCACCGTTTTGCCACAAGCTGACTCTTTTGGGGGCATGGATGCAATATATGTAGAAAAGGCACAGGGCTTGTATCACAGTAATTGAGTGCTGGACAAATGACCTATCTCCAGGAGTTTAGCATTTGTGTTTTTAACATATTAGTTGTTTATTGGATGTCAGCAATGCTTACTCTACTTCTGAAAAGTCACCCAACGGTCAGAATATAACTTTTCAAAATGAATAATTAATGACCATAAATTATTATGTTATTATATATCATAATATTCTAACCATCCATTGTTAATTATTTATTTGGAAGATTTATATCCTGCCTACACAGGACATTGGCTGTAAGCTGCTAGTGTACTACTCTGAACACCGTCAAAAAAACCCCAAACCACCCTTAAAGAAGTGCTAAAAAGTACTCTGTACTCTCAACTAAAAAAGCATTGTCCCAAATTAAAATGCTAGTACTTCTAGCTGTCTTGTTTTTATATTTTCAATATGTCTTGACAAAGAGGTCTGAGTGGATCAAAGAGACAAGCAGCATAAGGAAAGAAAGAAAAAGAATCACAGAATTTTTTTTATTTAAAGAGAGAGTCTAAGGGAAAAGGTGACAAATGTAGCACCCACTGAAAATCTGGAACATCCAAAGGTCAACTTCAGTGACAGACAACTTATCTTGGAACTCCGAAATTATGCAAGCAGAACAATGCCCCAAACACTCCAAGAGCTCTAATTCTGACCTCGGTGCTGCACGTGGTAGAGAGTGTGAATTACATAAGGCTGCTTATATAAACTTTTTATGAATTTGTCCAAATGTCAATACTTACAAACCAAGAGAGACAAATTTGCCAATCTTATTGAGTATAATATCAAACTCACAACACTAAGGCATGTAGCAGGTGACAGAGTTACCCACAAGAGTTCAGCTAACATGAAGAAATGCAATTCAACACTATGAATTTTATACTCAGACTGGCTTAAATATGTTAAGGTACATGGATGTTTGCTTAATTACTTTTCTACCAAGTAATATAAAAGATTCACGTGGAAGGAAAATGCATTTGGACTTTAAAACTTTCTCCCCAAAACCTCTTCATCTTAATATGATAATTTAATTAATAACTAACTCATAATTCTTGGAAATCAACCAGACTTCTAATTTAGACTTTTTGTGTTCAAGTAACTGTTATAAAAAACGACATTTTTACATTCTTTTCATCTCTTAATGTTCTATGAATAGCTTTGGTCACGGTGACCCAAATTATTTTCCAGTCTTCTCTGCAACGCAGTTTCAGTGACACGCTGCCACTGCAGATACATACTAGATGCTTCTTAAAGCATTTAAGGAATTATTTTTCAATTAAATGCTAAAATAGGGGAAAAAAGAAAAACATGAAGAGCCTATCTGGCTGAAGTAATTTTTCAGTGCCTCATACTAAAAGTCACAACTGTTCAAAGTTGTTTTTATTTCTTTCTACACATACAACTTTGCTGGGTCAATGTAATATTATTATTTATTTTACAGGGTCTGTAAAAGGAGACAAATAAGAGAGGAGACAGGCAGTTTGTATTATGCAATGATTACATAAGGCTTTGTTTTAAGTAGGCAGATATTACCATATTATAATACAATAGAATTACCATACTATTGACTGTATACTAGAATAGAAAGATAAAGAAAAGGTGATTAATGTATATATTTCCAAGCCATTAAAAGTATTTAAAACAAATCGCACACAAAGAAACCTGTAAAGCATGCTTTAGTACACAACTGTCATAATAAAAAAATCTGATACTTGATCAATAGAAGAACTGTATGAAAGAGAAATTATATTTGAGCCCTCGGTTATCACACCTCTCCTTGCACATTTTTGTGGCGAACACGATGTGATTTTGAAACAACTGCATTATGCTTTCAAGTTCTTTTTTCAGCAACTACTAACAACAGTTCAGCTCTGCAGTCATCTATTCTCATAAAACAATGACATCTTCTGGGGAGATTAGCTTTTAGGGAACACGTAATATATGACACTGCCCTGTTACTCAATGCTAGTTTGCACATTATAGCTACCACATATAAGCCTCTATATATTCCAACAAGCTTCTATGACTATTGTATGTTTGATCAGTCACTATGTAGTAGCAAAATTTGAAGTGATAATTTGGACAAAAACTTAGTTATAACATAAAGAAGAAAGAATGGTCTACAAAGGAAGTCACAGTATGTATACAGGGAGCAATTTAAAATAAACATCATAAAAGAACTTGTGACAGATAGATTGCCTGACAGTCATATAGCCATTTGTTGCTGTAAGTTTGAGAAAAAATAGCCCGCATACACATGAAAAGATACAGGTTTTTAGGATTAGTAAAGATCTTGAAAATAATGCTGTTATGCAACTACGTCGGTCATAAAAAGCATTTTATAAAATTTGAAAAACAAAGCTATTGGGGTCATCTTACTTCAGGATCAGATTAAAACACAAAAAGCCCAAAAGCCCATTTTAAAGCCACTACACTTAATCAAGTTTCCATTACAAACTTGAAAACATGAGGAAAAAGTTCTCTTCCAAGTTAATTGTTACTTTTGTACTCCAAAATCAATACATTAAATGAGAAGGTCAATACCTTGGCAGAAGATAGCTAATCTATATAATGAGAGCAGAAATATAAATACAGTTTGCTGTTCAAATACTAATTATTTTTTTCAGTATGAAGATTTTTTTTAAGTCATAAAGCTCATTGTGTTTCGCTTCCAAAAAACAAGGAAAAAAAACACACCGTAAGTGAACGGGCTTCCTCTTCAAAGTTTTTATGCTCTGATACTTTTTCCTACAATTTAGAAGAGTTTTCTTATGTACAGTAAAATCACAGAAACGTTTCCAGAAAATAAATGTGTAATGTGACGGTTCACTATTTCATAAGACAGTGGAACTAAAACAGTCCAGGAAGCAATTTGCAGGTATACAAACAAATGGCAAATATTTATTATCCAGGATGGTTAAATGTCCATTTAGTAATTGTTTGATTGCCACACTGAAGCTCAGGGGCCCTCTGACCCCCCCCCACCCCCCACCCCCACCCCGTTCTCAGGAGGAAAGCACTGTCTGGCCTCCAGTGGCCAGCAGCTGCCTATTAAAGGGCCAGGTTGGGCATGGTTGGTCAGCAGTGGGAGCAAGAAGATGGCAAAGGCCAGTTGGGGTAGTAGGTGCTGCAGAGTGCAGAGATGCAAAAGGGCATAGACTGGAGGGGAGATGAGGGGGAGCTGAAGTGCCTCTGCAGTCATAACCGCAGGCAGACTGTCAATCTTGATCACATGATCAGGGATGCTGCAATGGCCACAGCTTTGAAGACCAAGTCGGAAGTCCCTTCATTCAGTCTCACAGATATGTTAAACATCACTGAATGAATGGTCTTAAGTCAAGGACTTTCTTTAGGTCAACTATCTTTCTATGAAGTGCCCTGTCCCAGGAAATATAGACTGTATGACAACGCTCACAACTGCACAATTTTAAAAATGTGAGAAAGGAACAAAATATTTATACGTTATAGGATACCAAATTTTAATTAAAACACTGAAAACCGTGACAGCTTCAAGTACTTAATAACAGATAAAGCAGATTAGAATTTGTTATTTTTGCTAGAATCGTTATATTTAAGGAATTGCAAAGAATCATACTCAAAAGGATGCTGTGAATCTCATGTCAATCAAGGGGATTAATTTTCACTAAATTATTGAATGCTAAATACCAACGTGTAGCACCAAACATTTTATTTATCATAGAGAATATCAAAAATGTTCTTAAAACATAATCTTCCAACATTTAGTTTGCCATGAAGGGTCATTTGTCAGACCAATCAAAATAATGGCAGCCAGGCAGCCACCATGTACAGTTGATTTTATTACAGCTTTTCAAACAGTTGGCTGGAAGAAGAAACTATGGTAATGATATTCTAATTTCACATCAACTGTGCGAAGCCACTGTAAGAATGTATCCCCTCTAGTTCAAATAATGTAATCTAAGATATCATAATATTATTTCCATTAATTCAAAAGTGTTGTAAGAAAAAGGCACATCAATTCATAGAACTCTATCCTGTTCCCTGCCTTGAGCACATTCAATTAAAGTATAATCTTTAACAAGCATATAGCTGAGGCAGTTATTTACATAACTGATTAATATCACAGCTTCCCCATCTCCAGCCCCAGTATAACAATGGTATTTGTCTTCCTTCTATATTCAGGTACTTCTTTATTTACATGACTTCTATGGCCACCTATCTCATACAGGGACTCAAATCACAGTATATAAAGTATATTAAAGTATATACAGGTCTCCTGTTGCCTTTCACACAGCCCTAGTATAATAAACAGTAAATAAATAGAAGCCAGTCTATAAGCTATCTATACCAAACAGTACAAGAGACGCTAAAATAAAGTGTTCCCTTCAAAAATGAAGAGAACTTTTTGAAAAAGGTCATCACTATGCCGGTAAAGAACAGCCAGTTCCAAAGTGCTATAAGCCCGTAATTAAATTTACTGATACTACCCCAATGTTTAATCCCTACTGTTTCAAGTCTATTTCCTTATACTGTTAAATGCAATAAACATTTCAAATCAGCATAGCTCATTATATAAAACATAGTTCCATGTTTCCACGCTATAATTCAAAGCACACCCATGACCAATAGTGATACTATTACATGGAGTAGATTTTTCTAACCTAGCTCCATTCTGGTCAATGTATGACAGCACACAAACGAGAGAGTGTATATTTTAAAGAAGAGACTGGAAAGCCATTTGTCTGAAATGGTATAGGGTTTCCTGCCTGAGCAGGGGGTTGGACTAGAGGACCTCCAAGGTCCCTTTCAACTTTATTATTATTACTTTATTACTTTAATAATAATAATTTTAGAATATTTATAGACCACACAGCTCAACTGATTTCTGCCAGCCAATTCTTTAGCCCATAGCTTTCAGCTGTCAGTGCTGGGTAGCCCAGCTTCAATGTGGTCATTTCTCCTAGGAAATTTCTTCTCCTGGGAGAAGGAAGAATAAATAGATGAGAATACGTATAGCAGCATCCCATGAAGCCTTCTCCCAGCTTGTGACCACGGAAGAGTTGAGCAGAGAACTTAACTTGCTAAAAAAGATGCAGTGTAGTTCCAAGGCTTTCTGTGGGAAGAGACAGTCAAGTGGCAGAAGGTTCCTGCAGAGTGAAGGCTGGGGCATCATGAGAACTAGGGAGGCAAAGGAAGGAGTTTCAACATGCCCGGCTGAACACCCGTGAAAGGAAGAGAAATCTTACGCTTCTTTCACTTTTGCCTCCAGTCACAAGAGGCTCTGACGTCAGGTGGGCAGGGGCCACTTATGCAAACTGTTGTACAATATCCTTAATTTCATACGCTAGCAAAATACTGCTTAATATCAAAAATCAGTGACCTAATTACTAGGCATTACTAGGACCCAACCAACACTGGCAGAGCAAGCTATTGTATAAAAACGGTGAAGCAAACTCAACACTCCCAAACCCTGATGAAATTGCCTAGTCAGGTAATGAAATGCCTACAAGCAAACAACCGAGTTCAGAGAGGATCAAGGACTCCACAGAGTTATAGAGGCTTCATACATTCTCTTCTATTGGAGTTTTCTTTAACATCAAATTTCAAAGAAGCCGTTTACTCCGTTCTTTCTCATCCAAGCACACAGAGTCCCCGGGTACCTGGATAGGACTTCAGTGGCATCACAGTCTGCCGGGATAGTGATGTAAAGCTGAGCATCACACATATTTGTAATGTACCCAAAAACTTTGAACGACCTTCCCAAAGGCTTTGTGTCAATGTTAAACAACAGAGAGATTAGGGGAGTCATCAGTTAAATCTTTCCTGCCCGCCATTACAATGCTCAAAATCCCTAACCTCCATAGGTAGTCCAGAAAGATGATATTGCAGGCCACCCATTGAGAAGTAAAAAAGATCAGACTAGATATGCTTCCTCCATCCAGGTCCTGGCAATGGTCATCTAGTAGGGCGACCAATGCTATTTCCAGGACTGAACCTGATTTTTTTTTCGGGGGGGGGGGGGGTGTGTGTTATTCTTTTTACATGCATTAGGCAACTTTTTGTATTTCATAGTAATATCAATATTGACAACAAATAAAACCAGAATAATTTTTTTAAAACCCAAACATCTTTAAATAGGGTTCCCGCCTAGCCCTTAAAAATCACATACCTTCAAACAGTCAATTTTGTCTTAATTTTCTTTACCATAAAAATCAGGCACAAGCTATACGTGCAACAGGTACTTAGGTTTTATCATGCCTCTGAACTAAAAAGCCATTGCTCACAGCTCGGCGGATGCCTTAGTGGAAGCCTGGGAAAGGGCAGCCACTGAGGCACTTGACCGGGTTGTACCCTTGCGGCCCCTGACCCGGCGCAGATCCCAGCGAGCTCCATGGTTCTCCGCGGAGCTCCGGGAGATGAAGCGTCGGAAACGGGGACTAGAGAGCTGTTGGAGGTCTAGCCGATCCGAACCCGACCGGTTGCGGTTAAGAACCTATATTAGGTCTTATCTCGCAGCGATGAGGGTGGCGAGATGTAATTACTTCTCCACCCTCATCGCGTCCACAGATAATCGCCCGGCCGCCCTGTTCAGGGTGACTCGCTCACTTCTTAATCAGGAGGTGAGGGAGGATCCCTTGCAGGGTCGTGCCGAGGAATTTAGTCAACATCTGTCGGATAAAATCGCTCGGATTCGGACCGGTTTGGACTCCAACTGGGCAGAGTCAGGCGATCAGGACATGGGCGGTCTTGTCAACGTTACCTGGGAAGAGTTTGATTCTGTGACCCCTGATGAAGTGGACAGGATTATGGGGAGGCTTAGCTCCTCCACATGTTTCTTGGACCCGTGCCCTTCCTGGCTGGTTTATGCAGCTAGGGAGAGGACACGAGGCTGGCTCCAGGCGGTTATATCTGATTCCTTGAGTGAGGGCTATTTCCCCACCATCTTGAAGGAGGCGGTGGTGAGACCTCTCCTCAAGAAGCCTGCCTTGGACCCAGCTGTATTGAACAACTTTCGTCCAGTCTCCAACCTTCGCTTTCTTGCGAAGGTTGTCGAGAGTGTGGTGGCGCATCAGCTCCCTCTGGTCCTGGATGAAGCGGATTATCTGGACCCCTACCAATCGGGTTTCAGGCCCGGGTACAGCACGGAGACGGCATTGGTCGCTCTGGTGAATGATCTCTGGAGGGCTCGGGACAGGGGATATTCCTCTGTCCTAGTCCTATTAGACCTCTCGGCGGCTTTCGATACCATCGACCATGGTATCTTGCTGCGGCGTCTCAGGGGATTGGGAGTGGGAGGCACAGTTCTTCAGTGGTTCTCCTCCTATCTCCTGGGACGCTCGCAGTCGGTGTTGGCAGGGGGGCAGAGATCGGCCCCTAGGTCTCTCGTTTGTGGAGTTCCTCAGGGGTCGGTTCTCTCGCCTCTCCTGTTCAACATCTACATGAAACCGCTGGGTGAGATCATTCGTGGTTTTGGAGTTGGGTATCATCAATATGCCGATGATACCCAACTTTTCTTTTCGACCCCAAACCACCCCAGTGATGCCCTCTCTGTGATGTCCCGGTGCCTGGAGGCGGTTCGGGTCTGGATGGGGAGGAACAGACTTCAACTCAACCCTGACAAGACTGAGTGGCTGTACATTCCGGCATCCCGGGACATTCAAAATGTTCCATCTCTTTCTATGGGGGGTGAGCTCTTACCCCCCGTGGATAGGGCTCGCAACTTGGGAGTCCTCCTAGATTCACGGCTTACCCTGGAAGATCATATAGTGGCCGTGACTAGGGGGGCTTTCGCCCAGGTTCGCCTGGTGCGCCAGTTGCGGCCCTATCTGGACCGGGATGCCCTGTGTACGGTCACTCATGCGTTCGTGACCACTCGCCTTGACTACTGTAATGCTCTCTACATGGGGCTTCCCTTGAAGACCACTCGGAGGCTCCAACTGGTACAGAATGCGGCCGCGAGAGTTGTCTTGGGAGTTTCCCGGTACTCCCATGTTACACCTTTGCTCCGCGAGCTGCATTGGTTACCAGTTGTCTTCCGGGTGAGGTTCAAGGTCTTGGTTATGATCTTTAAGTCCTTACATGGCATGGGTCCGGGTTACCTCGGGGACCACCTGCTGCCGGCGTCAACTCCCCTCCGCCCTGTGCGTTCCCACAGAGAGGGCCTCCTCAGGGTGCCTCCAGTCAGGGAATGCCGACTGGTGGCCCCCAGGGGGAGAGCCTTCTCTGTGGGCGCTCCGGCATTATGGAACCAACTGCCGGTGGAGCTCCGGATGGCATCAGACCTCCGAACCTTCCGTCGCGGCCTGAAGACCCACTTATTTGAATTAGCTGGTCTGGCCTGATGGGGGATTATGGGTTTTAAATTGTTATTTTAGAATTGTATTATTGTTTTTAACTGGGCATTGGTTTAATCTTTTTTTAACTTTTGTATTGTTATTTATATATGCCCTGTGAACCGCCCTGAGTCCCTAGGGAGAAGGGCGGTATACAAATTAAATAAAACCTAAAAAACCTAAACCTAAAACTAGAACATTTGCCTTCCCTCTTTCTGAACTTTAAATACTGGCAGTAACTATGTAATGATTCTGAAAGGATGTCAAGGATACAGATGCAAAAGAATGTGGACAATCATAGCTTTCATTTATCGTGAACACCAGCTAGTTACACCTCACCTACCCATGTGCTAACAACCACTAGCCAATTGCTTATGGCAATCTGCCTATTGCTAAATTATTATTTTTCCTCTCGTTAAGAGTGTAGAAATGAGAGGCAGGCAGGAAAATACGCTTTAAAGAAGTTAGATGTGGGAGCTGGCATAATCATGCACATTCACAGCTATCCATAAGCTATGCCACTCATGTAACTGAAACACTCCCAAAATGTCATACTGGATTTTAAAAACAATAAAACAAATTTATCAAAGATACAACTATCAACCTGAATTGTAAGTGAGCCAAATAAAATTCTACCGTTGTACTAAGTACAATGAAGGCCACCATCTTCATTTTCTGACTGAAAGGTATTTTGGAACCATTTGATAGTTCAATACTGGAAATCTATTTTTCAACTCAAGGAATTCACCTTGCATTTCTTATAGCCCTACCCAAAGATACTAGAAAAAATGAATAGTATTTCCAAAAGATATGAGGGGTGTTCAATGCTTTACAGAATTTCAGACTTCTTTATTGAATAATTATTAATAAATCAGATCACAAATTGTTTAAAATAATCAAAAATAGCAGAATCACACAAAAATAAGCATACTGAGAATATCAGCATAATCTACATTTTAATACTTTTCCTTGACAGAGATTTTTTAGCAAAAGAAGCCACATACTACCTTGGCTGTAATTTTATTTTATTCAAATCTTCTTTTTGAAGTACCAATCATTTTACAAGAAATATATAACAGATATTGTGTGAATTAAAAGCATAACACTCCTTTGGATATTTTTTGCAAGATGTAGACTTCCTTGGCTAAATGGCTCTGTCCAGATTACAAATTTGAAATATTGCTTTAGCTATAGCAGTACAAGTTACCAACCCAGGATGTGGCTGCTCCTTATATAAACTATCAATTAAAATGTTCCAAAATTGTATCAAATGTTCCAGAATGAACAAATCTGTATTTTGTATAGGATTTAAACAATGAAAAATATATTTCTGTATAAAATTAAAATCACCAGAATACACACTTCCAGCAAAATGTTCATTGCTTGTCGAACCCATTAACTCACCATTCTCATCAAGTAAATCCTCTTCATCATCTCCATCATTGTCCTCCTCCATTGCTTCATCATCTTCTTCCTCCTCTTCCTCTTCCATATCCTCCTGCTCCAAATCTGGGTCCACATCTGGATCACTCCCTGAGACTGACTCGTCCGACATGATTCCCAATAGCACTCCTTGTGCATTACCTGCTCATGATCTATATTACAGCAGCCCTACAAATTAAAATAGATAAAATAAAGCTGTAAGACATGACGTAGCACAAGCCAAGTTTGTTGAAAATTCTCCAGATTCCTGTATTACTAATTTAGAGTTCTTATAAACACATTACTTTTTAAAGTTATGGTATCCTTTTCATGATAAGGCATGAGAATAATGACAAAGTCTCCAACTGTTTTTTTTTTAATTTACAGGTGAAAATATAACATGATAACCAGCACTTTAAACATCTGCGCATCTCTATGATACAATTCCAAACCTGAAGCAAATTTAAATTGTCTTAAAACATGCATGTATGCATGATTATAATCTATTATATCTTAATCTTTCCTGATTCATATTTTCCAATGAATGTAATATAAAACTTGCCTAAAACATTGCTCACTTTATAATAAAATGTTGTCAATTTTTAAAAACTCTGTGAAGTCTGTCACACACTTTTAAAATGGAAAAGACAAACATTTACCAAATGATAGCTTAATGTTGTAACTCATGCTGTCATTAGTGCATATAATGGTCTACAGAATTTTCTATAATAAATTTTAATTACAAGACATATATTTAATACAAACAGATATACAATCAATTAACATTTACAGAATAACAACATACAGTATGTGTACAACCAAAAGAACAATAATAAGGTAAGCAGGTGAACAATATAAAATCAAAATTAAGTAGTGGAATAGGATAAGGAATTGAAAAAATAACATTAAGGGTAGTTGTTATTGAAATACCTGCATTAATATAGGTTTACAACATAATTATAATGTTATTTATTATTATTATAATAAATTTTTGGTCTTCTTCAGTTCTGAAGACGCTTCTTGAGTGAGAAGCAAAACATCTTCAGGCAAAAATAAAGAAAGTTGAAAAAAGCACCTTTGGTACAGCCCAATATGAAAATAGTTTAAACTGCAGTTCAATGGAAATGTACATCTCAATAATATGTTGGTTGAATGTTAAGCTTATAGCCACTCTTGTATGGTGCAAGAAATGTAACCCAGTAATATGTGAACAATTTTCAACTAGCACAAACTTCAATTTGTATAAGACTCCAGAGTCCTTCCAGAGTAAATTCTGAGGACCAGGGGAGGTTGAATAGGTAGGATTATAACTCTCCAGGTTAACCAGGGAAGGTATTTCTTTAAAGAAAGTATATATATTTGGATTTTATTCATGAGCTATTTTTGACTTGCAAAACCCTGAACAGATTTGATCCTACCTAAAAGTGTAAATGCACAGCATACTTAAATGATTGAGCAATGAATATGGTCTTCTAACTCTTACTGGCTACGCATGTAAGAAGCCAGAGCGTCACAGTTTACAATCATTATGTGAACTCAGTCAGGGATGCTAAGTGAGGAAATCATAGGGTAATGTTACACATGAACGCAACATTGTATAGCTGCAAAATACAGAAAACTATTAAGAGCAAAATAAGGAACCTAAAGTACAAGCCAACCCAAATTGATCACTGTTTAAATATATACTGATTGCTTTCATTTCTCCAAACCTAAAAAATTAGATTTCTAATCTAATCAGATTAAGTATAGGAAGAAAGACAAAAAGAAAGAAAAATAAAGCCAGAGAGCAAGAACAGTTATATAATAACTCCCTTAAAATAAACATAATGTTAAATGTGACGTCTGTGCTTCCCAAAGCTTGTTTATTTCCTTTTTAAATTAGTTCTAAATTTATCCTCCAAGCAGAATATGTTGTTTTTTTCAATGTAAATAACCAGGTTCTCTAATCAAATTCAATAAAAGATCAACATAACAAAATCAACAAATCCAGTCAGATTTAAGGATTTTTCCTAAAAAAATTTCCATACATACATGCACACACAAAAGATTGATGAAAACGTTTTGTTTTATCAGTTTTGGTGTGTCACAGTATGCAGCTGGAAGAAAACATATGAGGGTCCTTTATGAAGTAAAAACCTACAAGTTTAATTTTATAGCAAACATTAATATAGTTCACAGACGCAGTCTTTTACCAACTCCATTATATTGGAATGGAGTAGAATAACTCAGTATCCATTCTAATTCTAGAAAAAAAAATTAAGTACATGGCAGTATCTGGTAAGTATAGAACAAAAACTGCTGGTGACAGAACAGGTTGCCTCATTTACAATATGAGTCAAAGTTCCCAGGCTATGCTATCTACCAAAGTAACTCTCAAAGCCTATTGCATTCAATACTCCAATAAATATTTTTAGCTGTAGGCAAGTTTCAGATTGCATAATATCATAAATTACTATCTAAAATATTAGCACGTATATCTGGGTTGCACTACATAGCTGAGTGGGTGGCAAACATTTGCTTTTATTTCTTTCTTCTGTTTATATAATCTATAATCCTTATTCTAATTTAAGCCTATCTTGGATGTAGAAAATCAACTTGGCATGGGACTTGGCTTAGTAAGAAAGAGGTATTTAATAAGGATTACCTTTGCTGCAATGTAAGAACAATCCAAATCTAACCCACTTTTAATATCCATGTAAATAGTAAAACTTTTATATAACATCAGTAACGTTCTTTTAACATAGCTATCAGATTTCATATTAGACACTGCATAAATCTTGCCTTTTCAGAAACTCACCCCATATTTAAGAGCACAATTACAGCAGAAGCAAATTAACTTTGATCTAATTAAGCTAGGCCTTTATTTGTTGACTTTCTGAAGCAACAAAACTTTGGCTGATCGCTCTGCTCTTTGGCTTTGAAAGGATAACTCCTGCCTTACCAGCTACATTTTTACAACGGCACTCTATCATACATTAGAACATTGTGTAAATTGCAAGATACGTAATACTAGTTAAGCATACAAATTAAACACAATAACTACAAGTAGAAAAATGTATGGTTGAAAATAAAGCATCGTAAACCAAATGTATAATGCAGTTCATATTGTATACCTCAAATTAGATTATGAATATTTTGCAATTCTTGTCAAGAGTTGCAATACTCTTCCTGCAGATTGGAGTTTGTCCAGAAGGTGAAAAAGCATGAATGAATAGTAATATTCTGGACTGGTACATATATAAACTTTTTGCACTAGGCTTTTTTCCCCTATTCTCTATTTTACTTTATACTTTTAAAAAAAGGTAAAATATATTTTCAAAAATATTATAAGGTTTAATTTCCAAAACAAAATTATTTAGAAATATTCATAAATATTTCCAATAAGAAGTGAATCCTCAAGCTACGCTTTAATCATTCTGGAAAGAGTCAGAATGGCTATTTAAACAGAAATGAGAGTCTCGACATAAAACACTAATTTATAAATTAGTGACCAGCTGACTGATCTCAATATTGATTTTATACAGACCTATTTTCATGAGTCTTTCCTGGATGCTGTATTACTATAAACTAAATTATGCACCAGGTAATACATTATTTTGAGTTTTTTCTATCGTGGTGCTATCATTTCAATGAAACATTATCAGTATACCACTTCTGTATAGATATTTATGTTTTAAGCACTTAATCAGAAAAATTAAAGGACTGTATCATGTTTAGCTCTTCTGAGTGTATAGGCAACGTTCAGAATAAACATACACAACAGTTCTGTATGCTTTGTATTTGTATTGCTTTGATAAGAACAGATTTAGAACATATGGGAAAGTGGATGTAATGCTAGTGGCAACTCATTAAAGTAGCTATTTCTGTTTCCAGGAAAACCATCTATTTCCATCCAAAACATTGCACATTTCTAGTTACAGTTTTTAATGTTAATTTCACATTTTGGAAATGGTAGATATGTGTGATTTCCATGGGAAAGTTTACACTAATGCATTCATGAGCTATTTACCCAAATCCACTTTTGTGTGAGTTGGCAAACCTACCAAAAGCCTTCACTTAATTAGGTTCTTGTTCTGTCATGATTCAAAATTATTATATTCTGCTTTGAAAATCTGTACAGAAAATAACTGCCATGTGATACAGGAATGCAAATATATATTATCTGGAACTCAACAAACATCCAATAGATACAAGATGAAACAGCATTTCTCCACAATTATTTTTGCTGGGTATTACTATTGACTCTACTGCTATAGAAACTAAATTGATGCTGAATTTAATAACGGCAGCAAGACTTTGGGTTGCGCAATATTGGAAGAAGGAGGATTTGCCTACTATAGAAGAATGGACTTTAAAAGTTTCGAACCTGGCAGAAATGGCGAAAATCTCAGCATATTTGAAAGACCATTAGCAACAAAGATATATTTTGGAATGGAGAAGATGGATTGATTATATCCAGAATAAATATGGGACCAAAAAGTTTCATTTAGCATTTGAATGAGTATTAGATTTAGAAGATTTGTTATTATTTAGTTATTTTTAAGGAGAGCTAAAGTGTGATAGGACTTAAAGTGTTATTATAGTTAGTTTGCATATTATAGTTTAAGATTGTTAGGGTTAATACCCTATATTACGCTCTGGGAAGTCAGGGGGGGGGAGAGGGGGAATTGGGTGGAGGTGGGGGGATGGGTTTTTATGTTTTTTATGTTTAAAATGTATCTGTAAAACTCTTTAATAAAAAAAGATGAAACAGCATTAGATATTTAATCTCATAGGGCAATAATACTATTTCCTGAATTCAATAAACAAATATATACTATTATAAATCCATATTTTAAAACTTATTTTAGAACCCAGGAAAAAGTAGACACAAGGACTCTTTTTTTATCAGATAAAACTTATCAGTTCAAGAAATGGAAAAATAGGTTTCTATAGAACTGAAAAATTGTTTATTGATTAGAAATATATTTCTGTTGATATTTTAAAAAATAATTGGTTGATTAGTTCCAATTAATGAGTTCAAATGAGATGTTTAGTTATTTCCTAAGATATAAAATCTTGACAATCAAGAACATCAGCATAGATAGAGGGCGTATCTATGGGAGTGAGTATGGATATGGTTTCTTATAAGGAACTACTTAGATTGCAAGGGAATGATTGGCAACTTAAACCAGTAGAGGAGTTAAGACAAGAAAACATAAGTTACTCTTGGTTTCAATATACCCAATTGAAAGCTAGGTGGAAGTCAGATCAAAAGGTTGGCATCACAACTACAGATCAAAATTTAGTAAAGCAAATTAGAGATTCAAATTGTGCACATATAAAGAGGATATATAATGCTTTAATTGAATTGGATTCGGAAACGGAACTGGTTAAAGACTGCATGATAAAATGGGCACAAAATATTCAGGAACCAATCTCGTTGGACACCTGGGAGATAATTTGGGTTAGAAATGTTAAATTTACCCAGGCTCAAAATCTAAGAGAAAATTTTTATAAAATGTTTTATAGATGGCATCTGGATCCCAAGAAATTGTCCAACATGTATCCTAATTTACAGTCTAAATGTTGGAGGTGTGGTAGTTTAGAAGCTACCTATTTTCACATGTGGTGGACTTGTAGAAATATAAAAGCTTTTTGGATTAAAATTTGGTGGAACATTCAAAAGATTTTTAAGAGAAAGATAAAGTTTTCCCTGCAATTGTTTTTATTGGGCATTGTTGTAGATTGTGATGTTAAAGAAACTAACTTGATGTTGAACATGATAACAGCAGCAAGGTTACTGGTGGGACAATATTGGAAGAAGGATAGTTTGCCCACTGTAGAAGAATGGGTGTTTAAAGTTTCGAATCTTGCAGAAATGTCTAAGATTTCTGCTTATCTAAAGGATCATTCACAGGAAAGATATATTTCAGTTTGGAGGAGATGGATAAATTATATTCAAAACAAATATGGGACTAAAAAGTATCATTTAGCTTATGAGTAGATTTTAGTGGGATATTGTTATTGGTATGTTGTTTGTAGTTATTTAAAAGAGAGTTAAAGCGCATTATGAATTTGGTTAATTGTATATTATGCATAATTTTTATTTAGAATATGATTATTGTAACTATAATCCTGTATTTAGCTCTGGGAAGTGGGGGGGGGAAGTGGGTGGGTTTGGGATGGGAGGGATTTGGGGATATATTGTAAAATTTTGTTTTTGTAAAACTCTTTAATAAAAAAAGAACATCAACATTGTTTAAATAACAGCATAGGTTAATATTATTTAAAGTCAGAGAATCCTTGTTAATATTACACAAACTCTATCAAATACAGCTCTCTTAAATGTCTTTAAAATGCATGAGAAGAGAAATGAATCTGTTGCGTCTTCTTGGAACTTTATATAATACAAAATTGGTTTTAAATTTATTTTGAGAGGAACTAATACATCATCAATGATACTACTTACCCTTAAAATTATATTACATAAATTAAAATACTTCCATACTGTTTTGCAATATGCATATTTCAATAATTACATCTATTTAGTTACTTGGTTTATCAATTTTTTGAGGAAATTAAAAAAAATGCACAACAGCCTTTAATAATTTATGCTCTAGTTAGCTTCTAGACTTACAGTATTATAATATTTGAAAATAAAAATGCATCTTTTTCTGGATCAATGGTATTCAAAAATATGGCAAAGCACACTGGTTAAAACATTAATACAACAGCAGCAAATCTTGAATAAACTTTTAACTACGTACAGTATGCTTGCATCCAATCTCCATTTTAACTATATCTATAAACTAATTCCTAATAAGTAACCTCCACCTTTTTGAAAGTAAACTTTAAATATGAATGTTTGTAATGATGTATCTCAAAATAAGAGTCCCAAACTTTGGAGAATGCTTCTTTCTTCTCCTTTTTATATTTCTGTGTAGTTTATTTATTCTTACAGTTTTTCTATGCAGAATTCAATGGTTTGTCAATCATTATGATTGACTCAAGACCTTTAAAGAAAATTGTTTGGATACTCAAAAAATTATTATTCCCATCCTAAATAACATCCCGTAGCACTTTAAAAAATTCACTATGTTTTACCATACTAGTTGTTATTTCTTGATGCATCTGTTCCTATCATTCCTTTAACAAAGTATTTTACTCTCTCAAGGACTTATGCTTTTTTTGCTTGCTGACCTCCAGACTTGGATATGCATGGAAATTGTACAAGAATGAATATATTCTTTCCTCTCTTGCTAAATTAGAATCTGTTTGTGGAAAGTGTATTCTGGATCAAGGCTACAGTTTCTACATTTTCAACATGTACAATAATACAGTGTCTTGCATTGTTCATTACTATATACAAATATGCAAGGGACACTAAATATTAGCTCTTCAATGGAGAATTATTTAGGATCACTATCATATAAACACGAGAATAATATAACCAATAGAGTTGTCTATTTTGCAAGTAAGAAAATTTATATTGGAAAAGTCAAGATGATACAATGTTGCAAATACACTTACTTAAAGTAAATGATGCATAACTCAAAAGGACTAGCAGATAGCTATGTTTCAGGCTTAACAATTTCAAACTCTCATATTACAATGCTGCAATAGAAAAGGATTATGAAAAGCTGTATTTGTCAACATTCCTTCTTTTGTAGAAACTATTACAGATACTGGAGTCTCAGTGATTTAATATACGATGTACAATCGATTCCTTCTTGTCTGTACTCCTCTAAGGCAGTACCACTCCATGAATAAATAAAGAAGCATACTTAATGTATTTACAAAGTTATATAAGATTATATTAGATAAAAAGATAATTAATGATTATACTTGTCTGGTAACAGATGCTTTAGGCTCCCTGAAAAAAATGGGCCAAAGTACAGCCTACTGGTAAAAAGACACGCTTCAATGAAGGATATGCTAACACAGAAGGATTACGAAGGATTCACTTCCAATTGGGATCCACCAGAGTTATGACATATACTTTGTATACACTACCAGTGCTTACTGTCAGAATTATGAGAAATTATATTGACAGGAAATATTCTGAGCAAATTCAGATGGTCTTCCTCACCATTGTCCAGTTTTTCAAAAATAAAAATAAAAAAATAGAAAATGGAATTTTCAAAGGTTAATTTCTAGTTAAATACAGTGCATAAATCCAAAGTTTAACTAATACAACTCTTTAACAAGAGCCTTAATAAGTATTGTGTTGTATAGCATACAAAAAATTACAGAAATAACATCATCAACTGAAATGCATTGTTACTTGCAATAATGAGGACAGCAGAATTCACTACTATTCAGGTTTGGGGATTGCTCAAAAAACAACATTCTAAAAATATGAGATTGACCCTAATTCTATAGTGCAGATCGGATTCCTACTAAGGCGACCAGATCACTGTTGCAAAATTTCAGACACCACTTGGTTGTCACAAGCAGCAGGAACTATGCATTTTCTATATTTCTTCACTACAGTCAAATAATTGTGACATACAGCCACGAAATGAAAGAGATATCTGCTATTTGGAAAAAAGACTTTTGACAGGTTTGGAAAATAAACTGTAGAATAACAATAAACAACAAATGTTGACACTGTCAAGACTATGGTCTTCCCACCTATAACACATGATTCAGAAACCTGGACCATTAAAAAGGCTAAATAAACGCCTTTGAATGATGGTGCTGGAAAAAACTATTAAGAATACCTTGGACCAGGTATTCAATTTTGGATGAAGTAACACCAGACTTCTCCCTTGTTACGTATCCCTGAGATACTAATAACAAAACTAAAGTTTAAGGCACATAAAACAAAGGCAAAAATCAGTGAAGAAGCCCCCTAATTCTAGGAAAAAATGAAGGCAGTCAAAAAAGAAGCTAACAATACATAAACAAAAGTGTGCAGAACTAAAGAAATAGTTGCTGACAGCCAATCTTAGTGAAAGTATTTTTATCAGGATATGAAGAATCAGACTGGTGACTGATTCATTTTTGGGGTTGTTTTTTTTCAACTTTACAATCTAGAAAAAAACTCTGGAATTTTCAAGTGGTTGCCTATTCAAGTATTAATTAGAAATGGAACGTTTTTACCTTTCAAGTTAGAAGGTTCCGTTGGATGTTATTACCTGTTGAGATGGCTGCATTTTATTTTGTAAAGCACCATACACATTGGTAAATATTTAAAAAGGAAACAATTGAACACTAGAATAAAATATAAACAAAACTGTTTAATACGCTAATACACTTAGCTTTTGTCGTCAGAGTAAAAAGCTGGAGTTCTGGGAGGTTGCTTATAAGGCCGGTTGTTTTTGCGCCCTGCTCATTGAGTGGGTTACCGGTCTACCCGCACTGGCACTGGCACATCGACAACGCTCATAACATGAATGCTTCCATATATCAATGGCACGTCCGAGGCAACGGCATGGATGATAGCTCCATTTAACATCAAACCAGACCAAACCCTGATCCGCTTCCCAACGAGGAAAGATCCTCAGTAGTGTATACAATTAAATGTAAGAACTCCCACTGTAATTACGTTGGAGAAATGACTAAAAGGCTCAAAACCAGGATTCACGAGCATGAGCTGGCGATTAGACGGCAAGAACAACGCTCACAAGTATGGGCACACAAGGCCAGCCATGATCACATGTTTGATCTTGCAGGTGCGGAGGCCATTGCCTGAGATGCCATCAAGGGCGGCCGGCTACTCAAGGAGGCTTGGTTGTCTGACGGACACTTGATTAACCGCCACACAGACCTACTGCCTGCTTATTAGGCACGAAGGGAGTAGGAGGAGCAAGGTTACAACTTACGACAGGTACAACATTTTCCACGGGGTTACATGTGAAAGAACTGCAGCCTTCAAAAGTGAGGAATCCCCAGCACCTCCCGGACAAGACCTAAAGACGGGCGCTCAGACCAGCAAAAAGGGGGGGGGAGGTTGCGAAACAAGAGCCGCTAGGGAGCCAATCTACAGGTATTTGGACACAAACCAGCCAGACAAGGAAGGTGACTACCAGTGAGGAAATGACTCCCAAGCTTACAAACATGCAGACCAATGCGGGACTATTAGAAACTATACAGTCAATTGGGGCGGGTAGACCAGTAACCTGCTCAATGAGCTGGGCGCAAAAACAACCGGCCTTATAAGCCAGGGCTTTTCAAACAGTGGTACGGGTACCACCTGTGGTACATTAGCACTTAGCAGGTGGTACGCAACCATCCTAGAAAAGTGGTAGCGGGGGAAGGGAATGAGCTGAACCAGGGGCAGCACTGCACAAGCCTAAGCGAGAGATGCCTTTAGCTGCAGGGCTGTCAGGGCTCAGCAGAAGCGCCAGGATCAGTGCCAGGCTCCAGCTGGAGCTTGGCGCTGATCTTGGTGCTTCTGCTGAGCCCAGAAGAAGCGCCGATTAGCTGGAATGTTGCAGCATCTCCAGGGTCTTGTGATTTACATTCAGATGCTTGGCAATTGATTCATATTTATGATGGTCACAGTGTCCCAGGGTCATGTGAAGTGACCAAAAGCTGCTGCAACCACCCAGCAGACAGGAGGAATAAAAACCAGACACTCCACCCCCACTGCCAAACCTCAACAGAAATGGTCACAACAATGAAAACCTCGGACAGGAGGAAGAGCGCCGCCGGGCGAGCAGGCAGGTGTCTTGGTCGGCTGTGGCTTGGGGGACATTTTTTTCAGTGCCACTGTAACTGTAACAGTCACTAAGCGAACTGTTGTAAGTTGAGGACTACCTGTGCTTCATTACTTTTTTCCTTTTTTTTTGATCAAGTTTTTGACACCTTGCTAGGTGACTGGTGGTACTCGGATGTTGCCATATCCTAAAAGTGGTACAATGGGTGAAAAGTTGAAAATCCCTGTTATAAGCAACCTCCCAGAACTCCGGCTTTTCACTCTGACAACGTCAGCAATTAGCCGATGAAAGCTAAGTGTATTAGCGTATTAAAGAGTTTTGTTTATATTTTATCCTGGTGTTCAATTGTTTCCTTTTTAAATATGCGTATACCCAGGATTCTCATTTTTAGCATAATTAGGGATAACATTGGTAAATACAAATAAAAACCTTTAAAAAGCATTTGGAAAAATTAAGCTTATTCATATATGTATACAAAATATAGATTTACGACTGTTCCAATATTTCATATGAGGCATGCATGACACAACCACATTCCCTTTCCATTTCATAAATTAATAATTTAAATTCAGCTGTCTTTTCACTCTTAATTATTCTGAACACTCACTTTGCTGACCTGGTTTACATGTAAATCCACAATGTAGCTTACATGTTTTGCTTACTTAGAATACCGAACCCATCCTAAGGGGAAAAAAAAACAAACTTCAAATTTAAAAATAACGGTAGATGGGTTCACATAAACTTCCTTATTGATTACTTTCACAATCACACCTCTTGGTTTGGAAAGTACAATGATCAGCTTTAGACAAAACTTGGCTGAAACATGTAGATGAAGACCCAGGAAAACCCAGACTCACTAACAGAATTGAAACAACTAGCTCAGGGGTAGGCAACCTTGGTTCTCCACAAGTCATAAAAGAGCCAAGGTTGCCTACCCCTGAACTAGCCCATAACCAACAAAAATAGAAGAATATGCTACTGTATATGTCTGCCTTTTCTCCAGAAGCTCAAGATGCTCTAAAAGCACCTTCTTCACTGTTACTTTATAATCATAATCCTGTAAATTAAGTTTGTACTGACACTATTTCAAAGTAACATAGTGCACTGAATTTCTATGGTTAAGAATAGACTTGAACCCCAATTTATCCCATCCAAATCCTGTATCATAATCAATAAATTATCCCGGCTTAATCAATAAATTATCCCAGCTTAATTAGTGTTTGATCCTGTCCTGTTTCTTTAATTATGTGAGGCCTTACTAAACTCAAACTTATTAGAACAATTTCTGACATAATATAAGGACAGGAGTTTCTCATGTTTCCCATTTCTCTACATCTCTGTGTTATTCAAATTAGAATTTTCACACTTCCCAGGAAAATTATAAAAAAGATGCAAAAGCTATTAATGTTCTAAAAATCTGTACTGTATATGAATGGAAAATCTGTACTTTGGATAAAACTGAAAAATGGAAGAAACACGAGTCAATTATATATATATTTCCCTTCCCTAGGATATAAAAAATCTCTTGACAAATCAGCCCACAGTTCTCACATGAGGCACAAATTACCAGGCTCTAATTTTCCTACTTCAGACACATTCCATGAAGATGCTCTGGAGAAGGTTTTAATGCTGGGAAAGGTAAAATGAAAGAGAAGAAAAGATCAGCCAGCAGCAAAGTGGATGGACTCAGTTACAGTGGTGATCAGTGCACTCTTGGGAGTCCTGGAAAAACACGTTAGGATAGATCATCTTGGAGAAAATCTATGTATGTAGTCTCTAAAGGTAAAAAAAATGACTTGGTGGTACATAATCAATCAGTCTTTATACAATCATTTGGCTATCAAGCATCTCTCTTCCCTTTTTTCAAGTTTTGCTTTCTATCATGCTATTATCCTTCAGTTCTCTGATCGTGGCATTAAGCCTTTATGTATTATTAATTAATTCAATTTCTGATGCCACCCAATTTATTTATATATATATATTTATATATTTTATTAGATTTATATACCGCCCTTTCCCGAAGGACTCAGGGCGGTTTACAAGGTATTTAAAACAACCAGTACAAAAGTTAAAAACATATTAAAAAAGATTAAATTATCCCTAAAATTAAAAAAAAAACCAGTTAAAAATTCTCAGCCTGGGCCGGAGAGCTCAAAGAGCCAGGTCTTCAGGTCCCGGCGAAATGTGTGAAGGTCGGGGGCAGTCCTAAGCTCCATGGGCAGCTGGTTCCAGAGGGCAGGGGCACCCACAGAGAAGGCCCTTCCCCTGGGTGTTATCCGCCGACAGTCTTTTATCGGCGGCACCCTGAGAAGACCCTCCCTGTGGGAGCGCACTGGACGAAGGGAGCTTGATGCCAAGTGATTCAAAGCTTCTAACAAAGGAGATTACAACAAAACCCGAGACAGTAAATTTTACAAAAGTCAGGATAATAAAACAGCCATACCAGGAGAATGGCTTGTCATTAAGTAGGTGTTAATTTTTACTGACCACATAGATAGATTTTCTCTCCAGGAGGATATATCTGTCACCTGATTCTTCAGACCTTTCAAAAGTACACCTACCACCACTATAATTGAGTGTCTCCACTTCACAGGGGAAGTCAAAGACACAAATATATAATAACCTGTGAATTCACAAACTATCCCAGTCCAGTGCTAGAGGAACAGCCAGGTTTTTAAGACAACATAAAGGCAACATAATTGGACAGGGTGGGGGAAGAAGGGGCATGCTATCCCAAAGGGCAGCCATAACAACAGAGAAGACATTACTCCCTGACCCCATCAATGAGATTTCTTTATTGACAAGACCCTGTCAGATCTCACAGGGCAGGCAAGAGCCACGAGGGAGAGGTAGTGTCACAAGTATCCAGGTTCTAAGCCACAAAGGATCATCAGCACCTTGAATTCAACTCAAAAACCAAAAGCTACATTCTGCACCAGCTATAGCTTCCAACTACCAGTAGTCTTTAATGATAGCCCCATTCGCTATGGTCTCCTCTTCTGGTACAATCACATTTTTCAAAAATCTCTCTCTTATCCAATCCTCCAGAACAGATGCACCAGTACACTGGGGTAAATCTGTTCCAGACAAATTCTGTTCCCTCAGTAGACACAATGTATCTTCACATTTTTCTACAATAACTTCATTTAATATGTGACACGACTATCCTAACTCATACTTTCCAGTTTTTCAAACCCTGACTCTGTGTGTCAAAAGCAACCCATGGAGGCAAAATAAAGCAAATTCAACCATCTGAACAGTGTCTATTTCACTTTAATACTCAGCAGTATGAGTGATTGATTTAAAAATATATGACATAGATTCGTAAAATACAAATTACCTTCTTTATCTACAGACAAAAATAAAATAAAAGCATTTACAAGTTAAGCAAGTAATCACAAGCTACATTTGGTGAGTTAAACAGAACAGACACCAAACAGAAACTATTCTTGCTCTGAAGTTTTCAAAGTGTTACAAGACTTCCTTCACAACCGATTCAAATGGAAAGTTCCCTCACTATGCCCAAGCCTTTTCACAATGCCCACCTAAATGATCGTTCGCTACTTTTGTGTCTTCGATGTTGGTTTTATAACGTTGGAGTCTTTTTTTTTTAAACGATCCAAAAAAAGATCTTCCACGGAGTTCGTAGTTATTTTGAACTAGCCAACAGCGATAGCCCTCTCCCCCCCCCCGCTATCCCTCGGGACGACAAACGATCCCCTCGGCATCTGGCTTACGACCTCATTCGTATCTTTGCTCCCCGTTGGTGACCGCGTCTTCCTTCCCTCAGGACCCTTAAAAGCCTCCCAGCCTTCCAAGGCAGCAAAAGGTTAGACTGCAGGGGTCTTCAAACTTGGCCCTTTTATGACTTGTGGACTTCAACTCCCAGAATTCCTCAGCCAGCAAAGCTGGCTGAGGAATTCTGGGAGTTGAAGTCCACAAGTCATAAAAGGGCCAAGTTTGAAGACCCCTGGGTTAGAGAGAAGAAAGCCCGCGTCTTTAATTCACGGGAAACACTCTTTACCTGTACGCTAATTTACCCGCCTTCCTTCCTCCACCCACCCACCCCCTTTCGAGAATCTCGACCCCCCCACATCCCCTTCCTCACCCCAGCCCACCCCCGGGCCGGCCTTTCCGTCCCAGGGTGCCCAACGGCCAAAGCCTGGCTGAAGCAACGCCGCGGCCATGCATTCTCAGGGCGCTCGCGATGCCCGGCCTTCTTACTCTCTCGCGCGCCTGGCTTGGCCACGGGGAGGCGGGGGCTTCCAGTCCTCTGCCTCCCACCCACCCCCACACACCCCCACCCGGGCCCATCCGCTCCCCCGGCGCCTCCGTCGGCGCGCGACCTCTTCTCCTTCCTTTCGTACATCCCCCTTCGGCGACTCCAGCCGGAGTCCGCTCCAGTCTCACCTCCTAGTGGGGCTGCGGGCCAGGCCGCTGAGGGAGCCCGGGGAGGGGGAGGGGAGGAGGAGGAGGAGGAGGGGGAAGGCTGAGGCGCTCCGCGCGCGCTCCTGGTCGCGCGCCGGTCCCCCGTCGAACGCTCGTCGTTGTCCCCGTCACCGCCTCCTCCTCCTCCTTTCTCGTCGCTCCTCAATCCCTCCGCTTGGGGTCCGCGACGGTAATGCGTCCCCTTAGTCGGAGCTACTCGGAGGATTTCCCCGGGCAGCAACAGGCACGCCGACAGCAAAGGTTCCGAGAGCGTACAAAGGTTCCCACGTCCCTTGGGAGCGCTGGCACGGGAGGCGGAAAAGAGGCCAAAAGGGAAAACGAAGGGCGGGAGGACCTGCAGCAGGAACTCAGTAGGGACAAAGAGGCGCGTGCGTGTGTGCGTGCGTGTGTGTGTGTGTGTGGGGTGGGGGTGGGGGTAGAGAGAAGGTTATTCCCAGTGCTTTTTTTTTTGTAAAAAGAAAAAGGTGCCGGAACTCGCACGTGTCGTACACCCCGCCTTGCCTCCCCTACAAGGTTCCATCCCAAAAAGGTGCCGGAACTCCGTTCTGAGCGTTCTGTGAGAAAAAAAAAAGCCCTGGTTATTCCTAAATGGTTAAAACAGAAAGAAACACACACACACACACACACACACACACACACACACACACACACACACACACACACACCCGAGACAGTCCAGGCCTAGAAAGAAGCCGGGGAAGTTAAATCCCAGCGTCTTATCATCTTCTGGTCCTGTCAGAGCTCTTAGCAAGTCCAATCAAGCAACTTCGCTCTGCTTGTTCGCCCTCAGCTAGCTTCAACAACGCCCCTATTGTACCAAGAAAGAAAGAGGAGAAGGGGAAAAAAAAGACAGGTGCCCACGTGGTCCTTGCGATAACAAAAACAGTGCAGGGGTCTTCAAACTTGGCCCTTTTATGACTTGTGGACTTCAATTCCCAGAATTCCTCAGCCAGCAAGCTGGCTGAGGAATTCTGGGAGTTGAAGTCCACAAATCATAAAAGAGCCAAGTTTGAAGACCCCTGGTTTAAAGTGTCAGGTATTGCCATGTTGTTTTTCCCCTCTTGGTTAAAAAGTAGCAAAAGGCAAGGTAGGGCTTGCCTATAAATAGAAAAAAACAACAAAAACAAATAAGTGTTCTGAAGACCAACTGAAACAGGATAAAGTATCAGAAAGCACTGGAGCAACCCCAAGAACTTCTGAATGTTTTGCAATGTTACCGACTGAAAGTTGAGAGAAGAACAAGAGGAAAAACCTGAAGTGTGCGGCCTGCAACACAGGGATATACGCAGCCTTACAGCCTAATTTCACTGTGGTGAAAAGGAAATAGTTTGAGCAACTGAAGAAGGGGAAATGGGGGGAAGAGAGACAAGATCTGCAAGTATGAAAGCAAAAACTAAAGCACAGGAGAAGGATTGGAAGGAAAGGCAGGAAGTTCTCTATAATTGACCAGCTAAAATCTTTTAATAAGTCATGTCCGATTGCTCTTCCAGCAATCAGTGGGGACATGAGAGAATGGCAGAAAAATGAGAAAGAAAAAGAAACTATTTTCAGCACAACCCAAATTATCCAAGCTCTAGCAGGGTCTGCTGAGGCTGTTCCTCAATCCCCCACTGAGGAGTTTTATTGTTACTCTTCAACAAAGGTTTGGTCTGAACAAAGCTGTATTATAAATCGAGGCTGAAGTAAGTTCTTTATTCCCAATTCCCAGTTCCTAATTAATTTAAAAAACCAAAATACAATTGTCAGTAAACTGTATACAAAAAAAAGTATTTACAATGATGAACCTAAAGGGGAGACGGGAGGTTAATACTGGCTGATGAAATGAGACGGGTGATGAATCACGTTAGACTGAAGAGTTTTGGAGTTTCCAAAAGTTTACTTGCTCTAGAATGAATCAAAATATTCCAGAGTGGATAGAAAGACCACTGAAGCATTCCTTTGCGGCCCAAAGACCACAAAGAGATGAAGAGATCATCCATCATGGGATCATATTTTGAAGGAAGAACAAGGAAGGAAATGTTCTGCTAACTTGATATGCTGCCAATCATGAGTAATTAACACCTGCTGCCGGCGTCAACTTCCCTCCGCCCTGTGCGTTCCCACAGAGAGGGCCTCCTCAGGGTGCCACCGGTCAGAGAATGCCGGCTGGTGGCCCCCAAGGGGAGGGCCTTCTCTGTGGGTGCCCCGGCTTTATGGAATCAGCTGCCGGTTGAGCTCCGGATGGCACCTGACCTTCGCTCCTTCCGACGCGGTCTGAAGACCTATCTATTTGAACAAGCCGGCCTGGCCTGATGGGGGGGGGGGGGTGTTGGGGTTTTTATTGTGGATTTTTATATTACTATCTATTGTTTTAGTTCGGGCTCCTATTTAATTCTTTTTTAATTTTTGTACTCTGTATTTTTATATGTGCCCTGTTCACCACCCTGAGTCCTTTGGGAGAAGGGCGGTATACAAATATAATAAAATAAATAAATAAATAAATAAATAAACATCCTTAACTCTAAATGGGTAGGGGAAGGTAGACAAAACTATACACACAGATAGCCACAAGCTTCACTTAATAAGCATGTGTCAGGTAGAGAAGAATTAACCCAGAAATAATGGTTCGTGAAGGATGGTATTATACAAAGGACAGAAAATGCAGGATAAAAAATGTCTGTTACATGTGAAATTAAATGAGACATTTGAGTCAAAAATATCAAAACTCCTGACCCTGAGCTCTCCAGAATAGTTCTCAGCAGAAATATGAATAGTACTCATAGAAATCAAAGGTCGGAAATCGGAAAGCATCACCTAGAAGTATTGGTCTAAAGGCCATCATCACCATCTTGGGCAAGCTAATGAAGTCTCATTTGTTAATGTAGATCTACAGTCAAAAACTGTTAATATCGTGAAAAATCTGGCATGCAAGATAATGACGGTACTAATATTGACCTGCTAATATACGAATGAATACTTTATTCTCCTTTTGTCGTCGCAGTGCAGTGGCGATACTGCACTGCAACAACAAAAGGAGAATAAAGAAGGTAGACTCATTATCAGAGTTCAAGCTAAAAAGTAACAAAAGCAAGTGGAAGAAAGAATAACAGAAGAACCATCTCCAGTTTTAACATCTAGTCCAGATGTCATTGATCTTGTAAAGTAGTCATATAAAGAGAAAAAAAATGAGGTGGATAGATTAAAAATAGAAGCCAGTCTTTAGAACACAAATGGGATGTGGGTGTAAGATATCTTCAATAAAAAGGCCTCTTTTTATAAGGATGCTGCAACATTTATGAGAATCCTTATAGAGTTAGAGGAGACCCTTGCACTATGAAACTGACTATGAAAACTCCTAGTCAGACTACCGGTATGTAGTTAAATAAGAAAACTCTGACGAGACTCAGGGCTGGCAGATGAAATAACTAAGGATAAGGAAATTCACTGTTGATCCTACCCAGAGAGCCAGGATGTAAAGCTCAAAAGGGAAACATGACAATGCTCCTGTGTGTGTGTGTGGGGGGGGAATTTATTTATTTATTTATTTATTTATTTAATTTATATACCGCCCTTCTCCCGGAGGACTCAGGGTGGTGAACAGGGCAATACATAAAAACTAAATACAAAAATTAAAAACTGTTAAAACGTGATTAAACAATGCCCATAATAAATTAATACAGATTAAAAATTGAAGTTCATTTATAAAAACCCGTCCCATCAGGCCAGGCCAGCTTGTTTAAAGAGATGGGTTTTAAGATCGCGCCGGAAGGAGCGGAGATCGGGCGCCATCCGGAGCTCGACCGGAAGATGGTTCCATAAATCTGGTGCACCCACAGAGAACGCCCTCCATTGCTCCTCTCCTATTTTCCAAAATTTCTGTGGATATAGTTGAACCTTTATCAAAAGCAGTGAAAAATAACCTTCATACAGTATTCTGGTTTTATATAACTATGCCACTAGATACCCTGAGGCAATATCCCTGCACACAATAACAACCGTAGTGACTGCAACTGAAATGAAGAAGACATTCAGTGAAGAGGACGTACTTAATGAGATTTAGACAGACAATGCTCCAAGCTTTAAATCTGTACTACTGAAGCATTTGTATGCAGATTTGGACACATTTGGAATTAGAGCTGGTTTGTATTACCCTCTAATGCAGGGGTCTTCAAACTTGGCCCTTTTATGACTTGTGGACTTCAACTCCCAGAATTCCTCAGCCAGCTTTGCTGGCTGAGGAATTCTGGGAGTTGAAGTCCACAAGTCATAAAAGGGCCAAGTTTGAAGACCCCTGCTCTAATGGATGAACTAATGGAGTGTTCTAATCAAACTTTGGAAAAAATATTAAATATATACAGGATGACCCTAAGCACTGGGATGTCTATATGCTTTTTGCATGCAGGTATTCCTTCGACATACATTCACAATTGAGCCTGTAATTTTGGTCATAAGTTGTGGTCATTAAGCATGTGACCTGACTCAGTTTTATGATTGTTTTTATCATGGTCGCAAAGCAAGCGGCCATAAGTGTTAACAGAAGACATGGTTATTAAGTGAATCCAGCATATCTGATGAGCATTTTTTTGCAAATCATAGTTATATGGTCATGGGATGCTGCAACAGTCATAAATGCGAGTACCAAGCACCAGAAATATGATCGTGTGATCCACATAATTTCAAGCAAAGGTTGTAAGTAGCTTTTTTTAAGTTTATCATATAATTTCAAACAGTTAAGTGACCAGTCATATGTCGAGGACTATATTGAGATTTCTACACAAAATATTTATTTATTTAAAATATTTATATAGACACTCATACTAACTCTGGCTGGCTCTTAATCAACAATTAAAACATCAGTAATAAAACAAAATAACACATAGTGTATTCCTGAGAGTAAGACCTACAGAGAAAGTAAGCCCAAGCTTGATTTTTGGGAGTTGGCCTAATATAAGCCCTACCCCCCAAATAAGCCCTAGTTTTGGGGTGAAACGCATGCATAAAAATCAAGCTAGGGCAGGGATGGGGAGGGTGGAGCTGTCCCAAGTGCCCTGCATCTGCTTAACTTACTGGTAGGAGCATTGCAGCCACGCCTCCCACGCCCTGACACTTGTCGCATTGTGTGGCTCGTCACACTTGCCGCGAGCACCACATGGCTTTCTGCTGCGAGCGGCGGCAATGGCATGAAGCATCATGCAGCCTGCCGTGAGCAGCGGAAGCAGCCCAAAGCACCGCACGACTTCTTGCCGTGAGTGGCGGAAATGGCATGAAGCATCATGTGGCCTCTTGCCGCAAGCATGGCAATGGTGCAATACGCCATGTAGCATCTGTCCGCAAGTGGCCACTGAATAAGTGAAGCGGTGGCGTGACAGGTGTTGTGGCATGGGAGGCCTGGCTGCGGCAGTCCTAAGGTAAGACAACCCCCCAAAATAAGACCTAGCGCCTCTTTTGGAGGAAAAAATGTAAGACCAGGTCTTATTTTCGGGGATACATGGGTATGTCTACTAAAACCATAAACATTAAAAACTTGGCGCCAAAGGAATTCCCTTCTGCATGTGGAGGGGAGCTGGCTGTCCTCTTTCGGTTCTCAACTAAAAGATATTGTTCTTTCTTTATTCCTAGCACTATCTGCATCATTCTACAGAATGTAGAGCTTAACTGAAAGCCAGCCTGTTTGAGAAGACTGTGTGTTCCTTTGTCTAATTGAGGAAAAAGTTGTGAGAAATAATACTGTTTATTTCAGAGGCATGCCTCATTATCAAAATCCAAGCTAGATTTTTAGCATTTGAGTAGACAGTTACATGCAGTTTGCTCCAGGCCTTCTAGGGTCTCTCCCATGCCCCTGAGGCACCTCACGCTCCTTATCTAACCATACTGCCTCTCTGCTCTGGGGCTGAAAATGCAAGCTGGATTTTGGCTGCCTCTCATCTTTAAGTAGTGGCTGAAAAAGCTGCCTGCTGAAGGAATTCAGTGTTATGCCTGCTTGGATATCAGTTATGTGGTGCAATGCTTTGCAATGGCTGGAAATGCTTTATCAATTATAACGCATTATTTTTCAGGCTATTCTTTATTCAAACCATTGATAAGCAAATGGTCATAAGTTGAGGACTATCTTTAAAGTGATTGTGATAGAGCACACACATGTATGTGGAGATAGCTGAAACATTACAATGATTTGGAAAGAGGTGTTTCTTGCCTGCTTGCATAGACTGCAAACACTTTTTTCCAAAGACTTTGCATAGTTCTATTGTGAATGTTATTCAATGTGGCTCTGAAATTGCCTATAAAAGATGCAGCATATCAGTGCCAGCACTTCGATACAGAAAATTTTCCAAGAACCAAGGGCACAGAGTGGCCACAGAAAGCAGAAAAAGCAGACATAGGTATTAGATCAGTGAACCAAGGTAAACTGGGTTGCAGGACTTTTATAGTTACACTAGTAAGTCCGCAACGAAGGGATCCACTTATACTGTCATATATGAACTAAATAGTTATGTAGTATATACCAGATTCAGATCAAATGGAGATCTTAGTGCAGGGTTGTCAAACTGCCAGCCCGTGGGCCGGATGCATCAGGCTGAAACCACCCCCACCCCATTGCCAGCAATGGAGAAAAAGTCGTGATCCGTCGCAACACGCCACATGACGTTGCAAGTTTGACACCCCCATCTTAGTGTGGCAGATTCCCTTTCAGTGTAATTGAAATGGAAGAGGCATAATGCATATTAATTGAGCACAATACATATGTTACGTTCATTTGTATTTTTAACAGGCAGGTAGTCGTCACTTAATGACCATTCATTCAGTGACTGCTTGAAATTACGACTGCACCGAACAAAGGGACTTACAACCCGTCCAAAGTTATGGCCATTGTAGTGCCACTGCAGATTATTTGGATCCATTGCACTCATGTTTTAGGCCTTATTAAGTATGAAGACAGCACTGATCATGCTTGTAGATCAGACATGTTAAACTCGCGACGTCACGTGACGTCGTGCGAGGGATCGGAGCTTTTTCTCCATTGCCGGCAGTGGGGTGGGCCCGGTTTCCTGATGATGCATCCGGCCCGTGGGCCGGCAGTTTGACTCCCCTGTTCTAGATGATCTGGTGTGGAACAGGGGTAGCATACCCATCCAGACTTTCTTGGTGGTTTTTGATACCAATGACCATGATAGCCTTCTGGAACAGCTGAAGGGTTAGAAGGTAAGTTCTATAGTGGTTCTCCTTCTTCCTCTGAAGCCAGTTCCAATTAGATTTTGTGAGGGGAGAGATCCAGCTGTAGGCCTCTATTCCATAGGATGCCACTTCTATTTAACATCTATACCAAATTGTTGGGTAAATATATCCTCCACAGTGGAATTAAGTATCATCAGTATGCTATTGACACACAGTTAAGCTATCCATTAAGGTCCTTCTCACATTTCTATTCAACATGCATTTGCTATCACCACAAACATTCATTGGACATTTATCCATAAATATATTAAAACCCCAAGGAGACATCAGCATCTTGTTTTACTCCCTGGTCAACAGTGATTCATATGCTAAATATTCTATTTATTCCCGTCATGCTTTATATCCATCCTATACTTACTAGCAGTGCTTTTTTTGTAAAAAAAAAAGGTGCTGGAACTCTCACACATCATACAACCCGCCTTGCCTACCCTACAAGGTTCCATCCAAAAAAGGTACCAGAACTCCATTCTGGGCGTTCTATGACAAAAAAAGCCCTGCTTACTAGACTTAGTAATCAACCTTCAACCTCACAGTTGTGCATAAGTACTGTTTCAAGCCTATTCTTTTAGCATGTCTCTTAATCAACAAAAGTAAACTTTTTTTTCCAAATTCCATATTTGAGATTCTCAGTGGCCTACTGAAGAAAAACCTGTTCTGCATGCCCTCATGTGGCATAAAATTGTATTGCACTATGGAAACACAGAGTATTTAAAAACATGTAGCATACTTTAACCCAGTGTTTCTCAACCTTGTTTTCACTTGCGAAGCTTCCAGCCTTGTTTTTCTCCTGTGGCTCCCCTGTCCATGTTCCACTGCTGTAAATGGACATGGGGCTGTCACTGATGCATTTTCTGGCATCAACAAGACAGCATTTGCAGTATAATACAACTTTGTTTTTCTATGACCCTCTCTGTAAGTGCCCTGATCCCTGTTACATGTTTTTCCAACCTTGGCCTCCTTGAAATATTCTAGGGGCCCCAGGTTGCCATATCTCCCTGGTCAAAAAAGCTGTTTTAACCAACCTTTTGCTCAAGCTCCTGTCGTTAAGTACTAATGAAAGTACTTGAAAGGAAGTCATTTCTCAATCTTGTCTCTATCCTGCCACTTTCTTTTTCTTTTAATACGATTTTTGGTTTCCAATGAAAGGTATTCCCCTCAAAGAAACCATCAACTGAGCAAAGAAAAGTCTAAGCAAGCTTCCAAAATAATATCAGGAGAGTTGTCTCTTAAAAGAGATAATTTATTTAGACAACATTATCCCATCTGGAATTTCGTGACACCATTGAAATTTGAAGCAATTTTTAAAGTGTGTTGCTTTGATGCTAAATTAAAAGTGACAATTTAAAAAAAAACATTTTGATACTAAATGATACTAATTCTAAATGTGACACTCTTTTTTCTCTCCCTCCTACTGTATTCCTCTCACTCAATGGTTATAATGAAGTGTGTCAGGGCTTCTGCTTCCCAAGTTATGAGAATTACTCACGCCTCAGTTATTTCCTAGCTTAACTACTGTAACACAGTTTACATCAAGCTATCTTTGAGCACTGTTTCGAAGATCCAGTTAATGGAAAGGATAGCAGCCAGGCTTCTAAATGACATAACAACACTAGGAGTATATTATCTCGTGGTGAAAAAACTGGCACACCTTGCCAACCTAAAGCAACCTTTCAAGACTTTTACAGCTTAAAAGATATATACCGGTCCAGATATTAAACTCCATGGCCTTTGCAAAGATGTGTTTATATTTAGGTCTTTTTTTTCTGGATGTGGAGGAGAAGGCTTTTTTCAATGCTGCTTGTAAGCTATGAATGCCCTCCCTCAAGAATTTTTCCACTTTTAATAAAAAATCAAGACCTTTCTTTCCTCAGGCCTCCTTTCAGTAAGTTAGTTTGGCAATGGGGTTAACTGTTTTTATAACATGTCTAAAGTTTGTTTTTAATTGTTATCTGCCTTGAGTGCCCCATTGACAGAAAGAAGGACAGCAGCCCTAATTACTTCCTAGAGGAAGAGTCAAATGAGAAGCTGTGGGTCACAGGGTGTGACCCTAGAGAGGAAGAGGGTTTCAAATAGCACCCTCGAAGTGATGCAGTATGTTCTTGGACACCTAACTGGCAAGTTGGAGCTATTTCCTCTACCAGCGGATGTCCTTAAGAGGAAGCTGTACCACCTGTCTGCAAATCACACCAGATGTTACAGAGTTGTTCTTAAGGAGGCATAACAATAGATAATTGTTCATACGCATTCTAGGCACACAGGTACACTACTGCAGAGAAACTAACTGAGGCAAGGCAGGATTTTATAAAAATGACATGTGTTGTTAGCTACTCTGGAAAGATTTTATTCTGAAAAATAGGAAATATATGAAATAATTCATTCTGCATTTTTGCTCCACTTTTCAACATTATTATTGTACAATCTAAATCTTAGCTACAAAAGAACATAGTCAGCTGATATTTAACAATATATGGAAAACCACAGGGTCTATATTCCTTAAATGCCAAGTTATGTGATTTTTTTTTAGAAAAGGACTTAACAGTATTTAACAGCATAATAATGAGTGTTACTTGTTGCATAGGGTGATTCCTGTTGAAGAAGGAATTCTTTGCTTTGGAAACAGTTAACGCACAACTCACATATATAAATCAAATCAGAAACCTTTTCTGTCACTTTTCCTTCACGCTTTTTCCTTTGTCTCTTGCACTGCTGGGCCTAGTCCTTGATGGTATTTTTCTAGGCTTTTGCTTCATTTTCCTCTCTTGCTTTAATTAAATTTATTTTATTTATTTAATTTATTTTAATTCCATTGGGAGGCTGGGAGTTACACTGGTTCTCCTCCTTTCTGCGGGGCTGGTTCCAGTCAGGGTCAGGGAAGGAAGTGTAATCTAGGACCATGAAATGCAAGCACTCTATGCTCTCTCTACTTCTGTTCCACTTCTACATGAAGTCACTGGAGAAAGTCATCGGTCTGTAATGGGGGCTGTATCATAAGTGCACTGATGATTCTCAGCTTTATCTCTCTGTCCCTGGCTGGCAAGCGGTGTTGTTAAGAATTGTTGCTAGAGCACGGAGGCTATGGGTGTCTGGATAGGGAAGAACAGGTTTCAATTCAACTCCCTCAAGGTCAAATAGCTGTGAGTTTGGGGCCTGCCAGGTCTTGGGGTGGGGAGAAATTTTCCATTTTTGGTTCTTGCGGTGTGGTATTTCCCCATTCAGAGCCAGTGTGCAATCTGTGGTTCTCCTTGAGTCATAGCTTCTACTTGACAAACAGATAGTAGCTGTAACTAGGGCCTTTACACAACTTTGTCTTGTTTGCTAATTGCCTCTGTTCTGCATCAAAAGGCTTTGCTTGCCATTAATCATCTAAGTCAGACATGTCAAACTCGCAACATCATGTGACCTTGTGCAAGGTATCGGGACGCTTTTGCCATTGCCGGCAATGGGGTGGGCGCGGCTTCTGGATGACGTGTCTGGCCCGCGCGCTGGGAGTTTGACATCCCTGATCTAAGTCATCTCTTGGATAGACTACTGCAACATGCTTGAAGATAATCCAGAAACTTTATCTTGAGGGATGGGACTTATTATATGGGTAGCATGCGCATTTAATTTATGATAAAAAAAGTTGATAAGGCTTTCAAATCTCATATCTTAAGAAGTGCTTTATTGCGTGTCTGGAAAAAATATTATTATAAGTTAAATGATAAAATACCAATTTGGGGGATTCCTGGACACGCGATAGAGGGGGTATCTATGGGTGTGAACTTGGACACGACTTCATATAAGGAACTACTTAGATTGATAGGGAATGGTTGGCAATTGAAGTTATTGGATGAGTTAAAACAAGAAAATATCATACAGTCTTGGTTTCAATATACTCAGTTACAAACAAGGTGGATGAAAGATCAGAAAATTGGGATTACATTAACTGATGAAAATTTGGTAAAACAAATCAAAGACCAAAATAGAGCACATATAAAGAGAGTATACAATGCTTTAGTAGAATTGGACTCTGAAATGGAATTAGTTAAAAATTGTATGGTGAAGTGGGCTCAAAATATTCAAGAACCAATCTTATTGGATACATGGGAGGTAATTTGGGTTAGAAATGTAAAATTTACCCAGGCTCAAAATTTAAGAGAAAATTTTTATAAAATGTTTTATAGATGACATTTGGATCCTAAAAAATTGCCTTGCATGTATCCTAATTTACAGCCCAAATGTTGGAGATGTGGTAGTTTGGACGCTACCTATTATCATATATGGTGGACTTGTAGAAATGTTAAAGCTTTTTGGATCAAAATTTGGTGGAATGTTCAAAAGATTTTTAAGAGAAAGATAAAATTTTCTCCACAATTGTTCTTATTGGGTATTATTATAGATTGTGATACTAAAGAAACTAATTTGATGTTGAACTTGATAACAGCTGCAAGGTTATTGATAGGGCAATATTGGAAGAAGGATAGTTTGCCTACTATTGAAGAATGGATGCTTAAAGTGTCAAATTTAGCAGAAATGGCTAAGATCTCTGCTTACTTGAAGGATCATTCACAAGAAAGATACATTTTGGTTTGGAGAAGATGGATAGATTATATTCAGAATAAATATGGGACTAAAAAGTTTCATTTGGCTTACGAATAGATTTTATATTGTTATTTTTATTAATAGTTTATTATAGTGAAATTTTTGATTAGTTTAACAATAAGGATATTATTTGTTTATGTTATTGGTATGTATATTCTAACTTGGTCTGTATTTTTAGTTTAAAGGGAGTTAAAGTGCATTAAGAACTTGGTTACTTATATAGTTGGTTAATGTTAGTTAGATTATGTTTATTTTATTTGTAACCCTGTATTCAACTCTGGGAAGTGAGGGAGGGGGAGGGTGGAGGGTGGGGTGGGCTGGGTTTATATTGTAACTTTTATAAAACTTTCAATAAAAAAGATAATCCAGAAACTACAACTAGTCCAGAATGCAGGTAGATTTGCACACACATTAGTATGGCGAAAAAACGTGAGCTGCACTAGCTACCAATAGTGAAATTCAAGATGCTGGTTATCACCTCTAAAACACTACATGACACAGGACCACTATCCCCAACAGTATCTGCTCATGCCACAACTCTTAACAGGATGGACTTGTTTCAGGTCCCTTTCTTGAGCAACATTATGAGGCGAGATCCAGCAAATGTGCCTCAACTGTTGCAGTACCTGCCCTCTGAAGCAATCTCCCCTCCAATATACTGTACAGTTGATCCCAATTTTCTGGCTTTCAGAACATCACTAAACACCTGGTCCTTCCTTGGCCATTGGGACCAAGTTGACTGGAGTTTTTGCCTAGAGGAATATAAAGAAAATTGGGTTCTGAACTCCTTTTAATTTCTGTTGCTGTCCTTAATTATAAAGGATTTGTTGCTACGTACTTTGTTATTGATGGTATGACACCCACAGTAACAACTGTTTGAATTGGGAAGCCATAGAGTATCTTCCAACCCATTCTGTGAGGTCAGGTTTGGTGAGAATTGCTCAGATAGCCATAGATTGTTTTCTAGACCAAGAGCTTAATATCAGTTTCTGACTTCCATTGATTCTGGGTACCTCCAGATCTTTACCTGGGACACATGATTCCATTTGTGTCCTTTATGTGTTTGCTTCTTCTCTGTCTTACCGAGAAAATTCTCACTGTCCCTGTTATGTTGGAGTACAGACATATTTCTCCTCAAACTCTTGTAACTTATTCAATAATAATATAGCTTGGACTTCTAGTAGATATAATTTGGGTTCTCTTCATGTAATGGGATTAACACTGCACATATTTTAGAGACCTTCACAAAGCCTCCTTCACTGTCTATGTTGCTTAGTGTTCCTGCACTCTCCTCTTGCCAACCACCCACTCCTCTCTTATTGTATTTTTCTCCCTATTCTCAGATTCTAGTTTCCTTTATGTTCCCCCCAAACTGTTCCAACTAGGTCAGCAGCAACCAATGCTCCAATCACACACAATGGGCAATCAACAGCAGTAGTCAGGAATAGCCAATAAGCAGTCTCCATCTCCATGACTCTTCCATTCTCTTCCTCATCATTTTTCTTTTCAATCTCTCATGAAAAACACCCATTTGCTCTCCTGCTTTGATCACTCAAAAATCCAATCAACTAATTAAAAACTGATATAATTCTGGCAAACATTAAGATTTAATTAATACAATCAAGGATAAAACTTGTTCTGCCTATTGCTAGTCAGGAACAAAGTAGAACAACAATAATAATAAAACTTTCTGTAAATTGAGTATAGCGTAGCTTTTACAGCACTAGTGAGAGCATTCAGAAGAAATTATTCAGTAAATTCAACTAAAAATACTCTAAATCTCATTTCCACACAGCATAATATTTTAAGAAAACTGTGATTAATAATGCCTATCCATACCATATTACTTTGTTTTTAGTTATTACATACTACTTGTCTAGGGCCAATAAAGAAAAAAGTGCTTTCATGGGGATACCTGCCTCGTTTATGACATCAGAATGGAATCTGGTGATAAAACACACTGTTAAAGAAGAAAAGGTGGTTGTACCAGATGATTCATCCAATGAAGCAAATTCACTTACCAGTAGAAAAAAACATTTGGACCACTGAATCATTGTTGAGCCAAAATCATCAACATGAATCATCAGATGTTTCTGTAAAGGTAAATAGAATTTTTCTGTGAAATATTTTGCAAATAATCCTATAAAACTTTTACACATTTCAAAGTTAATTTACTATTTCATTTATTATCCATAAAGAATTCTACTCAATATTATTTACTTTTTAAATATAACTCTGTGATGTATTTTCAGGCCAAATTGCCAGATTGACAGCCTTTCAAGCTATATTGGCGTGGGCATGAAATGGCAGATAGGGATTCCAAAAATTTTATTTATTATTGTAGAGTAGAATGACAGTGTCTTTAAAACCTTGTCCAGAGTTTGTTTCTATCCAATTTTATACTAAACAAGATCAAGCTTGGGTCGTTTGGAGTTTCTTTCTTACACAGTCCTCTCAGGACTTCTCTTTTTTGCAAAGCCCCCCTTAATGATTTGTTCATTCCTTCCTCATTCTAAAGGCTACATTATGTCACAGAACTATACAGATTATTTTTAGATATACTGTATGCTTGAAAGAAAAGCCAGCAACTCCTAAGAAGCTGCTGTGTTCCAAAAACAAATGAAACTTACCATCTTGAGAAATTGTTCTAACAGCAAAAATGAATTTTGCTTTCTAAGATTGAGAAATGTGAAGTGAATAAGAAATTACAAGTAGTCATATATGATTGTATAATCTTCTGTGTTTTTGTATTAATAAAACATATCAGTAGCAGATATTCCTTGATGTACAATATTTGAAAGTGTTTCAGAATCCACATTTGTTAGATAAGGCAAGTTTCAGATTCCTGCTATGGAAGTGATTAGTTTACTTGGATAAGCTGGATAACTAAAATTCCCAAGAAAACCCTTCTTAGGTAATATTAGGAAAATTTAAAAGAATAATGAGATCTCTTTAAAGCACATATTCTACAAATCTTTAATCAGACTTTCTATTTTATCATGCAATTTCTGCAGAAATTGGGATGGAATTTTTTCTTGAAAAAAAAATCTAGAGACTTGGAATCACGTTCATTTAACAGATACTAAAGTCCTTAGTGATACATGGTGATAATTTTTCAGTGGACTTGAACTTTGAGAATGATAGCATAGTTCCAAATGATCCAGAGTACAGAAGATTAAGTTAAGAAGTTCATTTACCTACTTTAAAGTGAGTGAAAATACTGCATGCAAATATTAGAGGAAAGAAAGATGAAATCATATTTGAAGTTCCAAGACATTTTGAAACTCTAGAATATTGCTATAGCAACCTGTACCTTTTCCCCCCTTCAGGTTTGCACGAAGTCTTCAATTCTAAAGCAAATAAACATTCACCCTTCTTCCTGTACATACATTAATTAAATTATACCTTGTCTTCCTGCTCGCTCAAGGCAGCCAGCTAAAGTTTTAAAACCATAATACAAACTAATACAGTGAAATGACATTTAATGGACTAATTGAGGGAACAGTTAACTGTTATTCACACCTGACAGAATGAAAAATGGGGGACAGAGGAGAGCATCTAGTCTATTTTCTTATTGCCATATAGAAGATTAACTTGGTTTGATTTGAAAATAATTTTGCATATACCTGAAAACCACAACGGGGAAGGAAATGATTGGAAGTACTGGAAGCTGATGTCAATGCTGCTAACATCGGGTGTTATTGCTTTGACAACAGATGGAAATGCATTCATTTTTCTCTTTCACTTTTAGAGCTGATTGATGCTGGGAGGGGGGGATGTGGATGAGAGTCCAATTAGTCATAACAACAAAAAACTAAGCCGTGGGAACTGAGGTTACTGAGCCGAGTTGATAACGATTTGGCGGGCTGGAGAGCTGTGGAAAGAGCCCAGGTTTCAAGCTAATTGGGGAACGTGACTTATGACTGTTAGCTGGAGGAGGGAATTGTGCTTTGCTACTTTGTGCCAAGGGGAGGAGAATTCAGTTTTTGGCTTCAACTATGTAGTGCCGATATTACGCTTCTTGAATAAAAAAATTCTTTTATTTAACAATGCCTCACAGTTCTTTTGAAGAGTTTCATCTGTCGGAACCATGACGTTAAGCCAAAACCTCCCAACTTTTACCGAACTATCTTGGGGTCCTGAGCCCGTCGCTATCCCTAGAGTTGAGGGATAACCGACAAAGATTCGGGGAAGATTTCAGCATGGAGAAGGAAAGAGCGCCTGACACCAGCACCCCGGCTGCAGCTGCTACCCCAGAGGGGGAAGCAACAGCCAGCACGCCGGTGGAGAAGGAACTTTGCCAGGCCTCTCAGTTGGGGGCAAAGCCCAAGCCGCAAGCTGATCTGATCATCGGAGTGGACCTTACCCAATAAAGCAGACATGTCAAACTTGCGACACCACGTGACGTCGTGCAATGTATTGGGATGGTTTTGCCATTGCTGGCAATGGGGTGGGCGCAGCTTCCTGCAGTAAAGATTACAAACACCTTGAGACAGCCTTGCCACCATCAAGTGCTTCAAAGGCGAATGAGGCTGAACTGCAAAGAGGAGATTCCCGCAGGTCACGTTCCCCAGATTGGTGGAGAGCCACAAAATCGACTACCGCTGAGGACTCTGGGTGAGTGGAAGTACCTGTCCAGAGCTCACAGTCAGTCAGTGGAGAAGTTGGTGGAAAGATTCGAGAAGCTAGAGATGAGAAGTGGAGAGCAACCTTCCTGTTCCCCATATGCAAGCGATCATGATGATCGGCGAGGCAGCCACCAACTCCTGACAAGGGGAACCCCCAGTCCCACCTGTCCAGATCAGGCAGCCTCCCCTTCCTCGAAGCTACCTATCAGGGTCTCCAGCCCCACGGGGAAAGACAGCTCCAGTCATTGCCCCTCCAAAAACCCAGATTGCCAATAAGAGCCCGAGCCGTCACCGGGACAGCCGATCCCTGGATCAACACACTTACAGACCACCCAGTCCAGGACCCATACAGCAATGGAGGATACCGCAGCCCCCACAGGTGGGGGGCCAGCAGCCTCTGCCGGTGCAGCAGCCGAGCTGGGGGTGGCTGCAGCCCCCGAATATGCAGCAGCAGATGGTGGCCTTGCAACAACCAGGGGTGATGCAGCTGCCAGGAGGTCAGCAACCGCTGGGAGTACAGCAGCAGCAGTGGGGCTGGCCACCACCTCTGAACATTCAGCAACCGCTGAGGGGCCCGCAACTAATGGGGACCCAGAAACAACCCCCTCTGGGGCCACAGGGCGGCCTACAGCAACTGGGGATGACACAACCCCCTGCAAGCCAGCAGCAGTGGGGATGGCAGCAGCCCCCGCTCATGCAGCAACCACTGGGAGGCCTACAGCAACTGGGGGTACCACTATAGCCACCCCTGAGACTGGTGGGAGTCGTACAGTAATTGGGGATGCCACAGCCGCCGGCAATGCAGCAACAGCCATGAGGGTGGCAACAGCCCCCGAGCGTGCAGCAACCATTGGGAGGCTTGCAGCCACTGGGAATGCAGCAGCTGCCATGGGGAAGCCAGCAATAGTTGGGGGTGCAACATCCACAGTGGGGAGCCCAGCAACCATTGATGGTGCCACCTCTTAGAGCAACCCTCGATGGGGACCTTGAGAAGCTGATCTTTTTCTTCAACCAGGTGCGCTCTCACTTGAACCACTGTGACTATTTTTATCCAAACCCAGCCGCTATGGTCCACATGGTTGCGTCCAGCTTGGAAGGGGAAGCATCGGAGTGGCTGAACAACTTATATAATGAGCAAGCACCCGAGTTGGAGGACCCCCATCTCTTTCTCCTAGGACTGAGAGCGAGGTTCGAGGACCCATCCATTGCCCTCAAAGTGGAGGAACAAGTCCAGAAGATAAAGCAAGCCAGCAGGCCTGCACTGGAATACGTATGAGAGTTTCGCAAGATAGACGATCAGATGGAGAGGTGGCCCGAGCAATCCCTAGTCCATCATTTCAAAGAGGGACTAGACGACCACCTCTCCCAGGCCTGTATCTATTGAGCAGTACCTGATCAGCTGCAAGAATAGTACCAGGCAGCAGTAAGGCTAGACTTTCAGCTCACCAACTATAAGAAGCCACCCCCACCTGAAGCCGAGTCAAGGCCAGAGCAACTCAAGTGGCAGCCACCCTCCTGAAAACCTCCAACTGCTGCGGTTACTGAAAATCCCAGGCCACCTGCAGGACCACCGATCAAGTGTATCCGATGCGGACAACAGGGACATTGAGCAGCGAATTGCCCGGTCCCTCAGCAGCAGAATAGACCGGGACCACCAGTGAGAAAGAAACCAGCCCAACAGCCAACAAAAGAGAAATCCAACTATATCGCACAGGAACCCGTTGCCCAAGTCACATCCCCTATACAGAAGAATGCTGAGACCCAAGCCAGACCTGCAGCCACCCTACCCTCCTACGACAGCGACGATGAAAGAGAAAATGACCTGATAGTGAGTCGATACGTGCCATCTTTCTCACTACCTGACAAACTCATAATCCCTAAGACGGGGGCACAGGTAGATTTAAAAGTGCTAGTCAACTCTGGATGCTCCCGGTGTGTTATTAGCTTGTCACTTGCCCTGAAAATGGGCATATGAGCAAGGCTGCTCTCCAAACCCATGAGGTTTGAGCAAACCCATGGCTCCCTAATGGGAGGGACTTTAGTCACACAATTGACTGAACCCCTACGGTTAGAAATAGGTGAGCACTAGGGGTTCATTCGTTTCCTGGTGGCTCTGAAAATGACTGAGGCTGTGTTCCTAGGATTAGCCTGGTTGGACAATAGAAGCCGTTTATCTGGTGGGAGAAGGGAATGAGGACTGTGAGGTTACCTATAGGACCCAAGCCCCCCCTTAATTCAACAGACATTATGGGAGACTTTAGCCCACCTAATGAGCTAGCACACATGGCTGCCTTATCTCAACCATGCGAGCCATTCATCCCCACTGAATACCGGGACCTAACGGAGGCATTTAGTGAGAAAGAATACAATGTCCTACCTGCCCCCCTCCCCCGACCCAGTGATTGCTCCATCGATCTGTTACCAGGAGCCAAACTCCCACAACCAAGAATCTACCCTATGTCCCCCTTGAAATGGAGGAAATGCAGCGATAAGTCATGCCGTTTGGACTACAGGGGCCCCCAGCTATCTTCATGCAGTTGATTAATCATGTCCTAGATGACCATTTATACCATTTAGTTTACCGTATATACTTGAGTATAAGCCGACTCGAGTATAAGCCGAGACCCCCAATTTCACCCCCAAAAACTGGAAAAAGTTATTGACTCGAGTATAAGCCGATCCGCCGTTCTGCAAGCCTCTGCCCCCAGCAGAGGCTCGATCCGCCATTTTGCAAGCCTGAATACACAGGAATACCCTGTGTGGCCGCGGCTCTCGGGGAAGCCCTGGCTGTCCGCTTCCTCGCTCCACGCTGCCATTCGGGGCCCGCGCGTTCCCTGGGCAAATCGCGGCGCCCAGCAGGCGAGGAAACACGCCCGCTCCAGTCGCACCCCCTTCCCTCAGGAGACGCGAAGCAAGTGACCGCCCGGAGCTTACCGAGGACTTGCGCGCGGCCGAGGCTTCGGTGCTTCCAGGATCGGGCGCACCTCTCCCAAGCCGCCGCCGTCCGGAGACCTGCCGAAGTTTGGGGAGGTTTGGGGAGGTGCGCGCGCACCTCCCCAAACCTCCCCAAACGTCGGCAGGTCTCCGGACCTCCGCGCCCTGCCTGCCTGCTTCTTTCCGCAGCGGAAAGAAGCAGGCAGGCAGGGCGCGGAGGAACAGAGACCTGCCGACGTTTGGGGAGGTTTGGGCGCCTCCCCAAACCTCGGCAGGTCTCCGTTCCTCCTGCCGACGTTTGGGGAGGTTTGGGCGCCTCCCCAAACCTCGGCAGGTCTCCGTTCCTCCTGCCGACGTTTGGGGAGGTTTGGGCGCCTCCCCAAACGTCGGCAGGTCTCCGTTCCTCCGCGCAGACCTGCCGACGTTTGGGGAGGTTTGGGCGCCTCCCCAAACCTCCCCAAACGTCGGCAGGTCTCCGTTCCTCCTGCCGACGTTTGGGGAGGTTTGGGCGCCTCCCCAAACCTCGGCAGGTCTCCGTTCCTCCGCGCAGACCTGCAGACGTTTGGGGAGGTTTGGGCGCCTCCCCAAACGTCGGCAGGTCTCCGTTCCTCCTGCCGACGTTTGGGGAGGTTTGGGGAGGTGCGGAAAGAAGCAGGCAGGCAAGGCGCGGAGGTCCGGAGACCTGCCGACGTTTGGGGAGGTTTGGGGAGGTGCGCGCGCACCTCCCCAAACCTCCCCAAACTTCAGCAGGTCTCCAGATGGCGGTGGCTTGGGAGAGGTGCGCGCGATCCCGGAAGCACCAAAGCCTCGGCCGCGCACAAGTCCTCGGTAAGTTTTTTTGTTGACTGGAGTATAAGCTGAAGTGGAATTTTTCAGCCCAAAAAGTGGGCTGAAAAATTCGGCTTATACTCAAGTATATACGGCTTCAGGGACTGTAATTTAATTAATAGTTTTAATTGATTTTAATTTTGTATGCTATGTATTTTAATTTTCCCTGTAAACCGCCCTGAGTCCTACGGGAATAGGGCAATATATAAATTTAAATAATAAATAAATAATAAATAAATACAAAGGGGCTCTGGTGTATCTTGATGATATCCTGATATACAGCACAAATATGACCGACAACATAAAACTAGTGAGAGAATGCCAAACTTCATGTCAGACTATCAAAGTGTGAGTTTCACCAGATCCAATTGGATTTTCTTGGCTACAGAATTTCCGGCGAGGGCATTGAAATGGACCTGACCAAAGTGAAAGCCGTAATTGAATGGCAGCCTCCGAAGACTCACAAACAGCTCCAGAGCTTCCTAGGATTTGCCAACTTCTACCGTCAATTCATCCTCTACTTTGCCGAAATTGCTTTACTCCTTATGGAATTACTAAAAACAGGCAAAGAGGGAGGAAAGCCGCATCTGGGCCAACCACTAGCATGGACGATGAGCTGTCAGACCGCTTTTGAGAACTATTTGCTGTTGAACTGGTCTTAAAGCATCCCTGCCCAGGGAAGCCCTTTGTAATTCAAGCCGATGCCAGTGACGCGGCCGTCGAAGCTGTGCTAGTGGAAAAGAACCAGAGTGGGATCCTACAACCCTGCACCTACACCTCGAAAAAATTCACTGAATGCAAGAGGAGGTGGGCTGTGTGGGAAAAGGAGGCTTTCGCAATCTGCTGGGCTCTATTAAACTGTAAGTTGGAGGATGGAATTGTGCTTTGCTATTTTGTGCCCAGGGGAGGGAAATTCAGTTTTTGGCTTCAACTATGTAGTGCCGATATTATGCTTCTCGAATAAAAGATTCTTTAAGGTAAACAATGCCTCAAAGTTCTTTTGAAGAGTTCCATCTGTTGGAACCATGACAGCTGCCTCATCACAAAAACCTTTCCAAATACTGTAATATCTTCCAGGGGTTTTGTGTGTCTCTGTGTATGTAATTTTTGTCTAGGAAAAATTAGGAAACTGATTTATAGATTAACATTAATACATGTATAAATGTGCAAAAATGAAGGTGTTCCTGTTTTTATTCCTGGAAAACTGATTATCCCATTTTTCCCCACGCAACCTTTAATACTTTCTCTCAAAAAATATCCCCTTCTATTATTTTGTTTTACCATGGAGATAAGGCACATTTCTGTTGCTCCTTTTTATTCCTACTGATTTGAAATGTCTGAAATACTAGGGGGATGGAGACACTGAAATTTCTTGCATCTTGCTATTAGAAGTGATTCTGATAAAGATTTAGCACCAACTGAAAAAATACTTCTAGAACTGCTTGGACAATATAATGGTATGTGGACAAAACCTAGAGAAAGGAATGCAGGAATAGTGAAGGGAGGTAAAATGACAGTCTTGGTAAAAGGGAAAGTGTGAGAAAGAAACTCAAATTACTCAAATGTACAAGAGTACAAGTACAACAATAACCTTGAAGGAGGAACAGACGAAATATTAAGTAAAGATCAACTTAGCCCAGAGAAGTAAAAGAAAGAAACATAAGATAACCTAGTCTTGATTCGAGTTAGAATAAGAGCGAGCAGAAGTTTTCAAAATTATATTATATCCTCCAACAATAAAGCACAATTCTAATAACCATTATGGAGTCTGATTCCTGAGCTAACATACCTTGAAGATTGACACCCATCTTGTTTCTGCTTGGTATAATAGGGGGCATAGGGCAGGATTTTAATATTCTATTATAGTTTACAACAGTGAAATAGTACCCTGGCAATCCTTGCAGTTTCTGTTTTCTGATCTGGTGTATCTCAAAAGGTGAAGAGTGAAGCATCAGTTCCTCATGTTTATTGCATCCACAGATTCTTGCCTAGTGGCTCTATTCAGGATGGCAAAAGATGCCTGAAGGCTTTCCAGATGATTTTGCATGTAAATAAGTCATTTGTATTTGCTCTAGTTTGGATACAAATTGGGCAGAGTTAAGTGAGGTGAGAGAGGTGATTTATTTTACTATAAATTGTTCATCTTGTGGAACTTAAAAGGAGTAGATAGGGTCTTTGTAGCATGAAGTCTGCCACCTATTAAATTCATACCCATCTTCTCTCCTTCTAGGTTTCCTGCAAGTGTTGGGAATTAAGGGCACTGGATAGAAAATTTCAGTGGGTACCATAGTTATGCGGGGACAGTCCTTGATTGCTTCAATCACAGGATTTGATCCTTTTCTAATGTACCTTAGCATCTATATCAAATAGGTGATCGATCATTAGTTTGGGATAAAGTATACTGATGATACATTGCCACCTTAGGCCAGTCTGGAAATGTTATAGAAGTCTTGAATTGGTGTCTTGTGTGCTATCAAGAGATTGGATAGAGAGATAGAGATTTAGAGACTAACCCTAGCCAGATGGAGTAGCTGCTCCTCCATAAAAATATTTTCTAACTAATATTGGCCATGAAGGAGTTGATCTGTAACTTGAATGTCCCCTTGTTCAATCAATAAGTAAAAGCCGGGGGAGGGGGACTTTGCCCATCTTCAGTTGATATCATAATTATCACCCTACCTGGACCAGGAAACCCTGATGACAGTAATTCATCGCTTGATAACTATTCTTCTGGACTATTACAATGTGGTATACATGGAACTATCTCTGAAGATAACGACCAATGGGATTTTTTTGTTGCAGTAATTAATATTATTATTGTTACTCATTAACATTTTATTATGACTTATAGGAATTTATGGTTTTAATTCTGTGAATAATCCAGTATAGATCAAAGTCTTTATTTACTGGGGTGGTATATAAATGTTGGAAAACAAACAAACAATATATTCTTTTACCCTAAAACACCCCCAAAGTAGTCCTATCATTAGGCTGGTTAATAGTGGTATTGTAGGTAATAGATGTTACAACCTTAAATTGGGGGGGGACACAAATTAGTGATGTTTTGGTACTATGATATATAAACAAATAAGTAATTTCTTGATTCTTGTTTCACATAATACACCTACTGGTATGTGAAGTTTAAAGTAACCCAGGATTGTAATGATAAGGGAAGGGGTGGATTTTGAAACTAAGAGATAGAAAGGATTACCTGATGCTATGATGGCTTATCCAGGGTCATGAGTGATATAATCTTTAATCTAAAAGCCTGAAGATGCAGTAGCAATTTCACATATTACTCGTTTTAAAAGAAGTTGTATTTGTTTCTTACAATGATATAATGCTTGGAAGATGTTATAGCTCAATACTACATAAAGTAGAAATTGTACTTAATCATCATTAAAGGGAATTTTTCCAGCCAGAGTGATAGGGATTAGACAGTGCAGCAACGATGTGAAAGGAAGCAACAAACTACCTATTGTGTGATGTAATGTTAAAACATCCGCTAGGACACAGGTGTCAAACTCGATCACATCATGTGACATATCGTGACTTTTTTGCCTTTGCGGAGCCAGGGTGGGCGTGGCCTGCGCATGACGCATCTGACCTGCAGTCCACCAGTTTAACACCCTTGCATTAGGAGAATGATTGATGCTGGACAACTCGATACTGTAACTTTTAATAAGATGAATGCATGGCCTTTTGAATCCTCATCCTTTAGCAGTGTGAGGACTTTCAGATATAACAGTACAATGTTACTGCTATAATTATTTGCAATAGTTATGAACCTGAAGAAATATTGAGCTGCAACACAATGTTTATCTAGTGGTCCTTCACTTAGGACTGTTTGCTTAATGACTGTTACAATGGCACTGAAAAAAAGTTACTGGCACTTAGTGGTTGCAGCATCCCTTGTAATCACATGGTTGCGATTTATGACAGTTGCAGCATCCCATGGTCACATGACCAGCATTTGTGACCTTCCCAACTGGCAAAATCAATGGGAGAAACTAGATTTGCTTAACAACCACAATTCACTTAACAACTGCAGTGATTCAGATATGGCAAAAAGGTTGTAAAATTGAGGCAATTCAATTAACAAGTGCTTTCCTTAGCAACAGAAATTCTGGTCTCAATTGTGGCAGTGTAAATTGAGAACTATACTTTTTTCTTCTGCCATGATGCCACAAAGAAGAGGGAGTCAAACTATTCTCCAAAGAACCTGAAGGCAAGACAAAAAGCAATGGATGGGAACTAATCAAAGAGAGAAGCAACCTAGAACTAAGGAGAAACTTCCTGACAGTTAAAACAATTAATCAGTGGAACAATCTGCCTCCAAAAGTTGCGAATGCTCCAACACTGGAAGTTTTTAAGAAGAGACTGGATAGCCATTTGTCTGAGAGTTCCCGGCCTGAGCAGGGTGGGGTTGGACTAGATGATCTTCAAGATCCCTTCCAATTATTATTATTATTATTATTATTATTATTATTATTATTATTATTATTATTATTATTATTATTATTATTATTATTATTATTATTATTCTGACTTTACTTTTTTGATGTAAGATAGAAGTCTGCATGTTATTTACCAAGAAGTCAGTCCAATCGAGATCAATGAACTTTGCTTTTCTGTATTAAGGATTGCAAATATAGACGCATTAGTTCATCTCTGCAGCAAATTTGTGTCAATTGCACTGTCGGCATGCTAACTGAGAAGCTGTGCTTCATTTTTTGCAGTTTGAAGCTCTTTTCAAACTTGGATTTATTCGATGTAAATTTTGAACTGCCCTTATAGTAACACTCTTCGGCCTATACAAGTCCTTGGAGTTTTAAAAATTATTTCTGATACCATCCAAAACTTAACAGTCTCTCCTTTATGACTACGAACCTGCGGGGACCGTAGGCTCACTAAAACAGCCATTTCGCGCTTTTCTCGCGGCGTAGAGGAAGCCAGTTAACTCCTCCCGCGGAGGGAAACAGAAACGCTTCAGAAAGCAGAGACTACGATTCCCGAAGCCCTTTGCGGAGACGAAAGGAGAGAAAATGAACTGTGGATAGGGTACGCAGGCGCACTTCTCGGACTACATTTCCCTGGGGCCTGTGCGCGTGCCGCCTAATGTGTCTCCGGCTCTGGGTCGAACAGCGCGTGGGGGTGGGGGAGGGCGACGAGGCGCTCTGCCGCGGTGACGAGCAAAGTGTGTGCCCGCCATAGTGCTAGCAGCCGCCGGGCCGCGGTGCGTGGGGCCGGGAGGAGGCCGAGAGGGCAGCGGCGGTGGCGGCTCGAGTGAGGGCAGGTACGTACGAGCTCGCCGAAGGGAGAAGCAGGCCGGCAAAGCGGGACTGGTGACAGGCGCAGGCCGGGATCGCCTCGAGGACCCCGGTTCGCGGAGGCTGTTCTTAACCCGAGCAGCGCTTCCATGTGTTTCCAGGTGCCCCTCAGTAGTCGCGGGACTGGGACGGGGTGGAAGGCGGGCTGGCGGAGGAAAGAAAGCGGATGACCCGGCCGGTCTCCGTTACATTGAATAAGGGTGGGAAACTGCTGGTGATTAGCCCGCTTCCTCCTTCTGCTTGATACTTCTGATGGGTAGAAAGAAAGGAGTTTGTGCTTGTTTGCAGATGAGGAAGAGAAATGCATAGTACAAACTATTGATGCAGTCGTGTGAAGAAGCCCCATTGACCCACAAGGGAGTTTGTTTCCGAATGAGGATTGTTCTGTTGAAATCGAAGCGTTCACCTTGGATACCCCTATAAATCATCCCTACGTGGAGGAAAGGCTTAAGTGAAAGTCTACCAGACTTTGAAAAAAGCTGGTTGTACTGTAGTTTTTTCTTCCTCTCTTTCTTCCTCTCCCTCTTTTGAATCCAGCTTAGTTTTGTCTTTGTTTTACCCTCACATTTTCCCTTTCTTTGGTCCTTAGCTGTCAGCCCTAGGGACTAGATGTGTGTGGCTTGGTGGCTTTTCTGTAAAATCTCCAGAAAAATTTTGCCTTGACAGAGGATTGTCTTTTTTTCCCCCCCACTATTTTTTCTCTGCTTCAACATATTTTGATTTAGATGATAGTTTCAGGAATTTTTTGATATCAGAATTTAATCCTGGAAAAAAAATAGACAAAAACAGCATATGCAAATTTCATTTTTCTTGCTGAAGAATAGCCACCTGCAACCCTTCCCTCCTGTATATTACATATATGAGGAGGGGAATTCAAAACAGCCCTACCAGATAGTGCAAATTGACACTGGAAAGGCCCCATGTCTTAATCTATTTATTTATTTATTATTTATTTATTTTTGGGACTTATATGCCACCCTATCTCCCGAAGGACTCAGGGCGGCTAACAGCAATAAAAACAACAATACAAAAGTTAAAAGAAATAAAATAAACAGCCCCAATAAATAAGTTAAACTGAACAATTAAAAATAAAAAAAACATTTTAAAAAACCCTGTGGTCAGTCCAGGTCAGCCTGATGAAAAAGGAATGTTTTAAGGCCGCGGCGAAAGGACCGGAGATCCGGGGCCATCCGGAGCTCAAGGGGAAGTTGGTTTCATAGGGCTGGCGCTCCCACAGAGAAGGTCCTCCCCATGGGGGTCGCCAGCCGACATTGTCTGGCCGACGGCACCCTGAGGAGGCCCTCTCTGTGTGAGCGCACTGGGCGATGGGAAGTCGTTCCCGGCAGCAGATGGTCCTGCAAATATCCCGGGCCTAGGCCATGTAGGGCTTTAAAGGTAAGTTCTTCCTAGAAACAGAACTGTTTATTTCTTGTATGCTTTCAATATCATGAACCAAATTAGTGTGTATGGAGAAATAATGATTAAACTGTTGGCCTAGAAACCAGGAGATTCTGAGTTCTAGTTCCACCTTAGGCTTGAAAGCCGGCTGGGTAACTTTGAGCCAGTCACTCTCTTTCAGCCCAACCCACATTACAGGGTTATTGCTGAGGGGAAAATAGGAAGAGGAAAGAGTATTAGATAGTTCACTGCCTTGAGTTATTTATAAAATATAATTAAGGTGGGATAAAAATCTAACAAATAAACTACTGCCAAGGTTTCTGAGGTGATGGAATGAATTGCAGCCCTCTGCCTTAGATCCCGTTTTCCTGGAGGTCAAACCATTCAGTTCATTGGTTTAACTACTTGTATTCATAGGTTTATTTGCCTTCCTGTTCTATAGTAATGAGTAAGAGTAATTCTGTTATCCAGAAGAAAATTATGCTGGTTTTGGCCAGAATTTTGCCTAAATATCAGCTTTACACCGCTGTTGCTACTGCTGGACCTGTGTCTGTGATTGCCTCTTTTGGTGAACTTTTGGTTTTTTCTTTATAGTTCATTGAGAACTGTTGAAAACCGTTGGACCAATCCCTATCTACTTGGTAATATTAAATGATTAATATTTGAAAGGGATGGATTTCTTTAAAAAAACGTACCGTATAACTCCCTTACTCCTAGTTTATCAGTGGTAGCTGGGTCAAATGGTGTTAAGAGTTTTTTGTTTTTGTTTTCCCTAGTCGACTAAATGGCACCTTCAGTCATACATCTATAATGGTCATGTGTGGAAGTGAACTCTCATCTTCCTCTCTTCCCACTTCCCTGCCCTTTCTTCCCCCAATTAAATTTGTCCTCTAAAGCCAATTCTTGTTTTTTAAGGGAAAAATGTAAATTTGTAGCATTTTCACTATATTTTTCATAGAATCAATAGCTTTGTGTGAAAATGCAATTGGACAATTGGGAAAATAGCATAGAGGGAAATGATCATGAATTGGAAGCCTGTATCTTGTGGGACAAATTTATCTCAAAATCTTTCCATTTATCCTATAACTTTTTCCATTGCCTTTTCTGTCCTGTTTTTGGTCAACTTATTACCACCTAATCTGGTTAGTGCATCTCACTACAGTGTCCTTAATTGGCGAAATTCTTTGAGAAGAATGAATAGAATTGAATGCTTGGAATAATACAGTGATTTGCAATTTCATCTTGTTAGGTCACATAAGTGGAGCTTTCTTCAGTTTGGTGCAGTGCTTTGGTATTGTAGCAATATTTTTTTAGAAATGTTGTATTTTGGTGTTACGTACGTTGCTAGGTTTTCTTCTCTAACAATGAATAACAATTTCGGATACTTTGCTTCATTTTATACTGGCAAATGTATTCAGTAAAGGAATGTACAAATAAACCTTGTTAGCTATGTAATACTTTGGTCAGAATATTGTGTTGTACAGGTAGTCTTTGACATATGACCACAATTGAAGCCAAAATTTATGTTGCTAAGCCAGACATTTGTTAAGTGAATTTTGCCCCATTTTATGACCTTTCTTACCACAGTTGTTAAGTGAATCACTGCAGTTGTTAAGTTAGTAACACGGTTGTTAAGTGAATCTGCATTCCCCATTGATTCTGCTGTTCAAAAAGTTGCAAAAAGTAATCACATGACCCCAGGACACTGCAACCATCATAAGTATGAACCGATTTGCCAAGCATCCAAATTTTGATCACATGACCTTGGGGATGCTGCAACAGTCATAAATGAAAAATGGTCATAAGTCACTTTTTTCTGTGTTGCTGTAACTTTGAATGGTCACTAAATAAGCTGTTAGTGAAGGACTACCTTTATAGGCTTTGTTGTTGTTAGCTGCGAAGTCGTGTCCGACCCATCGCGACCCTATGGACAACATTCCTCCAGGCCTTCCTGTCCTCTACCATCTTCTGGAGTCCATTTAAGCTCACGCCTACTGCTTCAGTGACTCCATCCAGCCACCTCATTCTCTGTCGTCCCCTTCTTCTATTGCCCTCGATCTTTCCCAGCATTAGGCTCTTCTCCAGTGAGTCCTTCCTTCTCATTAGGTGGCCAAAGTACTTGAGTTTTAGCTTCAGGATCTGGCCTTCTAAAGAGCAGTCAGGATTGATCTCCTCTAGGACTGACCGGTTTGATCGCCTTGCGGTCCAAGGGACTCGCAGGAGTCTTCTCCAGCACCACAGTTCAAAGGCCTCAATTCTTTGGCGCTCAGCCTTTCTTATGGTCCAACTTTCACTGCCATACATTGCAACTGGGAAGACCATAGCCTTGACTATACGCACTTTTGTTGACAGGGTGATGTCTCTGCTTTTTAGTGTGCTGTCTAGATTTGCCATGGCTTTCCTCCCCAGGAGCAAGCGTCTTTTGATTTCTTGGCTACAGTCCCCATCTGCAGTGATCTTGGAGCCCAGAAAAATAAAATCTGTCACTACTTCCATTTCTTCCCCGTCTATTTGCCAGGAATTGAGAGGGCCAGATGCCATGATCTTGGTTTTCTTAATGTTAAGTTTCAACCCAAGTTTTGCACTCTCCTTCTTCACCCGCAACAAGAGGCTCTTTAGTTCTTCTTCACTTTCTGCCATTAGAGTGGTATCATCTGCGTATCTCAGGTTGTTGATATTTCTTCCGGCAATCTTAATTCCAACTTTTGATTCATCTAGCCCTGCCTTTCTCATGATGTGCTCTGCATATAAGTTAAATAGGCAGGGCGACAGTATACATCCTTGCCGGACTCCTTTCCCAATTTTGAACCAATCAGTGGTTCCGTGTCCAGTTCTCACTGTTGCTTCTTGACCTGCATATAGGTTTCTCAAGAGACAAATAAGATGGTCTGGTACTCCCATCTCTTTAAGAACTTGCCACAGTTTGTTATGATCCACACAATCAAAGGCTTTAGCATAGTCAATGAAGCAGAAGTAGATGTTTTTCTGGAACTCCCTAGCTTTCTCCATGATCCAGCGTATGTTGGCAATTTGATCTCTAGTTCCTCTGCCTCTTCGAAATCCTGCCTGTACTTCTGGTAGTTCTCGATCCACATACTGCTGAAGTCTAGCTTGTAGGATTTTAAGCATGACTTTACTAGCATGAGAAATGAGTGCAATGGTGCGATAGTTTGAACATTCTTTGGCACTGCCTTTCTTTGGAATTGGAATGTAAACTGATCTTTTCCAATCCTGTGGCCATTGTTGAGTTTTCCAAATTTGCTGGCAAATTGAGTGTAGCACTTTTACTGCATTGTCTTTTAAGATTTTGAATAGCTCAGCTGGAATACTGTCACTTCCACTAGCTTTGTTGTTGCTCAGCTTTTCTAAGGCCCACTTCACTTCACATTCTAGGATGTCTGGCTCGAGGTCAGTGACCACCTCATTGTGATTATCAGGGACGTTAAGCTCATTCTTGTATAGTTCTTCTGTGTAATTTTGCCACCTCTTCTTAATCTCTTCTGCCTCTGTTAGGTCCCTGCCATTTTGGTCCTTTATCATGCCCATTTTTGCATTAAACGTTCCCTTCATTTCTCCAATTTTCTTGAAAAGATCTCTGGTCCTCCCTATTCTATTGTTTTCTTCTATTTCTTTGCACTGTTCATTTAAGAAGGCATTCTTATCTCTTCTAGCTATTCTCTGGAATTCTGCATTCAATTGGGTGTATCTTTCTTTTTCTCCCTTGCCTTTTGCTTCCCTCCTTTCCTCAGCTATTTGCAAAGCTTCCTCAGACAGCCATTTTGCTTTCTTGCATTTCTTTTTCTTTGGGATGGTTTTGGTTGCTACCTGTTGTACAATGTCGCGAACCTCTGTCCATAGTTCTTCAGGCACTCTGTCTATCAGATCTAATTCCTTAAATCTATTTGTCACCTCTACTGTATATTCAACAGGGATATGATTTAATTCATACCTGAGTGGCCTAGTGCTTTTCCCTACTTTCTTCAGTTTAAGCCTAAACTTTGCAAGGAGAAGCTCATGGTCTGAGCCACAGTCAGCTCCTGGTCTTGTTTTTACTGACTGTATAGAGCTTCTCCATCTTTGGCTGCAGAGCATATAGTCAATCTGATTTCTGTGTTGACCATCTGGTGATGTCCATGTGTAGAGCCGTCTCTTGGGTTGTTGAAAAAGAGTGTTTGCTATGACCATCGTATTCTCTTGACAGAATTCTATCAACCTGTGCCCTGCTTCATTTTGCACTCCAAGGCCAAACTTGCCTGTTATTCCAGTTATCTTTTGGCTTCCTACTTTAGCATTCCAATCCCCCATGATGATAAGAACATCATTTTTTGGTGTTAGTTCTATAAGGTGCTGTAGTGCTTCATAGAACTGGTCAATTTCATCCTCTTCAGCACTGGTGGTTGGGGCATAGACCTGGACTACTGTGATATTGAATGGTTTGCCTTGGATTCGAACTGAGATCATTCTGTCATTTTGAGGATTGTATCCCAGTATTGCTTTTCCTACTCTTTTATTGACTATGAAGGCTACTCCATTTCTTCTGAAGGATTCTTGCCCACAATAGTATACCTGATGGTCATCTGAATTAAATTCACCCATTCCTGTCCATTTTAGTTCACTGATACCTAAGATGTCAATGTTCAGTCTTGTCATCTCTTGTTTGACCACGTCCAGTTTTCCTTGATTCATGGATCTTACATTCCAGGTTCCTATGGAGAAAAAATCTTTACAGCATTGGACTTTCCTTTCACCACCAGACACATCCACAGCTGAGCGTCCTTTCGGCTTTGGCCCAGTCACTTCATTCTTTCTGGCGCTACTAGTACTAGCCCTCTGCTCTTCCCCAGTAGCATATTGGATGCCTTCCGACCTGAGGGGCTCATCTTCCAGCGTCATATCGTTTTGCCTTTTGGTACTGTCCATAGGGTTTTCATGGCAAAGATACTGGAGTGGGTTGCCATTTCCTTCTCCAGTGGATCACGTTTTGTCAGAACTCTCTGCTATGACCTGTCCGTCTTGGGTGGTCCTGCACGGCATAGCTCATAGCTTCATTGAATTACGCAAGCCCCTTCGCCACGACAAGGCAGTAATCCATGAAGGGGAGGCAGTAATCCATGAAGGGGTTATAGGCTTTATATTTATATTAATGTGTATGTGAGATGATTTTGTTGTACTGTGCATTTGAAACTTGGTTCTTGCTGAGATTTTTGGAAAACTTCTGTTTAAAAATAATCTGCATCCAGTTGCAAGGAAAAGTATGTGAACCCTTTGGGATTACGTGGAGTTTTGCATGAATTGGCCATAAAATGCGCTCTAAACGTCATGTAAGTCAGAACAATAGAAAAACACAGTCTGCTTAAAATAATACTACACAAACATTAGCTGTTGTCATGTTTTAATTGAACATAACATGTAAACATTCACAGTGCAGGGTGGAAAAAGTATGTGAATCCCTAGTCTAATGACTTCTCCAAGAGCTAATTGGAGCAAGGAGTGAGCCAACCTTGACTCCAATCAGTGTGATGATATTGGATGTGTTGCTGACAGCTGTCCTGCCCTTTAAAAACACACACCTGTTTGGGGTTTACTGGTCTCAAGAAGCACTGTCTGATGTGAACCATGCCTCGCAGAAAAGAGCTCTCAGAAGACCTACGATCAAGAATTGTTGACTTGCATGAAGCTGGAAAGGGCTACAAAAGTATCTCCAAAAGCCTTAATGTTCATGTGTCCAAGGTAAGACAGACTGTCTACAAATGGAGAAAGTTTAGCACTGTTGCTACTCTCCCTAGGCGTGGTCGTCCTGTAAAAATGACTGCAAGAGCACAGCGCATAATGCTTAATGAGGTAAAGAAGAATCCTAGAGTGTCAGCTAAAGACCTACAGAAATCTCTGGCACATGCTAACATTTTTGTTGACACATCTACAATAAGGAAAACATTAAACAAGAATGGAGTACATGGGAGGACACCATGGAGGAAGCCATTGCTGTCCAAAAAAAATATTGCAGCATGTTTGCAGTTTGCAAAAGAGCACCTGGATGTTCCACAGCACTACTGGCAAAATATACTGTGGACAGATGAAACCAAAATTGAGTTGTTTGGGAAAAACACACAATACTATGTGTGGAGAAAAAAAGGCACAGCACACCAACATCAAAACCTCATCCCCACTGTAAAACATGGCGGAGGGAGCATCATGGTTTGGGGCTGCTTTGCTGCCTCAGGGCCTGGACGGATTGTTGTCATTGATGGGAAAATGAATTCCAGAGTTTATCAGGACAATGACCCAAAGCATACAAGTAATTCAACAAAACAATGGCTTCAACAAAACAGAATATGCCTTCTGGAGTGGCCCAATCAGAGTCCTGACCTCAACCCGATTGAAATGCTGTGGCATGACCTTAAGAGAGCGATTCACACCAGACATCCCAAGAATATTGCTACACTGAAACAGTTTTGTGAAGAGGAGTGGTCCAAAATTACTCCAGATCATTGTGCAGGTCTGATCTGCAACTACAGGAAACGTTTGGTTGAGGTTATTGCTGCCAAAGGAGGGTCAACCAGTTATTAAGTCCAAAGGTTCACATACTTTTTCCACCCTGCACTGTGAATGTTTCCATCTTATGTGCAATTAAAACATGACAACAGCTAATGTTTGTGTAGTATTATTTTAAGCAGACTGTGTTTTTCTATTGTTGTGACTTACATGACGTTTAGAGTGCATTTTATGGCCAATTCATGCAAAACTCCACGTAATCCCAAAGGGTTCACATACTTTTTCTTGCAACTGTACAGTACATTTTCAGCTATACCAGTTACTTTAATTACATATAGTATAACCAGTTAAATAATTTAACCAAACTGATGGGCCAACATAGCAATTGGATTTACTTCCTCCCTTCAAAATCTGTCATACATTGGAAACAAAGATAATCATTCAGGTTCTTGATTGACTGTTTTATGACTATTTTAGTTGGAGAAGCAAAAGATCCTTTTACAAAGACAAAAAGGAAATATTTACAGTGTTTTCCTGAAAATAAGACCCACACCAAAAATTAGCCTTAGCCTGATTTTGGAGGATGGGCCTAATATACGGTAAGCCCTACCCCCAAAATATGCCTGAGGGTGGGTGGGCCTGGCTAACACAAGTGGGAATGAGCGTACAGGGGCCCGATAGTATCTGGCAGTAGATGCAGCCCACTAGCCCCTTGGTGCAGAGCAGGTAAGTCCACATTTGGAGGCACTGGCGGGGAGGGGAAGTATTTGGGCATCTATGAGGTCTTGAGAACAAAGCAATTTGCTCAGTTCCCAAGCACCCCATAGGTGCCCAAATACTTTTCCCCTGAACGGAGATGTGACGGGGACTGGAAGCTTTGTCTGTTTGCGAATGGGGCACTTTGAAAAGGAGCAATTAGCTCCGTCTCCAAGCACCCCATTTGCAAGCAGATGGAGCTCCTAGTCTCCATCAGATCACCATTCAGGGGAAAAGTGTTTGGGTGCCTATGGGGCACTTGGGGCAGCTCCAGCCCTCTCCCCCCATCTCGCCTCATAGTGGTGGCATGGCATGGCAGGCCGTGTGGCCTGGTGGACGGGGTTGTTGGTGCCACCACCACGAGGCAAGGCAGATGTCAGGAAAAAATACATCCCCTGGAAATAAGATATATTGCCTATTTTGGAGACCAAAAAAAAAGTAAGGTTGGATCTTATTTTCGGGGAAACATGGTAGTATAGTTTACAACAAGGTTCTTTATCTAGATCAGGGTCCACAAACTGTGGTCTGCAGCCCACTACTGGGCTGTGGCTTATTGGCCACTGAGCCATGTGAGTGGCTGGCCGATGTGCACATATGTGCGTGCATGCATAGCCCCACTCATGCAAGTGTCACCACAAGTGTTGCAGGTGTTTGCAACTCCACTTGCATGAACACCGCAGACTTTTGCAACCCCACTCTCGGTCCCATTCTCACGAGCGTCACCGTGAGCATCATGGGTATTTGTGGGCCCATGCACAAGCACTCACATTTCCGCAAGCGTTGTGGGCGCTTGCAGCCCCACTCATGTGACACAGCCCCCCTCTTTGCAGTGGGTGTTTGTGCATGCGCGTGTGCATGCACATGTGTTTACCCCTCCCACAAAATCATCCCTTCTTTTTCCTCTCCCCCCGCTCCGGGACACCAACTGCAAAAGATTGGGGAACTCTGATCTAGATCATTGCGCAATGTGTGCACACACATTGAGAACAACATCAGAGGCTCAAAACTCCAGTTGTTCATAGATTGAGCAGTCACTCAAGACTCAAGGTCTACATAGATCAATTTGAGCACAGCCTGTATTGATTACTAGGAAGCCTACGACTCAATGCTGTGAATGTTTGGTGCTATGCAAAGTCAACAGACACTAAGGACCTTTCACAAGAATTCAATGGAACTATGAAAGACAATATTATACATCAACTCAAGAAGCTCACACAAGTGGCTATCAAGTATACCAAGCTGATGTACTGTCCCTGCTATTATTCTGCATAGGCTTGAACCCTTAGCCAGATAATGATGAGGACTGAATATGGATATAAGCTCAAGAGTGGAAGTACCATCAGTCACTGCTCTATATGGATGATATCAAACTGTATGCTAAGAGTGAACAAGACATTGACTTGCTGAACTACCTGGCATGGATCTACCATGTTTTCCCGAAAATAAGACCTATCCTGAAAATAAACCCTAGCTTAATTTTTACGTGTGTGCCTAATATAAGCCCTACCCCCAAAATAAGCCCCAGTTAAGAGCCTGTGCAGTTGGCCGCTTGCCCATTCCATCTGCCACAATGAGGTGAGGTGAGGCAGATGGTGGAGGGGGTGGAGCTGCCCCATGCACCCCGCACCCCTTAACTCCTCCCATGCCCCGACACCTGCCTCGCCTCGTGGCGGTGGCACCAATAGCTCTGTCCAGCAGGAGCTTGTGTGGCTGCTGCTGGCCCACTTCTATGGCTACTTGCCTCCGCTTATGCACATCACCCCCGGCCTCCATTTCGCTGGCAGAGGCCTTCAGGAAAGGCCTCTGCAGCTGAGAACAGAGCCCTGGGTTGCTGAAATGGTGGCTGGGGGGGGGCGCGACGCACACATCAACCCTGGGCTCTGTTCTCATCTAAAGAGGCCTTTCCTGAAGACCGAAGCTGGGGGCTGATGCTGGTATCCACCTGGGGCTCCATACCCATCTGCAGAGGCCTTTCCTGAAGGCCTCTGCTGGCAAAATGGACATTGGGGGTAACGCGTGAGCAGTGATGAGCGGCTACAGAGGTGGGCTGGTGGCGGCCATGTGGCCTCCTGCTGAATGGGGTTATTAGTACAGGCGAGATAGTGGGGGAAAATAAGACATTCCCTGAAAATAAGACCTAATGCCTATTTTGGAGGCAAAAAAAAATATAGGACCAGGTCTTATTTTCAGGGAAACCTGGTAAGTGAGGACATTGGTATGTCATTCAGACTGAAGATGGCCGGATGGTAGTCAAGAGAGAGAAGGTAGTTAAAACTGGTTGGTCTACATAAGAGATGTATAGATCAGCCACAAGTGCCTAGATATCCCACAGTCGCATGGAAATCGTTATGAGAAAGCAAGGAAGACAGCAACATCCAACTACCCCTGAAAGATAAGACAGGTCCTGAAGAGCTAGAAAAATCAAGTTTTTTTTGCCATCAGCCCAAAGCCCTGAGAGTCATCAGATAACCTGCTTTATAGCCAAAGAAAGACATGGAAGCTGCCAATGTGAAAACCTGGAAATTCTTCACAATGTATGGAAGTTTCCACCCCAAGTCCAAAGCCCAGAGACTGTATACCAATTGGAAAGAGGGTGGTGGGGTCTAATGAGTGTCAACGCCATTGTCCTGGACAAAACCCAGAGCATGTGGGAGTACAACAGTACAATGGCACTCAAAGATGAGCTGCTGAGAGAATGCCAGTAGAAGACATGGCAAGTCTAGAAAGACCCTACATGGGATGTAACATAGTCAGATAACTGAGGTGGCTACCATTGGGAAATTCTACCAGTGGCTGGAAGGGGCTAGACCAGGGGTAGGCAACCTAAAACACTCGCCACTTGGACCCGTTTCCCACTGAAAAGAAAACACTGGGAGCCGCAAAACCCTTTTGACATCTGAAATGAAAATAACACTGCATATATTGTTTTTTACCTTTATGCTATGTATAAAAAAACTATAGTGTGCTTCATTTATGAAATCAATGAACTGCTACAAAGAAAACAAATTTTTATTTCTGCATGCAACAAAAGCATTTTGAACTCAAAAAAAAGGACGCTAGGTCAAAGGTTACTTTCAAATAAAATACTCAAATGTCTATTTTAGGAGTCCTCATATTTATGAAATAAAAAGCCGGTGCAAACTATAAAAACTACAAACAGAAAAATGGAAAAGAAAAAAATTGCGAGGGAAGAAAAAGGACAGGAGAAAGGGGGAAAAAAACCCTTTCTCCTTCATCCCAACAGTAAAAACAATTTTAGTAGCTTATCTACCATCTTTAAATACAACGTAATTATCCCCATACCTCACCTCTTAATTAAAAAAAAATCAAAATATTTCATTAAATGTTCGTTACTAAAAGTCCAGTAAGGACAACCACATATATTCATATTCATATTCATTCTCTCTGTCTCTCCCCCTCCCTCCCTCTCTCTTTCTTCCCTTGGTCTGCCAGTCATCTCCCCCCACTCAGTGTGTGTGTGTGAGAGAGAGAGACAGAGATACAGAGAGGCAGTTGCGCTTCCGTTCTCTCTCTCTCACTCCCTTTCTCTCCCTCCCTCTCTTTCTGCCCTTGGTCTGCCAGTCCTCTTCCCCTACTCAGTGTGTTTGGGTGTTTTGTGTGTGTGAGAGAGAGACAGAGAGAGGCACTTGCGCTTCCCTTCTCTCTCTCTCTCTCTCTCTCCCCCCCCCTCTGATCTTCTGTTCACCTGGCAAGGTGGCTTCACGTTGCTCTCGGACAAACTGACACACATTCTTATTGGGTTGGCTCTCTTCCTGCTTCCTGGTGCTTCCTGTTTCCTGCTTCCTGTGGAGACGCAGCAAAGGCAGGAGCCCCACCCAATAGCTTGTCAGCTTCTCCAAGAACAGCGTGAGTTACACACACACACACACACACACACACACACACACACACACAGAGAGAGAGAGAGAGAGAGAGAGAGAGAGAGAGAAGGGCAAGTGCCTCACTCAGTCTCTGTCTCTCTCTCTCTCTGCAAACTGGGAGCCGCAGGAGAAGGCTGAAAGAGCCACATGCGGCTCCAGAGACATGGGCTGCCGACCCATGGGCTAGACTAAAAGCACTGAGGCACTGATCACAGCAACACAAGAATAGGTACTCAGCACCAGATCCATAGAAGCAAGGGTCTACCACAATAGGCAAGAGGCCTCAAAGGCAGACTCAGACATGCAGGCAGGAACATCATACAATGAACAGCGCAACCAAGTTGGCATTGTGTACAGGAGCATCTGCACAGTGTATGGGCTAGACCCTCCCAAGTTCAGATGGGAGATTCCTCATAGGATTGTGGAGAATATCAGGGCTAAGATCCTGTGGGAATTCTAGATCTAGACGAACAAGTAGGCATTGGCCAGGCAACCAGACATCATGGTAGTAGACAAAGATCAGAAGATGGCAGTGATGATAGGTGAACTGATGCCAAATGACAAGCTGGAGAAGTACCACGGCCTGAAGAAAGAACTAGAGAGGATGCGGATAGTAAAGGCCAAAGTGGTCCTAACCATCACTAGATGCTGTGGCTCCAACAGATCCCAGAAACATCATTAGATTTATCTGTCTAAAACAGGGCTTTTCAACTTTTTCACCCATTGTACCACTTTTAGAATATGGCAACATCCGAGTACACCAGTTGCCTAGCAAGGTGTCAAAAACTTGATGACCAAAAAAAAGAGAGGAAAAAAGTGATGAAGTACAGGTAGTCCTTGACTTACAACAGTTCGCTTAGTGACTGTTTGAAGTTACAATGGCACTGAAAAAAGTGCCCCCCAAGCCACAGCCAAGCAAGATATCTGCCTGCCTGCCGGGGGGGGCACTCTTCCTCCTGTCCGAGGTTTTCATTGTTGTGAGCATTTCTGTTGAGGATTGGCAGCGGGGGTGGGGTGGGGGGTGTTTTGTTTTTATTCCCCACCCCTGTCTGCTGGGTGGTTGCAGCAGGTTTTGGTCACTTCACATGACCCTGGGACACTGTGACCGTCATAAATATGAATCAGTTGCCAAGCATCTGAATGTAAATCACAAGACCCTGAAGATGCTGCAACATTCCAGCTGATCGGCACTTCTTCTGGGATCAGAAGCGCCAGAATCAGCGCCGAGTTCCAGCTGGAGTCTGGCGCTGATCCTGGTGCTTCCGCTGAGCCCTGACAGCCCTGCAGCTCCAGCCATCTCTCGCTCAGGATTGTGCGGTGCTGCCATCGGTTCAGCTCATTCCCCTCCCCTGCTACCACTTTTCTAGGATGGTCGCTTACTACCTGCCAGGTGCCAATGTAACACAGGTGGTACCCATACCACTGGTTGAAAAGCCTTGGTCTAAAAGAGTTCAGTGCTAAGAATAGCTAAGATAATGTGCAGGACCCTCAAACTCCCAGGCTCTGGTAGAGGACCCAAGATTGAGGAAGACACATACCACCCATATGGGTGAGAAATTCCTTGTTTGCCGTTTAAGTGAACTCCTTTAGAAATATATTTTTAAAATGCTGTATGCATATGAATATTTTTAGAAGAAACAATAAGATGACTCATTAAACTTTTATGTTATTCCAGTGATCAAATCTTGTAAGTTAAAATTCCCTCTTTTTCCTTGTGATGCATCATATATTTCTGAGCCTTGGTTGGTATGTTTTTACTGCTACTTTATTATGTTTCATCAGATCTCTTGCCAAGTTATTCATCACCATGCTTTCCTACCTAGAAATATGTGGTTGATGAAAAAATAGCTACCAACCCAGATCATTTTGAAGGAGATTGCAGACTTTTGAGAAGGTTAAAGCTGTCAAAAGCTTTATAGTCCTATGAAATGTTTTATGACATCATTCACTTTGCTTTATATTTACTATCAGCATGTACATCTGATCGGTGCCTAAAAGTGAAGAAAAACTGGAAATATATGAATATACCAAAGTAAGACTATGTAACAACAAGCAACAACAACTTTATTGATTAGCCCTTGGGCCATATCAAAGTGCAAAGTTCCAGCAACAAACCGTCACCAAAACTTGATAAAAGCAATCCAAAATGGAATTTGATAAAATACAATTTAAAATGGAATTAAAATAAAATACAATTTAAGATGAAATAGTAATAAAATACAAATTTAAGATATAGATAAAATATGATAACATTATATTTCGGAGTCGCCCTTGCAATCTACCCCAATCAGTCCCACATATGCAGATCTTAACCGGATCATTTTGTTTAAATACTGTGCTACGTTAAATGTTATTTTCAAGTTCTGACCGGACATAAGATAAGTTATTTTGATATGGGGATCCCAATGGGTCATTCGTTTGGTATATAGACCAAGATACCTGTCTCTCACCCTCTTATACAGACAACACTCAAATAGGATGTGAGCCAGGTCCACTACCTCTGCCGCTCCGCAAATGCAGAGACGCTCATTGTACGGTATAGCATGAAATCTCCCATATCTGACCATTGTATCAAGCTGTTCGAATCTCACTCTCGTAAATATCTCCCTAAGATGTTTTGGGAGTTGTAACTTCAAATAACTGTCCACTTGAAAAGTACATTTGTATTTACTCAGCCATTTCAAGTTACCCACCTTACTAAGGATAGCTATATCAGTTTGTGCTTCTATATCCTTAATTCTTTGGGCAACTCTTTTTTTAGATTGTTCTCCTGTTACGCAAGAAACAGGAAGGCCACAGCTTCTTACAAAATTTGTTAGTTTGGTGATCCAGGAGATTTGTGATTGTAGTTTTATTTGTTCTAGTAGGCATAATTTGGGGAGTCTATCAGTCTCCATTTCATTAACTTTGCACCAGTAGTTATAAGCTCTAATTTTAGATAATGCCTGAATTGTATGAATTCCCAATTCAGCTCTAACTGCTGCAGCAGATGTTCTTGGATGTACACCGAAAATACATCTCAGATGCTGGGACTGTGTTTGTTCTAAAACTGTAGTTGAATAAAGACCCCAAATTTCTGCTCCATACAAGAGCATTGTCGTAACCTTAGCCTTATAAACCTTGAGTAATGGAGCTAGGGACCCTGGGTAACTATTTATTATTTTTTATTTATTTTTATTACATTTATATCCCGCCCTTCTCCGAAGACTCAGGGCGGCTTACAAGCTTAGCAGTAGCCTTCATTCTATGTATATGCCTGCTTATTAGGGCTTTCACACACACCCCAAGTGGCATTTTTACAAAGTCAGCTTATTGCCCCCAACAATCTGGGTCCTCATTTTACCTACCTGGGAAGGATGGAAGGCTGAGTCAACCTTGAGCCTGGTAGGATGCGAACCTGCACTAATTGCAGGCAGCTGGTGTTACTATGGTTCTTTAGTTTGAGCAATAAGTTCAAACGGGCTTTTGCTCTAAATGTACTCCGTTGATGATGGCAGGCCCAAGATCCAGTCTTGGAAAAAGTTACTCCCAAATATACAAAGGTATATATGTACTATATATAAAACACTTCCTACATCTGGAGACTTGAAAACTATATGGTTATAATTGAGTGGTCCAGATTATTTACTCACTCATTGGCATAGTTTCTTTCTTATACTAAAGCTGTTTTTCTTGCTAGGCTCTGCTAATATTATTTTTTTTTCAAAAATTATGTGATGGAATCCAAAGAAAAATAGAATGAATATACACACTCTCAATATCTCCCTCTATGAGTGAGATGGATGTTTCTTTTTAAAAAAATATGATAAATAAAAAAAACCAAATATCACAGTGAATATAGATTTTGTAAGTCAGTGTAAATCAAGTTTTTCTTCAAAAGCTTTGGCGACGTGTCAAAAGAGGTTAGTGTGCAGAGTGCTTTAAGGAGCATAGCCTAAGTTATTCAGTCAAAATAACTGTCAGGTATCTGTACTCACTCAGATGGGAAGGGTCTCTGTGTGATGATGGGGTAGCAAAATAGGCTTGTAAAGAAAGAGGTGCTGCTTGAGACAATCTGATCCAAGGTACGTCAAGATTTTAAAGGCCAGTATTTTGAATTAGGGGTTGAAGCAAATTAGTTATCAATGTGGTTGAAATGGCTACGCCCTGAAGAATGGGATATGGACGCTGAGCTTGTTGATCAGAAGGTCGGCAGTTTGGTGGGTCAAATCCCGAGTGCCGCATAGCAGAGTGAGTGCCTGTTACTCGTCCCAGCTTCTGCCAACCTAGCAGTTCGAAAGCATATAAAAATGCAAGTAGAAAAATAGGGACCACTACGGTGGGAAGGTAACAGCGTTCCGTGCGCCTTTGGCGTCTAGTCATGCCGGCCACATGACCACGGAGACGTCCTCGGACTTGGCTTTGAAACGGAGATGAGCACCGGCCCCTAGAGTCGGAAACGACTAGCACGCATGTGCGGGGGAACCTTTACCTTTAATTCTGGGAAAAGATGTGTTCAGAGCACTCTGACTGCTACATCCTAAACCTGCTGAAATTCTCAACACTTAAAAGCAGCACCACTTCAGTAATGTCATCTAAATGTAAATAAAAACACAAGTGAATGAGGCTAACGTTGATCTTTCCAAGAAGAAATCCAGTATTGTAGGTAGATTAACAAGAGATGTTGGAGAGCACTCTAGCTACAGTCATTTTTTAGGTGGCTAGTAGTGGTGTTAGATACAGAAACCCCCTTAAACTGCCTACCTGATTCTTAATTGGAGCTTCATACAAAACAAGCTGAGTTCAAATGTGGTGTTCTGCCTCATCTATCTATTTACCTGTATAGGAGAGGAATTGCCTTGTAATAAACAGTATCAGGTAATCATTGCTATGTTAGTTTCCAAATATTCAGTAGTTAGATGATTTGCCAGCCATTTGGGATTGTAAGCATCTTGCTTTGTTGTAGAGCTGGCCTATAGTTGTATGGTTCTAATCCTTTGATGAGACTGTTCATAGTTATGAAAAAATGCAGGTATTATTATTATTTAATTGCAATGTACACTGGGTTAAGCTTTAAAAGCTCCAGTGTTGAAAAGTCTTTGTAATAATTATTACATACATACTGAATCCTACTCAAAGTAACTCTTGAATAGGACTCTTTTTCCATTCAGTGTGCTACTTTCTTATTTGTCATAGACTGATTCGCCAAGTCTCTTACCAGTTTATAATAAAAATATAATTTGATTCATGCTCTGCTAGAAAAACCTTGGACCACTGAGGAGGTAAGAATTTCCCCTGTTAAATAATGTTCTGGAAACAGACATTTCTGCACACTATCTCTCCATCTTAACACCGTTTGTAAGAAATAATCTTTGTTAGTTTAAAAGTAACTAGTTACGGATAGACATTTTAGGCCTTTTATTGTTTCCCTTGCTGAAAGTTGAGAAATTCATGGGTGATTTACATGGAATTTTAGGTTTAAGCACTGATTTATGGTAGGTTGTTAGGAGGGATCCTATTACATGAGCAAAAATGCCTTTCCTTTTGGGCCACTAGGAGGGCTCAAACCCCAGTCTTCCCAAATTATGTGTCCATTCTTTCTGTTCTCAATTTGTTCCCCTTACTTAAGGTTTTGTGAGTAAGGTTCTCGATTTTAGTCATATTTTTGGCATTTTACATCAGTGTGTATGAGCATTTGAAATAGGCATAGAGGATCAGAACTGTTTATAAAAGTGATGGGTTTTTGTGACCCTGGATGACCCTTCCTGTCACACCACAGAATATGGTTTCCAAACTTTGACAGACAAAAGCTGCAAGGTACACTATAAAAGCGACATACTTTTGTTTAAAAGGGGGGGTGGACTCCAAAAATCCACATAATACTTACATTTTTGATGAGAACTTGCCCATTTTGTCCTATCTTATTTAACACTGGCTTTCATCCAAGTAAATGTGATTTTCAGTCCCAAACAAAGGTCTGACTTGAATCTCTGTATTGATTTTTTTTAGTTTTGCCAGTCAAAACAGAGGGAGGTTTGTTAAACTACGGTAATTACTCATATATTTACAACTTCCTTTATATGGTTGTATGAATAATTAACTACATGGAGTATAGATTTATTTTAATCCATTAGTCCTACTTTCTCATTTGATGGGCCTGAGAAATTTTTTGAATCCTGGTGATAGCTTTGTTCCTGGGGCCGTTTTGTTGAAATATTTGTTTAAAAAATAAAACATTTTAAAAGATAGAGTCATCCCCACCTATCTGTCCAAATTAGCAGGTGTTCTAATGAGTTTCTCTTTGTCCAGTTTCCTATGTTGGGCAAAATATTCCTCATTTCCAGAGGAAAATGTTTTCCTTGGTCCGGATAACTTACTGTGGGCTGAACACTTCCAATGGATGAAATCTCTAAAATCTTTTGTGCTGAGGGAATTAAGGGTTGGGGTTGGACTGGAGAGATTAAAAAGAGCAATTAGCCCTTTGTTTTTGAACCTGATGGAATCAAAGCCAGTGCAGTTTATAAGCCAAAACTGTATAATCTGACCCTTTAGGATTAGAGATCAGGGCCCACAGATACTCCTGAAACTTGTAATTAGTTGTAATTTTTAATATGGGAGAAGGAGAATTGATTACAAATATGATTGGAGGGTAATCATATTAGCTGCTTTTTATTTTAGTTAATGTAAATAAAATTAAATAGAATTATTGTCTTATAGAAGAGGAGAATACTGTTTTGAAAACATAACATGCTGAAGATCTTTGTGATGAGTCCATACAAAAAATATTTTTAAAATGTATGTCTTAGCTTCCCCACTTTCAGTTGTTTTTATAAAAAGTACGTGGCCTTTGAAATCTTAATGTTTTTTGTGAAAATGAATGCAATAAGATTTGAGGGTGTTTTCATCTCATCTTAATTGCTTCTCTCTTTTGCTTAGAGTGAGTCATGACTTCATGTTCTGAGCTGGTAGATTCCAAGGCTGAGCTTACCGCTTTGCTAGAGCAATGGGAGAAAGATCACGGCAGTGGTCAAGACATGGTTCCTCTTCTTACCCGGTAGGTATAATCAAGTGTAATTACGTGGAATATGTTATGGAAATAGCACCGTTCAGGAGCAAATCTCAGTAGGGTTTAGTCATAGGTAAATTTTATATAATTTAGTTTTTACATTCTGTTTACTAGGCTTGTGCACATCATTTGATAAGATGGGTAGATTTGCTGGTTGTGCAGAAGTATCTTCTGAGCATGGAAATACATGGTCTGAGGATCTCAGGAAGTCTCGAAACAGCCTTATCAAGTGATTCGCATATTATAGCCTAATAACACAAGCGTTGAGCAGTGTGACAGTATTAGAAAAGAACAGGAAAACAATGGACTAGTTTACTTGCTCCTCCTAGTAGTATTTGCTATCAAGCTCTCACGTCCAAGATTTGGCAGTAAATACCGGATTTTTGACACTTCATAGCTTAATTCATTTTTTAATTACACAGCAGAAGACTCAGACTCAGCTTGTTGGAAAAACAAATTGTATCGTGAACAGGAATGAAGCCATACTCATGAGTTGATTACCCACCACAGTGAGGAGATGTAAATCCTCTTTCAGCCTTAGGGTTTAAATGAGTGGCTTCTTCCTTCCACTTTTCCAAATTAATGGAGATTTGGGGTTGTATTTGGAAGTTGTGAAGCTGTATGTTTATTGTTTGTTTACTATATGGCTGTCTTTGGCCTGAGAATTGCCTCAAAGCCTCACAGTTCCTATCTTAGCAGTCTCGTCAGTAGCAAAGATGGCATTAAATGGTTAACAGTGTAAATAAATTATGTAGTTCATGGACCTTTCAAGCACGTTTTTAGATAGATGAATTAACTAGAGAGGATATTGCTTGTCTCCTCTTTTTGCTGAAATGTTGTTAAATACAGATAGTGCTCACTTTAACTATGGTAACTGGGACCAGCAACTCCATCCCTGAACGATGTGATCATAAAGTTGGGTGCCACTTGACCATCTTAGCATAATAGCAGCTGTGGCAGTCCCAATTGCCATTGTTAGGTGAATCCTGCATAGTTGCAACGTTCTGCGGTCACATGATTTCCATTTAGGACCTGTTGGCTTCCCCATTGACTCTGCTAGTCAGAAGATGTCTGTGAAAATCTCAAATAGCAATCATGTCACTGCAATGCACTGCAACTGTAATAAGTAATTAATGAAATTTGCATGCCACCGATTTCACCATCAAGCAAAGTCTGGGCGGCTATAATTGTGAGCCATTTGCCAAGAGCTCAAATCATGTGGCCTTGGGAATGCTGCAATGGCCATAACTACAAGGAGTAAGACCTCCTTGTTCAGCACCATCATAACTTCAAATGGTCATTTCAACAAGGACTACCTGTAATGTCTTGATCATATGTAGTCCAACTAGAATCTTGGCTAGTCATGGTTTTCTAATTTTAACAATTCAAATATTAAAAGAGCAACTTTTAAAAAAGGGAAATGCAAATTACTTGTGTGTTTTTCTATTTCTAGAATGTCAGAATTGATTGAAAAGGAGACAGAAGAGTATCGCAAACGGGATCCAGATCCATTTGATGATAGGCATCCCGGTAAACTGAGAAGAAAGCATTTATCTATGCTTATACATCACCTTAAGCCATATTTTTTTGAGCCAATCAGAATCCTACGAAGGAACAAATTATCATAGTCTCTTTTTAGTACTTCTCTTTTGTCTCTCTCTGAATTGACTAGAGGATTGGTAGAGGGTTTTTTTTTTAAAATGGGCTAAGCAAGAAAACCATAAATAAACCTGAGGCACATTTCACACCTTCTCAGCCACAGTTGCAGATAGTAAGACAAAAAAATATGTAAAATTATGGCTTACAGTTGTACAATCACAAATTGTACAACTATATTATAATTGTACAGTACAGATTGTGCAACTGTATTGTAATTTTTTCACCTAGCAAAAAAAAACTTATCCACACGTCAAACGTTATTTAAAACTTATAAGAGGTTCTTATGTATGTTATAAATGTTGAATAACCATAGGTGTATGACCCTAGTCTCTCTCTATATCTATCTAATTTAGAAGGCTGCCCAATTCCATTAGATTTTGGACAGTGTATAATTTTAAAAAGTAAGAAACATGAAAAGAATAAGCTGATCGCAAAACTATTTTAACGCTCTTTTTTTTTCCCTGGACATACTGGACTTTTCATTAAGACAAGCTACTTAACAGTTATTGGCCAACAGTTTAGATTAGAAGGCTTGTTTTAGTCAAATAGGTTTATAAAATTAAATTATAATTACATATTTTTGTCAATACAAATTTTACCTAAATCCAATGCCAGTATTTCACTTCCATTGATTTGTGAGTGGAAATTTTTGAATTGCCAAGATATTTAATTAATCATATTTAACTTCAGTTAGCTAACGTTTTACACGTTTGTTTTGTTTTCTTGGCATTGTTTCTACTTAGTTTTGCCAGAGAGTGTGGTTTATTAATTGATTACTGTTGTCTGTCTGTTTACAGGTCGAGCAGACCCAAAATGTATGCTTGGACACTTGCTGAGGATTCTTTTCAAGAATGATGATTTCATGAATGCAGTAGGTTTGCCCTTTGAGTTTATGTATAGATTTCTACTTGGCAACTGGTAGCTAGTAACTTGTTACTTACTTATTTTTTTTTTTGCCAAGATGCTAAAGGTGTGTTAAGGGGTTCATTTTGTTTTAGATTCATTTTCTGCTAAAAGAGGAATGTAATTTCCAAAACTTAGCATAAAATTTGCCTAAGTCTTGATTTATTCAAATCACGATGCAAGCAGTATAAAAGAGTCTTTTCCTCATTATCTCTGTCTGTCTCTCTGTCTACCAAAGGGCCTTTTGCCTCCTCCTTTATTTTCCAGGAAATTACAAATTAAAGATGGTTATTCAAATTGAAATAGATTCCACATAAACTGAAAGAATTTATGTACAGTGACAAGTGAACTTAAGCTCTAATTTTGAACCTTATATTTTCCAAAAACAGATAAAGACTAATGTATTGAAGAATTCAAATGCCTGGATAGGTTGTTATACTTAAATATGTAATATATGCAGCAGAATCCTGTGCAAAAGTGGCACAGTTGAATAAAGTATACTTAAATTTTAAGTAAATGCTCTTAGAATTGCATTGTAATCTTTTGTTTCTATGTAATTTAAGGCTATCAAGATTTATACAGTGCTAGTGGAGGAGCTGTAAACCGAAACAATTCCACTTTTAAAAAATTGCTAATAGTAATAATAGTTCTTGGCTCATGAACTATGATTGATTTTTGCAAATTTAACTTTTTCTCAGCATACCCTGTCATGAAACTATTTGCTCCAGAGAGTCAGTGATCCTATGAATAAAACATTGTAGGAGAAAGGAATAGTCAAATTCAGTTGTTTTTTTTTCCCTTCTTCAAATGCAGCCTCTGCTGGACTGGCGTTCTTCCCATAAGTAGAAAGGCATGCAGATCTGGCATGTAATTTTTTCTTTCTTTCAGAAATAACCTAAAAACTTTTCTTCTTCTTTTAGCTGGTAAATGCTTATGTCATGACAAGCAGAGAACCACCACTGAACACAGTTGCCTGCCGACTCCTGTTGGACATTATGCCTGGTCTGGAAACTGCTGTTGTCTTTCAGGAGAAGGTATGGGAGATAGGAAGACAGACCTAGAAGCAACATGGTGCAGGTCTTAGTAGACTCTGCTCTGACAGGTTTGGGCGGCTGGTAGGAAGAATGAATTCCTGATAGCTGAGAACTTGCCTTCTGCCACAGTTAGACAGTATATCAGTTAACTGACTCAGATGATAGTGACTTTTATTTTGAAGGCTAAACTTTTGTTCATTTATTTAAAAGATTTATGTGGCCACCCTTCTTAAGTAATTCTCGGCATCTTATAGCAACAATAAAACCCCTATCTATAAAATAATCATAAAACAGTAAAAACAATAAAATAAAAAACCTGCACTGTAAATATCTGCTTGGGATGCCCAACAGCAATCTACAGTTGCCCTCATTCCATACGTACGGTAGATGCATATAAACTGCCCAGAGCCCTTCTCCCAGGGAAATAGGCTGTTAATAAATAAGACATATAAATAAATAATAAAATAGTTCTATATTTCTTAGTTGTGTTCATATTTATGTACATTCAAATTCATACATATAAAATATATCGCTTCATAGTGCTTTACAGCACTCTCTAAGTGGTTTTACAGAGCCAGCATATTGCCCCCAACAATCTGGGTCCTCCTTTTACCGACCACGGAAGGACGGAAGGCTGAATCGACCTTGAGCCTCTCTGAATTGAACTCCTGGAGTAAGCAGTGAGTTAGCCTGCAACACTGCATTCTAACCACTGTACCACCATAGTTTTATATTTCTTATATTCTCTGAGAGTTGATATTAGCAGGCATCAAGGCACAGTTTTCTGTTGAATGGTATTGATATGCCAAGAGTTGCTAGGATTAGTGTTTCAGTTGCTTTTCGTTAGTTATAGAAGAGCTGCAGTTGGCCACAATGCGCTAAGCTTTCCTTTTTTATTTGTTTGTTTTCGTGAGGAGACGAACAGGTAGGAATGAATGGATTATAGTGGTTTACCATACTGACAATCCACATTGCAGCTGATACTATGACCAAGAATTTTTGGCTTTACCTGGCATCTGAATGCATTGAGTGTATCTTCTGTGTGATCTGTAAATTTCCATGACCACACAGTCCCCAATACAGTTTTCAGTAGGTAGTCAGAATAGAATTATTTTTGCACTGAGTTTCTGAATTATATGCTAACATGCAGAAGAATTGTATGTGCTTTAAAAACTCCAGTACACTGCCAGACTCTTCTTCATGGTTGACAGCAGCAATTTTGATGAAAAATTATGTTGCTGTCCAGTTTAACAAATGCCTTTTTAGTAGGAAGTTTTACTCCAAAAAAATTTAAAGGAAACTACAGCTTAAAAAATCATTCCGAATATGCATTCATTACTTCAAATGTTGATCGTATCAATAACTTCATTTGCTTTTTCAATCTGAAAAGTGATTATGGAGCTTATATGTGAGTAGGTTATATTAATAATCATAAAGTTGGAAGGGACCTGAAGAATTTAACTTGCCTAAATACTCCTCTCTTATCTCCCCTTTATTCTAGGAAGGCATTGTTGAGAATCTCTTCAAGTGGGCACGAGAAGCTGATCAGCCTTTAAGGACATTTGCAACTGGATTGCTTGGAGGTGCCATGGAGAATCAAGATATTGCTGCCAACTATAGAGATGAGAATTCCCAACTGGTAAACAGGAAATATCCATAACATATTGTAGACAAGTATTGGACAGTGTGATTGGAGCAGAAAGCCGTAAGCTTTTTATTTCGCCCCTGAAGCCTTCTCACAATGATTGTAAAAAAAAAACCTGTAGTAATATTTCATATTAGTGTTCTACAGCAAATTTTAGAAATGTCCTTCTTTGTAAGTGGATTCATATATCGGTATGTTTGGTTTTGCAAGAGAATTTTTCCCCCACTCCAGTTTCCTGTTCTCCTTCACAGTATTAGAATATTAATAAGGGACCTTAAGTTTGCAAAGCTTGTGTATTTAAAAAATTTAACACTTGAAATTAACACCAGGTTTTGGTGTTTTTGTTTTGCTACTCCTGTTATGTTTCCTTTTGGGAAGGTGAACGGCATAATCATAATGGGTTTGAGTTTCTTTGGGCAAACTGATTTCAGTATAGTAGAACTATGTTAAAATGACGCATGTTCAACTCTTTATGAAAGGTGGCATTTGTCCTTCAACGTTTACGAGAGCTGCAAGTCATTGAAATGAATACAAAACATGAAAATAAGCGTCCTAGTCCTCGAAAAGTGCCATCCGACCCCTTGCTGCCTCTCGATGAAGAAGCTGTGGACATGGATTATGGGGAGATGGCTGTGGATGGTGAGCAGGAGGAAGTGACAGGGGACATGGAGATTTCATTTAACCTTGACTCAAATCACAAGACAAGTAGTCGGGTAAATTCTGCTACAAAAAAATCAGGGAAGCAACACGAAAAAGAGAATTTCCGGAAAGCAAAACAAAAACTCGGCTTCTCTTCTGAATCAGAAAGGATGTTTGTGGAACTGTCTAACAGCAGCTGGTCTGAGATGTCTCCTTGGGTGATTGGCACAAATTATAACCTCTGTCCCTTGACCCCTGCCATAGAGCAAAGACTGATCCTGCAGTATCTGACTCCTTTAGGGGAGTATCAAGAGGTAGGTTTAAAAAAGCAGAAGGAAACATGATAATTGCATTTCCTTTAGGAAGAAATTAAACTTTATAATGGAGAATCATAATCGGTTCAGGGTACATTCTTACCCAGAGGTATTCTGCAAGGAGCAAAGATAATCTTTGGAGCTGTTCTTCCAGTTAACTGTGCTTTGTTATGTGCTTGCCTTAGGACAGGATGTTAATGTATAGATCATATCCCTTTATTATAAAGAAAAATACCCATATTATGCAGACCCCTTAATTATAAAGAAAAATAGTTCATATTATAAATAATGCATGTGTTGAAAAGAAATACTGAAGTAATCTAACAGAATTCTTGCTTTTTTTCTCCCCCTCGCTACATATTTTAATCTAAAAATATATGAGAGGAAATGGTTAGATGCGTAGTAAGTGTCATTCTCAAGATTATGCAGCAGAAATCTTGGTCAACCATACTTTGTATCTGGCAGCTTCTAAATTTAGGAGAAAGAAAATATTTAAGGTTTCCATTTTAAACCGTTTTGTACATTTCCCCAACAGTTGCTGCCTATCTTCATGCAACTTGGATCAAGAGAGTTGATGATGTTCTATATTGACTTGAAACGGACCAATGACGTGCTGCTTACTTTTGAAGCCCTAAAGGTAAAAATGATAGCACTACAACATGTTTGTTCACAGAGGAGGCATTGCGGCTCAATATCTGTAATCCAGTTGGCTTTTTATTCTAACCAAGTTTTTCCATTGCTGAGTGGATGGAAGATTATGGGTGTTGAAGTTCAGCCTATCTGAAAGGGGCCAGTCTGGAAGAAGTTGGCCTCGTATCAAGAAAATACAACTGGTACAGAAGGAGCATCAGCTCTGAATACTTACTTTTTTTCTTTAAGGCTTTGAAATATTTACCCCTTGTTTCTGCTCTTTACAAGATATATATTTGAAGGTCTGTACAGTGCTCCAGATTAAAGACAAAAGGTGTTTTAGTGATGTCAAGGCTTACATATAAATGTTGAAATATTGATCAGAGTGAAAAGCTGGATGTTCCGAACCTCCACTCTCAGAACCTGCCTTGATGCTTTCACCTGCTCCTGCCTTGTGGTATGGCTTGAGGGTGCCAGGAGTGTCTTCTAGGCAGGGCTTTTTCACCCATTGTACCACTTTTAGGATATGGCAACATCCGAGTACCACCAGTCGCCTAGCAAGGTGTCAAAAACTTGATGACCAAAAAAAGAAAAAAAGTGATGAAGTACAGGTAGTCCTTGACTTACAACAGTTTGCTTAGTGACTGCTCGAAGTTACAATGGTACTGAAAAAAGTGCCCCCCAAGCCACAGCCGAGCAAGACACCTGCCTGCCTGCCGGGGGGGCACTCTTCCTCCTGTCTGAGGTTTTCATTGTTGTGAGCATTTCTGTTGAGGATTGGCAGCTGGGGTGGGGTGGGGGGTGTTTGGTTTTTATTCCCCCCGTCTGCTGGGTGGTTGCAGCAGGTTTTGGTCACTTCACATGACCCTGGGACACTGTGACCGTCATAAATATGAATCAGTTGCCAAGCATCTGAATGTAAATCACAAGACCCTGGAGATGCTGCAACATTCCAGCTGATCGGCGCTTCTTCTGGGCTCAGCAGAAGCGCTGGGATCAGTGCTGAGCTCTAGCTGGAGCCTGACGCTGATCCTGGTGCTTCCTCTGAGCCCTGACAGCCCCAAAGAAGCACTGATCCTGGCGCTTCCGCTGAGGCCTGACAGTCCTGCAGCTCCAGCCGTCTATCACTCAGGCTTGTGCGGTGCTGCCACCGGTTCAGCTCATTCCCCTCCCCCGCTACCACATTTCTAAGATGGTCGCGTACCAGGTGCCAATGTACCACAGGTGGTACCCGTACCACTGGTTGAAAAGCCCTGTTCTAGGGAATATCTTACTTGGGATCTACCCCATAATCCCTGTGTGGTGAGGGAGAAATGTTCTTTCACTCTATACTGCATTTCACCTAAAGATTGCTACTTCCTTGCTGTGCTGTATAGTTACATGGTATCTAAAAGATTTGGCTTTTCTTTTCCCCTTAGTATAAATCCATCTCACAGAATATCGCTAAGAAAGCAGCTTGCAAATTAATTTAAAGAGAAAGTGTTAAACTGAATGTCCCTGATCTGCAACAGATCATGAGTCTTCTATTCAAAATATGGGTAGTCCTCAGTTTACGATCACAACTGAGCCCAAAATTTCTGTTGTTAAGGGAGACATTTGTTAACGGAGTTTTGCCCCATTTTACAACCTTTCTTGCCACAGTTGTTAAGTGAATCCCTGCAGTTGATAAGTTAGTAACCCGGTTATGAAGTGGTATCTGACTTCCCCATTGACTTTGCTTGTCAAAAGGTTGCAAAAGGTGACCTTGGGACACAGCAGTGGTCGTAAGTATGAACCAGTTGCCAAGCATCTGAATTTTGATCACATGATCACGGGGATGCTGCAAATGTAACTGAAAAATGGTCATAAGTCACTTCAGTTATTATGTGTTATAATTTTGAACAGTCATTAAATGAACTGTTGTAAGTCGAGGACTTCCTGTATTACAACTCACAATGAGAGAGTTATTACAGATGCAAGAGTCTGAAGAAAAAACATATTCATGCGCATAGATACTGATCCTAAAACTGAAAGCCCTTGCTGGGATACTTGTGTTACTACTGATTCCAGTTCAGTCCATCTTGCTGAAGAGATTTTGTGAGATTTGTGTTTGGAAAAAGCATTTTCAATTCTGGTAGTTACCAGAAGATTGACATACATTGACACTCCAAAATTTTTTACATGTTTAAATATGGACAGTTACTTAATATTATATACTAGTGTTTGGAGACAGAACGTTGCCTATTTAAACGTAGAAAAGCATTTGAATTGGAACCTGTTCTTATTTAAATGACAGTTTTTCTTAAAAGAGCAATGGAGGGAAATCTCATTCTTCTCAATTTTTCACAGGACACAAGAAAGAATATTTCATCTGTAGTGGAAAGCTTTGCCAGGTTGATTATAATTAGCCCACTTGCCTTATAATTAACAGTGATTTTATGCATTCGTCTGCAGTATTTAGCATCTCTGCTGCTCCACAACAAGTTTGCCACCGAGTTTGTTGCCCACGGAGGAGTACAGAAGCTACTGGAGATTCCTCGCCCTTCTATGGCAGCCACAGGTGTCTCCATGTGTTTATACTATTTGTCTTACAATCAGGATGCCATGGAAAGGGTAAGAGCACATCCTGCCACCGGCGGCCGTACACTTTGAAAAGGGTTTGCATATTCCAAGTGGGGACTAGAATATTCCAGCTATCCTTGCCTTTTGGGAATTCCAGCATAAATATTTTGACTACATTTGTGTGATAACTTATAACAGGGGTGTCAAACTCAATTTCATTGAGGGCCGCATCAGCATTGCGGTTGCCCTCAGGGGGCTGGGTGGGCGTGGCCTGGGTGAGCGTGGCCTACTGGGTGGGCGTGGCTAGAGTGCGTATGGCCTACTGGGTGGGCGTGGCCAGCTCTACATCGTTCGCATCAAGGGTGCTTATGGGGGCCTGGGCAGGAGTGGGACAGATCTGAGGGTCTCTGGCAGAAGGAGGGTCTCTGGGTCAGGGCCAAGGCAGTGGGGGCCGTTCCCTCACTGTTTCCAGGATGGCTTCACGGGCCACATGAAACCACTTTGCGGGCCGGATCCTGCCCCCGGGCCTTGTGTTAGACATGTCTGGCTTATAACAGGGCAACGGTTACTAGTAAGCTGCTGAAGTTGAGAACTGATCATCAATAAAATATATATCTTTATTGAAAAGTGAGTTCTCTTGCTTGCAGACTCTGTCCGGATAATTTCAGCAGGGGAGACCCATTATACATTTCTTAATTTGGCTTGACAGTGTATGTGCCAGTCTCTCTGTTCACACTACCTGAAGACAACAATAGTTAAGGCACACACTTACTCATGTAATAACATGTGGATTTTATTCAACTCTCATTTCAGCAAGATATATCCACTAGTTCTAACAGAAAGAATTGCACAACTTTTAATATTTTTTAATCACAATTCTGTGGTGTGTTGTTTTGGTTTTCATTGTCGGTTTCAACTACTTACTTATATTCCAAGCATACATACCCTGTATTCACGTTAACCACTTATTTGTTTTTTTGTAGTATGTTTTTATTGGGATTTGGATGCATTCTGCATTTATATCTTGAATGTTCATTTTTTTCAAGGACTTTTGTTCAATTCAAGAGCTGCAAAATATTTTAAGCTGTATGTCATCTTTGTAATTAAAATTGAACAATGAATGCTATCCCTTTCGTCACAGCAGTTGCTGGAGGATTTGTCTACATTTTGTTCCCATTACTAAAAATACAAACTATCACAGTGGTGTTTTTTTGTTTTTTTGTTCTGTAGGTATGCATGCATCCCCACGTACTCTCAGATGTTGTGAACTACACCTTGTGGTTGATGGAATGCTCTCATGCATCAGGCTGCTGCCATGCCACCATGTTCTTTTCTATTTGTTTCTCATTCCGTGCAGTTTTAGAGCTCTTTGATAGGCATGATGGCTTACGGCGCCTAGTTAATTTGGTAAGTCTTTAAAAAGTTGTATTTTGCTTTTCTTAAGTACTTCATCAGAACCGCTGCCTTTCTTTTTTGGGTGGTGAAGTTGAGTGTCATTCTGGGACTAGCCTTTCAGCTTGGATCTGCTTTGTGTTAAGCAGAAACTTAAGGTTAGGTCTAGTTTCTGAGGGTCTTGATTGAGGCTCTAAGACAGGGGTCAGCAACCTGAAACAGTGAAAGAGCCACTCGGAACCGGTTCCCTCAAAAAAGGAAAAACTGGGAGCCGCAAAAAATGTGTGTGCATGTGCGTACATGCGCGCATGCACAGAACAGGGTTTGACTGAAGAGTGGAGCCAAGGCGAGATATGCACCTACCCTGCATATTTGAATTGATTGGTTGAACTTTTTTAGTCCCACTTTTTTTTTGGACTGCACATGACAGAGGACTGGGAGCCGCAGGAGACGGTTGAAAGAGCCGTATGCGGCTCCGGAGCCGCGGGTTGCAGACCTGTGCTCTAAGAGCTCCTTTCAAAAGTTGCCACCGGCGCGCGGCACTTTCGGACGCGCAGGAACAGTCCGCTTCCTGCCGTCTGTTTCTTTCTTTTTTGGAGGACCCTGAAAAGGGTCAAAAATCGCCCTGGAGGGGCAATTACCAAGAGGAGGACTTCCCTGCGATCGTGGAAGGGCGGCAGCCCTCCGCTTGAATCCGGGACAATCTCCTTTGGCCCGAAGAAGAAGAGACCGGCCATAAAGATGGCCGATCACTAAGCCGCTCTCTGCCAAAAGCCAAAAGCACTACCCAGCACTAAGAAGCAATCTGGAGGACCTGGGTGAGCCTTTACCTTTCCTATTCCCTTAACCATCCTCCTGTGGGACTTTCCTGAAAATTTCTTTCCCCATCTTTTGAAAAAACGGCGAATATCTACTCTGGGAACAAATCTTAAAGCCTTAAAGCTTTAAAAGAAATTTAATTAATTCAGCAAAGAATCTAAGCAATTTCATCTAAGCTCCTATTTTTTGCTGGGGATCCACTATCCTATTATCTCTCTAAGCTGTGAATTAAAGAAAAAAATTGGACTAATGTTACAAAAGCTCTATATTAATTTGGAAAAAAGAAAGTTTTTACATTGCATTTTATATGTTATTGATGACATCTTGTGGCGAAACTTGGTACAGCAACTAAATTTCTTTTTTCTGTTGTGAGAGCTGACTGAATAACATAGCTGTCCTTGACATTATTCTTAAAGATAAATGTGGGAACACCTGGCACTGGAAACAACTCTTTTGGAGGTGGATAATCCTTGATTCTTATTAAAATAGCCTACGTGGAAGATTTAGCTGCAAACAATAACGAAATGGATGAATATATCCCACCACTTGACTATAAACTGATACTGGACTTGATTTTGGCAATGACAGAGCAAATTAAAGCCAAATTGCAAGAAAAATCGGACAACTCAAAGCCACCAAATCAAATTCTGACTTTAAATGAGGAAAAGATAACCCAAAGCCAAATAGAAGAAGTGGAAACTAACACTAAAATAGGAGATTTCAAAGAACAACAAAAGCAACCTACAGAAAACCTTAAAGTCCAAATTTTAATGGCAACTACAAAACTTACAACTCAAAAAGCAACAGCACCTGAATAAAGCAATATTAAGAGTGAAGACACTAATGGCCTTCAAATACACTATATTGAGAATTCAACTAATCAAATGACAACCATAACACTAACTACTACTTTTTACCTAACTCAGATAGAATTGGAAGAACAAAAAGACTTGACTGATCTAATGACAACTATATTTCATCAATCATCAAAAACTGAACTGTCAAAGCAAAACTACAATGGCTACAAAGGGGATATTTTCCTTGCAAAATGGACATTTGGATATGTTCCTGGATTCAAATAAGGGGTATAGGAAGAAAGGAAGATACATTTGAGAATTTAAAGATGCCAAGAGGGAAGCCTGATTGGCACAAAAGGAAGGCAAGAGTTAGATTTAAAAAACTGAACTTGTTTCTTTTTTGGGATTCCTAAAGATAAGAGTATAAAAATACCTTTCAGTGGATTAAGGGGAATCTCTAAAAAATATAACTGATTCTACATTTAGCTTTTAGATCTGTAAGGGAAAACAAAAGGAAGCTCTTAGAATATAATTCTGAACTTTACTATAGAATTTGGGATGAAATATCAAAAGATAGTGTTTTAACAATTGATGTATGGTTAAGATGACTTATAGAATATATTAGTTGTTACTTTAGAACTATATTATAGAATCTAGAATTTTATATATAAAAGATAGTATTTTAATAATTGTTGAACGGTTAAGATAAAAATATACTTCTAACAATTGGTGATTTGTTAAGATGAAAACTAGACTTTAATGGTAAAACATAAGAATGTTTTGTAACGAACAATGTAGGTTTTGTAGACAAGAGAATTATTCTTTATTGAAATAGGGAATTGTGGGTTACCCAAAAATTAAGCTTTATTTTATATACTATAGGCTATTCTAGAATATTCTATTGCAATTAGATAAAATTTTAAAACAGGATATTGATATGTATTAGTGAAAATATATTGAAAATTTTGTTAATTGACTAGGTTACAACTAGAAGTGTATTAACTTGACTATTTTGACTATGATAATTAAGGGAACCAGAGAGGGAATGCCTGTTGATGTAACCTGAACTATTTTCAACTTGTTATTTGTTATTTTGACTACCCAATCACCATATTGCTTCACAAATACACGTATATGTAAATATTAAAACATCAATAAAACGTATATATATATAATTGGGTTAGAAAACCAAGGAGTATACGAAATCCCATGCACCACCTGCCCCACCACATACATCGGACAGACCAACAGAAGAATAAGTGCACGCATTGAAGAGCACAAAAACTCACTCAGAAAGGGAGAACAAACTTCATCCCTGGTCCAACACTTTGAAGCCACGGGACATGAAATTGATTTTAAAAAAAACCAAAACTATCGCCAAAATTGAACATTTTAACAACAGAATAATCAGAGAAGCCATTGAGATAGAAAAACGCCCCCACAGCATGAATAAACGAGATGATACCTCTCGTCTACCAGCCATTTGGAAACCCGCCTTGATTGACAGACGAAGCCCAACCACCAAGAATGATACCAGACCCAAACTCATGATAACATCACATGACATCACCACCACACAACCATTCAAAAAGCAAATCCGAACCCACAACGATAAAGACACACAACCACAAAACAGAAACCTAACTACAGCTGCAACATCAGCCACTTTAAACCCCTCCAAACCACACAATAAGCAAACTGACACCCACTATAAAAACATGGCACCACCACAAACACGAAGCCGAACAAAAGCAGCACAACTCACCAGCTCAGGTCTGGAGCTGGCAGCTGAGACCAGCCCATCCACTCAGAACACACCCCCACCCAATCAGAACACACCCACCATTCAAAACACACTCCCACCCAATCAGAACACACTTGGTCCCCTACCCAATCAGAGCACACCTCCACAGAACACACCCCTCTGGCAGTTTAAAAAAGAGGAACAAACAGCCACATGCTTCTCCCAGAAGAAGGAAGCAGAAGCCTGATGATGACGGATGGGATTCCGTCGAAACGTTGCGCCTACACCTTTAATTCTACGCGGGGAAAAACCCGAAAAACCAAGGATCCACATACAGGCACCCGCGAAAACCTCAGAAAACATATATATATATATATATATATATATATATATATATATATATATATATATATATATATATATATATATATATATATATATATATATATATATATATATATAAAAGTTGCCACCAAACAAGAATAACCAATATGCTGAAATCTCAATTTAGCCACCCTGTTCTAAAAGGCAAATGTGTCTTTCTGTCCCAAAACAACTTACACATATTCCATTTAGATACTTTGTGTGAAACTTTGTAGAGTGAATGTTGAGTCCATGCCTGCAAATGAGCACCTCGTGGTTTTAGAAGGATTCCTTTTTGTAAGGTTGGTTGTATGAAAATTTAAACAAAACAATCAGCAAGCTAAGAGCCAGGAGGGATGTGTGTGACTAAATGAACTTGCTAAGCAATTAAAATAATGAATCTTTAGATATTAGAAGTAAAACTGCAGTAAGCCTTTTTTCCCCCTCATTTTAGATTAGCACTCTTGATATCTTAAATTTGCAAACCCAAGGTGCACTGCTAAGTGACGATGAGATCTTTGCTAGCCGTCAGACTGGAAAACATACTTGCATGGCCATGCGCAGGTATTTTGAGGCACATCTTGCCATCAAAGTAGAGCAAGTGAAGCAGTCACTTCAACGCACAGAAGGTGGAATTCTGGTCCATCCACAGCCTCCATATAAGGTAGGCATTACATTGCTGGAAATAATAAACTTCTAGCTCTTGCCTTTTCAAGAGAACAATAATAGATATCAAAAAGTGTTTCAACTACATCTAATACAACAGCTGTATCTCTTCTGGGAATTCAAAGTCCTTGCTGTGATTGTGTTTGGCATCTCATAGACCAATTTAGGGCATATTCTTTCTGGGGCTGCAATTTAACTGTACCATTTTTCAGCTTGCTGTGGGGCTCCAGTTCAAATGCATAGAATCCTCATCCTCTTTTAGAATATTATCTGTAGAATCTGATCGAATATTCCCATTGATGGTTCCGTTACACCAAATTTTCCTTTGCAAAAGACCACTAAATCTACATTCCTTACAATCTCCTAACAAAGACTTTTTAATATTGAATGGTTTTGGATTTGCAGTTTAAAATAATGGATTAGGTCATTGGATTTTTAAATATATGCTGTTGTTTTTATTGTGTGCCTTTATAAATTTTAGATGTTGTATTTAGTTTTTGAATATCGGCATGGTTTCCTTAGTGAAAAGGTAGATTGGATTTAAAAAGAACCCCTATTTTATAAAGTGTTTGTTTTAATTTTTCTAGGTAGGTGCTTAGAATGTTTGCTTCTACTTGCAGGCTTGTTCCTATACTCATGAACAGATTGTGGAAATGATGGAGTTTTTAATAGAATATGGACCAGGTCAGCTCTATTGGGATCCAGCCGAAGTGTTTCTCAAGCTGTGTTGTGTACAGCTCATGCTTCAACTTATTTCAATAGCATGCAATTGGAAGACTTACTATGCAAGGTGAGAGAACAACAGGACATGAAACACCTTGTAATTTACTATTGGGATGGAGCTGGCAGTTGTTCCAGGACAACTAGCCTCTATGGTTCATATATATTTATTAATATTAAATACAGTTTGTTTGTACTCCACCGACTTCTGAGTTACCCGTAAAATTAATAAAAACAGATGCACTTTCTTGCTTTGGAAAAGGGCTATCCTGTGAATTTATTCAGCTCGCTTTTCCTTTAACATGTTTCACAATGCTTTGAGTTATATGTATTTCATTTTTGTTTACCAGAAACGACACGGTGCGTTATGCATTGGATGTTTTGGCCATCCTCACTGTGGTTCCAAAAATTCAGTTACAGTTAGCTGAGGCAGTGGATACCGTGGATGAGGGAGGAACATCTATTTCTATTGTGGGTATGTGAAACCTGATCTCTTCGGGTGCTTCCTAGGAATCCTTGTACACGATGAAAACTTTTAAATTCTGAGCAAATGAACTGTAACAAAGGATCATCTTGACCGTGTGGCTCAGTTAGTACAAACTCTTTCTTTCTTTGTTTCTTTTTTTTTAAACTGAACTGGATGGTTTCAACTGTCTGAACAGATGAACTGGGGGGGGGGAGGGAGACATTTGTAGGATGCTGCTGCTTTTGTCAAAATGATTAAAACAGTATTGCACTGTATGCTTCACTTCTTCTGTACATGTGTGACAACATGTATGAAGCACATTAAAAAAGAGTAGGATTTGTATTATACCACACTGTTTTTGTCAGTCTGCCCCCTGCCTCCCACTAAGGTCTATAGAGAGATTTGAAAGGGGAAGCTAGAAGCAAAGGTGTCAGGTTTATTGTTGACTCTCTCACACGCACCAGCTTCAGAGTTTTCACTTTCAATTATTTGCTCAAATTGTGCACTCCTAATCCTTATTGTGAGAGAACCTAGTGCCATATCGTTAAGTATTATCTGAAAGAATGAGATGTTCAGGTTTTTGACTGCCCTGTTACGAACTCTTTATTTCGTGGCAATGGGTTCTGTTGGGATTCAGGTGAGAAAAGTAAGGTTAGGTCTGTATTGTGTATTGCTCAGCATTTTCACTGGATAAACTCAGATTTGTGCCCCATTACAAGAGTCAAAAGATACATTTCTCCTATAATGTAGAAACCGAGCCATCCTTTTCTTACACTAATATGTGATACATTTTACTTGCTAATGTTTCACTTGTTTTTTCTTTTCCTTTTTGCCAGGTATCAGCATCATCTTGGGGCTTGCCGAGGGGGAATTCTTTATTCATGATGCAGAAATCCAGAAATCTGCCCTTCAGATCATCATTAACTGTGTCTGTGGTCCAGACAATCGCATCTCCAGCATTGGCAAATTTATCTCTGGCACTCCTCGTCGCGTGCTCCCCCAAACACCCAGGAGTAGCGAGCATACTTTGGCCAAGATGTGGAACGTGGTGCAGTCGAACAATGGCATCAAAGTACTATTATCGTTGCTCTCTGTCAAAATGCCCATTACAGATGCAGACCAGATCCGAGCATTGGCCTGCAAAGCCCTGGTTGGGCTGTCACGGAGTAGTACAGTCCGGCAGATCATCAGCAAGCTGCCCCTGTTCAGCAGTTGTCAGATCCAGCAGTTAATGAAGGAGCCCGTGCTGCAGGATAAGCGCAGCGAGCACGTCAAGTTTTGCAAATACGCTGCGGAGCTGATAGAGCGTGTCTCAGGAAAGCCCTTGTTGATTGGGACTGATGTCTCTTTGGCCCGGCTGCAGAAGGCAGATGTGGTGGCTCAGTCAAGGATTTCGTTTCCTGAGAAGGAGCTGCTCCTCCTCATCAGGAACCATCTCATCTCTAAAGGGCTAGGAGAAACTGCTACCATCCTTACAAAGGAGGCAGATCTGCCCATGACAGCAGCTTCTCATTCCTCCGCCTTCACCCCAGTTCCTGCCGCTTCATCTCCTGTATCTCTGCCTCGTACCCCTCGCATAGCAAATGGCATCGCAGCCCGGTTGACTAACCATCCTTCTGTTGCTTCTGTTGCTTCCTCCGTGCACCCTCAGCCGAGGCCAGCTGGCTGCCAGGGCCCGCTTGCGCTGCCGGGCCCATCGCATGCCACCAACGCCCCAGTGATTGGCAGGATTAGCTTTGTCCGAGAGAGACCGTCTCCCTGCAATGGCAGGAAAATCCGAGTGCTTCGGCAAAAATCAGACCATGGCGCCTACAGTCAGAGCCCAGCCATCAAAAAACAGCTGGACAGACACCTTCCTTCCCCTCCCACCCTGGACAGCATAATCACAGAGTACCTTAGGGAGCAGCATGCACGCTGCAAAAACCCTGTAGCTACTTGCCCCCCCTTTTCTCTTTTTACACCCCACCAGTGTCCTGAGCCAAAACAGAGGCGCCAAGCGCCAACTAACTTTACCTCGCGGCTGACCCGCAGGGCAGCCTTCCCAAAGTATGGCGGGGTAGATGGTGGATGCTTTGATAGACACCTTATATTTGGCAGGTAAGGAAGATGGTTCTTTATTCCTACGATTTTTTTGGGGCCATGCCATTTAGAAAGTGGATTTGGGTGCCACACCGTGGCTTGGACAAAACCGATTGCCTCGGGACCACAAGGAAGACTTTGCTATATCACCTCTATAGCACTTCTGAGCTATTTACAAGATCCTTCTTCCTTTTACGAAGAAAGCTGAAGCCCTGTCTTTTCTCCTAGCAGACTAAGAGGCAGCTGCCCAACTTGAGTTGCGTTTGGCCATTGCTCCTGTATCTCCTTTTCCTTTCCTGAAAATTAAACTTCTTACTTAGTTGCTCTTTCATATCCCAGGTTCCGTCCAATTTCCGTGTTCCGGGAAGCGAATGAAGATGAAAGCGGCTTTACGTGTTGTGCATTTTCTGCACGGGAGCGGTTCCTGATGTTGGGCACCTGCACAGGGCACCTAAAACTCTACAATGTCTTTAGCGGGCAGGAGGAGGCCAGCTACAAGTGCCACAACTCTGCTATCACACACCTTGAGCCATCCAGGGTAAGGAAAAGGCTGAGAACATTCAGGTCAGGTGCGCTTTAATAATAGCGTTCTCTCTTTGGTAAGGATTGGGAGATTAGGCAAAAACTCTGGGCGGGAATGAGAAAAGACGACAAGATTGGCTGTTGATAGCACAAGAGAGATTGGATGTTACGGCCTGATTTTATTTTATTTTATTGACCTAGCTGGAATTGTTTAGTAATGGTTTAAAATATAGGTAGTCCTTGACTTATGATCGCAATGGAACCTGGAATCTCGGTTGCTTAAGTGAAGGGATCGTTAAGCAAAATGTTACGTGACTGATTTCGGGTATTAAGTGATTGTGCGGGTTGTTTAGCAATCCCAGACCCAAGTAGGGAGCGCAAAGTGCCCCGGGGTGGGAGGGGAGGAGAGATCTTGGTGGGCTCCGTTCAAAAGCTGCAGATTCTCCCTGCTGAAATCCAAGCGGGATTTTCAGTTCCTGAGGGGAGAGACACGCCCGACACACACCAGGCTTCTCAGGGCCTCCTCCACCTACCCTCCTCGGTGCTCCTTCTCTTACTACGCTGCATCTCGGTTCTCTGCTTGGAGTTCCTCCTCATCTCTGGGGACCCGCTGGAAGAGCTGCCTGCTTGCTGAAGAACGTCTTTCGTGTTGAATTTCTGGGGAAGCCGGCAGGGAAGATTGGAAATGGCAATCACATAGTTGCAGGGTGCATGGCGACCAGTTTATAAGTGTGAACAGGTGGCAAGCCCCCAGATCATGATCATGTGGCCGGGGGGGGGGGGAGGGGCAGTGCTATGTTTTATAACGGCCGGAAATGCTTTATAGCCATAAAGCACCCTTTCTGAGGATGTTGTAGCTTCGAACGGTTGTTAAAACGACCAGTCATAAATCGAGGGCTACCTGTGAGCTATCATAGAGCTCTCTGTTCAGTATAGTGTAGTGTAGTGTAGTATAGTGTAGCATAAGATATGATACGATATATGATACAGCTTAGGGCAGGTAGGGAGGACTTATTAAAAAAAACAAAAGCAGGTTAATCACTAGAACGTATGAGTAAAGACAAAAAAGGGGCTTAGATGTTTTTAAACTTTTTTCCCCCCTGAAGATTGAGGACGAGATGAATTTCCAAAGCCAGTCTCTATTTCCTGCTCTTTGGAGATTATCGGCTTCTGCCTGAAATGAATCATTGTTCAGGACAGCTGATTTTGTAATAACCACCTGGTTTGACCAAGCCAACAGTATGTTAGTGTTTTTATCTGTGTCTAATTGTGATCATACTGCCTTAAATTGGCAAGAGTGTTATCTGCCTAGAGTGTTCTGTACCTTGTGACCTAGTTAGGAATTCCCCTTTCTCTTAAAAGAAACCCCACAAAATCTGTCCACTTGCATAAAGAGTGTCTGCTTCTTTGAATTCTCTTCCCAAACTACAGGATGGTTCTTTATTGCTGACATCTGCTTCCTGGAGCCAGCCGCTTTCTGCATTGTGGGGAATGAAATCTGTCTTTGAAACCAAGTATGTACGCTTTACCTCAGTGTTTCTCATCCTTGGCAGCTTTAAGATGTGTGGACTTCAGTTTCCATAATTCCCCAACCCAACATACTAGGAGTTGAAGTCCACAAAGTTGCCCAGGTTAAGAAACAATACTCTTATATGTTGATTTAACTGTCTTGAATGGGCAGGGCATTAACTGGGCAACATTTTAATATTTAAAACCTTTTGGTTTTAAAGTCTCGATAATATTCAGGTTCTTTAAAGTAACCAAGACATGTGATACTTTTTTGCTGTTAGTTCCTGATTTAGTTATTGTGTATTTTTATTTATTTATTTTTATTTTAATTCCATTTATATCCCGCCCTTCTCCGAAGACTCAGGGCGGCTTACAAGCTTAGCAGTATTGTTTATGCAAAGAGCCATGCTGGCATAGGGGTTAGAATGCAGATTCTGCACACAGTCAGGAATTTGATCCTGTCTGGCTCAAAGTTGATTCTGCCTTCCCTCCTCTGACCCAGATTGTTGAGGGCAATATGCTGACCATCTAAAGACAGTGCTGTAAAGCACTATGGAGGGATATATACTGTAAGTCTAAGTGCTATTGATATTAAAGATGTATTAAAATATGCTAGATCAGGGTTCCCCAACCCCCGGTCCGTAGACCAGTACCAGGCCGCAGCATGCTAGCAACGGGTCCGCAAACACAAGCAAAACCCCATCTGTGGGATTCAGGCAGCACACAAAACCACACACTCTCCGGTCTGTGGGAAAACCTTTCTCCACAGAACTGGTCCCTGGTGCCCAAAAGGTTGGGGACCTCTGTGCTAGATAAAAGCACAGATTTTTGAGTGACAGCTTTGTTCTTTCTAGTTGGCTGATGACGTGCTTTTTCTTCACAGGCATTCCTTCACGGATGACCATTATGTTGAGTTCAGTAAGCATTCTCAAGATAGGGTCATTGGCACCAAGGGGGACATTGCCCATGTAAGTATTGGTTGTTGATTCTCAGAAGAAATACAGGGTTACTTACAGGCCACAGCCATTTTTTAAGGACAGCACTTGAAAATGCAGAGAGTGGAGTTATTCCTGAGAATTTATTTAATGGTTTGAAACCATTAAAGTGAGATTGGTGGTATATAAATTTAATTTTAAAAAACCTAGGCTTTTGTCAATAAAATGAAAAACTGTAATCACTGCTGTTTATTTTTTAACAAACAGAAAAGTGGTGTTAAATGAAAAATATATTGATTAAGTATACTTTGGCATTATTTGAGAGAATTAGAAATGAGCTCAGAAGTGATCCAAAGATCAAATATCTTTTGTGGTATTAGATTAGGTATTCTTTCATATCAAAATGTGCAATATATTTTTCTCCAAGACACAACCCTTCTAGTTTTGAGCATCTGTAATTATAGCCCTAATAATTCATGAGAAAGGCTGTTTTCTGGAACATGTGCTGGAATTCATTCTTGAGAATTTATTCCTTTAAAAGCAAACCGGTTATACATCAGCAAATGTTTCCTAGTTGTAAAATAAATTATTGGAAGCTTTCAAGATAGAAACTATAGAATCTGGGTTTTTTTTTAAATGATAGCAATTTAACTTAGAAAAAATAAACATGAATGTTGAATCCAGTGTTCTGTGGGGAAAATTCTACTCAAAGGATACTCTCAGTAGAGGAAGGAAGGTAGGATTTGAGTGGGATGATAACTGTAAATTTTGTGAATTTTTTTCTCTTTTAAAAGGAGGAGATGACATAGTTGCACTGCAAGAGAAAAGGAAGAGTTAGCGAAAGCCACGGTCCCATTGCTGCAGTTGTGTGGCACTGCTAGCTGTCAAACAACTGATTGGCATGCTCGGCATTGTGGCTTAGCATTGCTCTCAATTTTTTCACAAAATTCCAGAAATTGTTTCTTGTGACCTGGTACAAGTCAGCTCTAGCACATGCGGCATATATCTGTTTAAATCTTGGCACTTTTCCTTATGCTTTTATTCCTGCATGTTTACATTTAAGCAAGATGTTTTTTCTCTGTTGATTTGCTATTCTTTCTGTTAGCCTTCAACTATAATCTGATCTGGGTTCATAATTTGGTCATTTGTGACAAGCTAAAATGTTTATTCTGAGCTTCAGCAAAGTGCAAGTGGCAGCTAAGAATCCTGGATGTAATCTATTCTGACAAAAAAGGTAAAAGTAATAGATGCTCAGAATATGAAAGAATAGATTACTTTATACAAACAATTTTAAGAGAAGGGAATAAGACTGTTAAGTGCTCTTGAGTATTTATAACAGAACGTTATCTTCTTCCTTTTTCTTTTATGAATCTTTTTCACTGTGTATTATATTGGGCATTATTATGTAACCTGCTGCCTCTAAGATCAGCTAGAATACTTTTCTGTCACAAGCCAAAATAGTCTAGTATCGATTCATAGTTTTCAACCCAGCAGCTTTGCATCTCTTCATAGAATATTCTATGGCAGAGGAATGACTCCAGGAGAAGCGAGCAGCTGCCACGCTTCCCTCCTGAGTTATTAAGCGACAAGTAAAGTTCCTTTTTAGCCAAACATTTCCCTTAGTCATTTGGAGATGGAGGTCAAAGGATTTCTGAGGTTTGCGTGTGACACAAAATGGTCTGAGGTATTTAAAACCCTGGAATAAATAAAATTTAAAACTTAATTTGATGGTTAGATCAGTGTTTCTTTGCCTCAACGAGTTTGAGACGTACAGGCTTCAACTCCCGAGTTCTCCAGCCAGCATGAGGAGAAGAAGGGGGATGGGGATCCATAGGGAGCGAGTGATTTGGAAACGGTTGCATGTGCTTTTTGGACAAAATATTTGACAGGTCTTGACTAAGTTATTTTCTTTTTCCTTTTTCATCTAAAAGATCTATGATATTCAGACTGGCAACAAGCTCTTGACTTTGTTTAACCCAGATCTTGCAAACAACTACAAGAAGAATTGCGCCACCTTTAACCCAACAGATGACCTTGTCTTAAACGATGGTGTCCTCTGGGATATTCGCTCTGCACAGGCTATTCATAAATTTGATAAATTCAATATGAACATCAGTGGTGTTTTCCACCCAAATGGACTGGAGGTCATAGTGAACACGGAAATCGTATCCTTTTTTTAACCTGAAATTCAGTGTCTGTTGGAATAGTAGAGGTCGGTAGGAAGAGTTTGCTTAATTGTTTCTTTTTTTAAAAAAAATTCCAGATTTATAATAAGGTCACACAACTTAAAAGAGTGTGACTCTCAGCGGCACATAAGATAAACCCAGTTATGGCATTCCACATCCCTTAATTGTGGAAGTAACATCAGGTTGGTAAGCTTTTTTGTTAAAGCGACTTAAGACTAAATATTTCAGCAGAAAGTATAAATAGTAGTGTTCTTTAGAACAGAAATTAACAAACTGCAGGCAGGTTTCTAAGAGTAGCTTTTGAAGAGATGGGTGGCTATACAAATCTGAATAATAAATAAGGTAAGAAAATTGGGCGCAATATGAGAAAAGCATGATGGGAGGAGAGATGGAAGCCATTTAGAAAATAATGGCTTCTGCCAAGTGATAAGGAGTATGGTGTGAATTGGAGAAGAAACCAGAATAGGGTAGAATAGCAGAAACAAGAGAAAACACAGCACATTAATGAATCCAGATTTCTGGAAAGAAAGAAAAAACTTTTTGTATCCTGATAGTCTTGAGTATGGCTGAAGAGAAAAAGAAGTGGTAGAAAAACAGTGGAGTTATAAAATATCCTTTTGGGGTTTCCTTTGACTAAAATATGTTTCAGTTGTTCAAATAGAATTGAACCGTAACTTTGTGTAATAGTATTACTATATCAATGGTTGTAATTACAACGAGAGAGAGAGAGAGATCCTTTGCTGATATCCCTTATGTATGGTGCAGAATTCTCCTTAATGACCTCTCCAGTGGGACTTGCGGACTTTCCACTTGTTACATACAGTGCCTGCTTTGGATCAATGCCGTGTTGTTTTCAACCATACTGGGACAGTTATGTACGGAGGTAATGACTGATTTTCATCACGTGTTAGCATCAGCGGAGCTATAGATTTTGTTTTGCCCTGCTTTCTAGCACACCCCCCAAACAGCACAATTGGTACCGCCAAGATTAGGCGAGTGAAAAGTTCTTGAGTTGGCAGTAGACTTCAGAAGAGGCTGAGGTCTTAGCTCATTTTTGACTTCTAAAGATCGTGGTTCAATTTCTGGCATTTCCACATAGGCTGGGGAAAGATTGTAATCTGAAGATCTGGAGAGCAATTGTCAGTCAGAGTCAAGGGAGTTAAGGGAGAAGATTTCTGATTCATTAAAGCAACTTCTCTATGTTCCTGTACATATTTACATAAACAGTACCCTGCTGATTGGACTCCTGGCCTATCTTGGCCAGCAGTCTGCTCTCACAATGGTCAATCAACTGCAACAAGCCGGCCTGGCCTAATGGATTTGGGTTTTAAAATTATTTATCTAATGTATTCTTATTTTATTGCCCTGTACACCGCCCTGAGTCCTCCAGGAGAAGGGCGGGATATAAATGTAATAAAAATAAATAAATAAATAAATAAATAAAATAAAATAAAATAAAATAAAATAAAATAAATAAATAAATAAATAAATAAATAAATAAATAAATAAATAAATAAATAAATAAATATGGTTCATGTGGACTTCTCTGGAAATTTGCTTGATATTTTCCGTTACTTTTTTTAAGGTGCCTTTTTCTCCCTATTTAGCTTTGTTGCTCTGTTTGGTGTTCTTTGAATCTTAGACAGAATGAATCATAACTTACTAGCAGGGGATTTAAAAGGTTAATCTAAAGTATGCTACAGTTGTATGGCTCAGTATTTTCTGATTGTTTGATAATCTTATTCAGTTCCAGGAGCAAATATGTATTTAAAAACAAAAAGATTCATTTGAACTTCTAAAGCTTCTTTGTTCCTTATGCTTCCTCTCCTTATATTTCCTAAACATATTTTCTTTGTTGATCAGCTATGCTACAAGCAGACGATGAAGATGATCTGCTGGAAGAAAGAATGCGAAGTCCTTTTGGGTCATCCTTCAGGACATTCAATGCAACAGACTACAAACCAATTGGTAAAGACTATAATTATTCCTACTGAAGTAAGCTGGGTGAAATTATTATTTCAGTTGTTCTGCTAAGAAACAGTACCTCCATTTCCTATCAGGGTATCTACCAGAATGTAAATTTGGTTAAACATCAAAAAGGGATTTTTCTTCAAAAATAGAGAAAGAAAATATAAGGGGAACGAAATGCCAAATATATTTTTTTAAAAAAACCTCAAAATTTGTTCAGAGTTAAGAACAGTAAAGGTGTATTTCCAAGACCAAATATTCAAAGAAATCATAACAGGTGGAAGGGAAATATCCACCTTTCTTTTCCTTTCAATACTACATGGGGAAAAATAAAGTATTGCCTTTTTATTGTTGATGTGTACTACTTGAGGCAAAGTGCAGAGCATCAGTTCAGAATCTGTTCAAGATTTGTTAGTAGAGGCATCAAAATATTGCTTAATAACAGTATGTGAATATCTCCCTCCCACATGCTCTTGAAGTAAAATGCGGGGGAATTAGAACGTTGTGTCATCATGAGTTACAGACTGACTTTCAAGGTGCATGTGATTCCTCTGGCCTCCATTTTGCTATTCCAGAGTACTTCTGGATTCTGATTAAATTCATTACTATGTTTTTTTAAAAAATATTTGGTCTTCCCCCCTAAATCTTTGTACATTTTAAACTCTATAGTTTAAAACATCTACATGAAACCGCTGGGTGAGATCATTCGTGTTTTGGAGTTGGGTATCATCAATATGCCGATGATACCCAACTTTTCTTTTCGACCCCAAACCACCCCAGTGATGCCCTCGCTGTGATGTCCCGTTGCCTGGAGGCGGTTCGGGTCTGGATGGGGAGGAACAGACTTCAGCTCAACCCTGACAAGACTGAGTGGCTGTGCATTCCGGCATCCCGGGACATTCAAAATGTTCCATCTCTTTCTATGGGGGGTGAGCTCTTACCCCCCGTGGATAGGGCTCGCAACTTGGGAGTCCTCCTAGATTCACGGCTTACCTTAGAAGATCATGTAGTGGCCGTGACTAGGGGGGCTTTTGCCCAGGTTCGCCTGGTGCGCCAGTTGCGGCCCTATCTGGACCGGGATGCCCTGTGCACGGTCACTCATGCGCTCGTGACCTCTCGCCTTGACTACTGTAATGCTCTCTACATGGGGCTTCCCTTGAAGACCACTCGGAGGCTCCAACTGGTACAGAATGCGGCCGCGAGAGTTGTCTTGGGAGTTTCCCGGTACTCCCATGTTACACCTTTGCTCCGCGAGCTGCATTGGTTACCAGTTGTCTTCCGGGTGAGGTTCAAGGTCTTGGTTATGATCTTTAAGTCCCTACATGGCATGGGTCCGGGGTACCTCGGGGACCACCTGCTGCCGGCTTCAACTCCCCTCCGCCCTGTGCGTTCCCACAGAGAGGGCCTCCTCAGGGTGCCTCCGGTCAGGGAATGCCGACTGGCGGCCCCCAGGGGGAGAGCCTTCTCTGTGGGTGCCCCGGCTTTGTGGAACCAACTGCCGGTGGAGCTCCGGACGGCATCGGACCTCCGAACTTTCCGTCGTGGTCTGAAGACCCATTTGTTTGAATTGGCCGGTCTGGCCTGATGGGGGAGCTGGGTTTTAAATTGTCATTTTAGATTGTATTATTGTTTTTTAATTGGGCATTGATTTAATCGTTGTTTTAACTTTTGTATAGTATTGTATTTTTATTTATATGCCCTGTGAACCGCCCTGAGTCCCCAGGGAGAAGGGCGGTATATAAATTAAATAAAACATAAACGTAAACGTAAACGTAAAAAAGGAAGGGGCGCCACAACTTTGCTTTTTCTTCCTTGATCATTTCTTCTGTTAGTAATTTTATTGTATGATCAGAGGCATGCTTTCTATCATCCTCAGAGCTAAAAAAAAAAAGCTATTGTAGCTCCCCAGCTGAAAATATTGCATCTTGGTGTATTTCAGAGCTGTATGTGTAAAAATATCTTTTTGATATAGGTCTTATAAATTGCAGCAAGGAATTGTCTTTTCTACTCTACACCACCATTTTATCTTTTCTGTCTCTCTTCACCAGGCCATTCTTTTGTGTGGAGCTTGGCCTTGGGGTTATAGATGTACAGTAGATAAGATACCTAAAGTAAGATCTTACAAGCCTATAGTCTACTTACCCAGCTCTGGGACTTTCCAGAGTCCTCTTGACTTCATTACATGTGTTTTTTTCCAGCCACCATTGATGTGAAAAGAAACATCTTTGATCTATGTACGGACACAAAGGATTGTTATTTAGCTGTTATCGAGGTAAATTTTATTCCCTGTGACCAGTGGTAAATATATAAAATTATAATTGAAGAAAAATAGAAATATAGTGTTCCTTCATTAATGGCTTTGACTGAAAAATTAATTTGCTAGTGCTGTTGATTCCTTTTGTAGAACCAAGGAAGTATGGATGCCATGAACATGGATACCGTTTGCAGGCTTTATGAAGTGGGCAGGCAACGTTTGGCAGAAGATGAGGAGGATGAGGAAGAAGATCAGGTGAGAAGCAGAATACCCTTTTGGAAGTTAAAGACTAACTTATCTAGCTGAAACATTTGAAAAGATCTCCTGTGTTATCAGGACACCCATCCCCACACCACAGCTACTATGCCTTGAATTCTGAGGAGTGTGCCTTGTTTCTGGTGACAGGCTGTTAGAAACTTTTGACTAATTACGCAGCTGTGTGATTAAACTGGTCAGTCAGTACATCTAATGAGGTAGCTATTTTTATAATTCTGTCCAGGATGTGAAGAAGACAAATGTCTTCTTATGGTGATTTGTGGAATTTCTTGGTATTCTTCCAATGCTTTTGCTTCAGGTAGCCATGGGAAGGCTTGGCTGTGAAACTGTTCCTGGCTAAGTAGGAGGAATGATGCAAACTTCCATTGTTTTGCCGACATACCTGCAGTTAGCCATTCTGAAAATGATTATTAATCCTTGTGCTTAGGTCTGCAGAAGATAACATATACAGTTGAGGTATATGCTCAGCTGCCACTTTTGATGCATTTTGGATGTTGGATGAACTGTGTTTGTGACTTATATGGAGAATGACTTATTATTTCAGCAGAAATATTGGTGTTTATACAGATAAATTGTCATGGCAAAGTTTAAGAGGATAAAACAAGGAAATAGCTTTTGCAATTAGAATTTCTGATTTGTCTATTAGGGTAGATTCATTAGGCAGGACTTGACTAATTTAATCTTTTTCAAAACTGATTTTTATTCTTTGCCGTTGGCATGTCGTTTAGTTTTTTGTAGGTGCTGAGTGTGATCCAGGCCTAATAACAAATACTAAAGTTTTCATTGCTAATCTTGTTTTATTACTCCATCTGTTATGAAGTCCAGTGTTTTCTTTAGGCTGCAGGCTCCTTTCTCAACGTGTTAATATTTTTTTTCTGTTTTCTGAAAGACACAGACATTGGTTTTGCTTTTAAAAATCCTTAACACACATTCCGTATCTTTTCCTGGAATGCTCTGTTGCTATAAAAGGTTGGGATAAGATTTGGACTTAGGCTGGCCCTCCTGGTGATACGCACTTCTGTTTTAGTGTTTGCTTTTCTGACAATATTTTCATCTCCTCCAAGGATAATGGAGGATGAGTTGCAGCGCATAGTCAATCTTAGAGACAGATACTTATTTGTTTCTTAAATAGAAACACAGAACGATTCCTTGGGACTTTTAGAGAAAGCTGCTTTTACAAGAATAGTCGCAATTTTGGTAGGTCTCTACTGTTGCTCTACTGTTACTGTTAATGACTTTTAAACCTTTTACATTTTGGCTACATAAGATTTCAGAAGACAAAAGTGTGCTGTTTCAAATCTTTGTACTACACATCGTAAAGGCATGTTGAGATTGCCTAGAAAACTAAGCTAAACTGGTTCAGTGCATGGTGAGGTTATCTTCCCGTGCCCAGCTCTTTCTGTCCTCTCATCGTAGGTTTGATCCTGCAACTTGTACCAGTCGTTACGTTTGGGTTTCCTAATTGGGCTACCCGGATGAGAAATAGCTATCGGTGCCTCTGCTCTCAGAAACCTGGCTCTTTGAGCTATCTGGTCTGGACTGAGGGGTTTAATGTTTTTAAATTGTGATTTAATTTTTGTGGCTAGACTTAATTTATTTTAATTTATTTAAATTTTATATTGGATTGTTTTTAAATTTTGCCTTGTAAACCGCCCTGAGTCCTTTGGGAATAGGGCGGTATATAAATCAAATAAATAAATAAATAAATCAAATAAATAAATCAAATAAATAAATAAATAAATAAATAAATAAATAAATAAATAAATAAATAAATAAATATAAATAAATAAATAAATATAAATAGATGATAGATAGATAGATAGATAGATAGATAGATAGATAGATAGATAGATAGTCCTGTTTCCAGATATGCTCACAGTCTTTTACCATTAATAAACTTGGGGAAGTTTTTTTAAAATTGTTTTGTAATCCATCTTTTATTAGGATTAGTACAATATCAAATTAGTATTCCTTCCTGAATAGAAATTTGCCAGTATATAGAATTTCCCCATCCTGGTTTGTACAGTATCATAGCTGAGTGTGCTGAGAAAAAAAACGGTGCTGTTAAGATTCCAGCTCCATTCCTTTTGTTTGTACAGAAGGGGCAGAGAGTGTTGTTCAGTGCTGCTTTCATCATTGCCGCCTCCTCCTCCTCCTCCTCCTCCTCCTCCTCCTCCTCCCCTTGGACCACCTCCCAGAACCCCTTCTGGTGATTGCAGGGTGAATATGAGCCTGGCTAAAAGCAGCAGCCATCTCTGCTTATGGGGTAATAGCTGCGTATTTTTTGTGCGATAACTACTTATTTAATAGTGTTGGAAAGCTACCCTGCACTTTACTTCATTCTTATTATGGCACACTGCCCAGCATTGCATACAGCTCAAGGGTCTCAGCTCTTCTTTGAATGTATGTCTGATTCTCTTAGTACAAAGTAAAGACTTCAGCGGCTGAATCACAAAAGTCACAAAACGAGGTGCTTGTATGAAACATCTTCTCCATCCAGTTCTTCCTTTGCAGCACCACAAATATTTTGTGGACCTCCGGTAAAAATGATCAGGAACAAAAAGTCAGGCTGTCTCCTCTAGCCTTACTGCAGCATGGTCATGGCAGCATGATTGTTAATGTAAAAAAGTTGATTAGTTGCATATCTTTGTTGTAAATATTTAGGCCTTTTTAATGTGCTCGAATAAAAAGGCAACTAAAACTGCAGAAAGGAAAATCACTTGGGAATGCAAATGTTTGAGAAATCATGTAAATGTAAAGGAATCAAAGTTCCCTTTTGATAGAAAAAAAAATTATGTAACACACATGCTTTATTTGTTTGAAACAGTTGTTCTAGCTCATAATAATTTTCAGTGTGCAGCATTCAAGGCTGTTAATGCCACTTATTATGAAAACTGGTGGTACATTGCGGCAGGCATAACGTGATGAAATTTCACTAGACATCTTTTTCTCCAGCCTGTTTGATTATGGATATGAATTACTTATTAACTGTTAGTGGATTATGTTTCTCAAAAAAAATTACTGCTTTTCCATAATATTTGCAATATTTTGGATGCATTCCTCTTAGTATTCCAGCCAATCTTATCAGTTATTTTAATCATTAGGGAATATGGCAAATCACAGTTAACTTTCAAGCTCAAATAATAGTCTTGAAGAACTAGCTCTCTGGAGCTCTTTTAAGTACTCTATGCAGGGCTATACAAATTTACCATGTCACAAAAAAATAAAATACAGCAGTATACTCAATACAGCTAGTTAACAATGACAATTGGGAACGGAATTTCTGTTGCTAAGTAACGTCGCATAACTGTGCTGCTTATTGATGGAAATTCTGGTACTTCTGATTGCTGTCATTATGCAAATAACCACAATCATTAAATTAAAGTGTCTTGTGGTCACCATTGGCGGCAACCTGCTGGCTTCCCCGTTGACTCTGCTTGTAGGAAAGGTCCCAAACGGCAATCACATGACCGTGGGGACATAACCCACATTTGTATGAGGAGATTTGTAAGTGTGAGGCCCTGTTATAACTGCCACTTCTTGTTCATCACCATTGAACTCCAAAGGGTTGCTGAACTAGTAAAACAAAAGAACTGTCTTTTCTGATAAATGTTCAATTTCCCCTTAAATACTGGGATTTCTAAATCACGATAAATAGAGAGTGATATTTATTTGAAATTCCTTTGATTTCGTTTACTGATAAAAGCTTGGCCTTAGAGCAAACATTGTTTGTCTTGCTCAGAAAAATTGGACGGTACTTTATATTAATGGGATTGTTTGTTGGTCCAGCTCAGTGTATTCTATACTCACTGGTAGTGTGGCTCTCCATGGGCTGTTCACGGGGTCTTTTCTGTTACCAAATTCCTTTTTACCCCAATATATATTGCAGGCAAAGCTTGTATTCTAACATGGATCATATTATTCTCTAATATCACACTGTATGAAGACACTGAATGTTACTTATGGAATCCAAACAGGACAAAGATGCAACATTTGTACTTGTAGATGCTGAATTACTGTTTTACTGGCTAAATTGTACAATGGCAATAACAGTGTTTTACCTCTTCACTCCAGTTTTGCATCTGTTAAAAAGTGTTTGCTGTGTTACATATATTCTGTCTGTTCATGTTTTCTGGATCTACGTTAAGAATCCTAAGCCTATGGTTAAGAATCTTGCTTTCTGTGCTCTGATAAGTATAGCCAGGTCTGTATTATATTTGGATGAACCGTGAGGAGTTTGAATGCATTTATAGGCCAAGCCCTAAAGGTAAAAACAATTGTATCTTATACAAGATCTCTGTGCTATTTAGATGGAAGAATACATTACCTCAAATTTAAGGTAGGCAATAAATATTTGGAAATGGAAATATTCATAAACGGAGCTAAAAGAATGTTAATTTTTTACATTTACATATTCAGAACAATATTTTTGAATAAAATTTGTATTCAGAAACAGTAAACAGCATTTAAGCTGGAAATAGGCTTTGAAACGGAGATGAGCACCGGCCCCTAGAGTCAGAAACGACTAGCACGCATGTGCGGGGGGGATCCTTTACCTTTACTTTTTTAAACAGAAAGAATATATTTTCAGGGAAAGATAATTTGTTTACTAGAGGTTAACATAAAACAAGAAACTAGAGAAAGTTGAATTTTATTTAGAGATAGTTACAGACGGTGGCAGGATTTGGACACGATGTGGAATAGCAGTTTCAGTTTTGGAGCAGAAAGATCTTGATTCTGCTGTACCACAGAAAATCATGTAGCAACAGAAGCTCTTTTGCTAATGACTTTCTTTCGACCCACCTTATTTCACAGTGTTATATTATGGAGGAAAATAGGGAGTGCTAAGACCTCCTAAAGAAAAAGGGAAAAATAAACCCTGTAAACCAGGGGTGTCAAACTCAATTTCATTGAGGGCCGCATCAGCATTGCGGTTGCCCTCAGGGGCCTGGGTGGGTGTGGCCTACTGGGTGGGCGTGGCTAAAGTGTGTATGGCCTACTGGGTGGGCATGGCCAGCTCTACATCGTTCGCATCAAGGGTGCCTATGGGGGCCTGGGCAGGAGTGGGACAGATCTGAGGGTCTCTGGCAGAAGGAGGGTCTCTGGGCCAGGGCCAAGGCAGTGGGGGCATTCCCTCACTGTTTCCGGGATGGCTTTGCGGGCCGCATGAAACCACTTTGCGGGCCGGATCTGGACCCCAGGCCTTGTGTTTGACATGTCTGCTGTAAACAAACAAGTTTCATTTATTGTTACCTATGTTCTTAGGTCCATAAAACTATTGCAGCCAGAAGCAGTTGCTTGGAAATGTTTTGCTTCTGTGTTCAGTTAATTATACTTTGGCACTCTCCTGACTCCTTTAATACTGTTGTTGCACTAGTTACACAAACTAATGTTTGGTTTGTCTTCAATTTTAGATATAATAACTAGTTAAAGAAAGAAAAAAATTTCTTTGTAGTAACACCAAAATAGGGTTAGATTAAAGTAGCCATTTTTATATGGTAGAATACTCTGTACTATAAAATATTTAAAAGCAGAGTTTAGATATGAAAATTATATGACTTAATATTTCCCATGTAGTAACACCAGCTGCCTGCAATTAGTGCAGGTTCGCATCCCACCAGGCTCAAGGTTGACTCAGCCTTCCGTCCTTCCGAGGTAGGTAAAATGAGGACCCAAATTGTTGGGGGCAATTAAGCTGACTTTGTAATAATGCCGCTTGGGGGGTGTATGAAAGCCCTAATAAGCAGGCATATACATAGAATGAAGGCTACTGCTAAGCTTGTAAGCCGCCCTGAGTCTTCGGAGAAGGGCGGGATATAAATTAAATTAAAATAAATAAATAAATAAATAAATAAATAAATAAATAGTTAATAATTTCATGGTTAATAGTTATTGTCAAAAGTTTGTGCTCCATATATATATATTTAACATGGTTTAGTTGCAACTCTATGTTGTACACCAATTGGCAAATCTGGATTTGTTTCTGTGTAATATCTTAAAAGGTTCCCACATTCAAGGAGTTCTTCCTAAAAATAAAAGTCCTATATGTGAGAAAGTTAAAAAAAAAAAGTAACAGCAGGAGAAAAGATAATTGATATTAGGGACTCAATCAAACCTAAGTTTTTTATTGGACTTCATTTTGGATAACATAACATAAAAATACGTGATTGTTTAGACAACATGCAACAAATTTCAAATCAGGATAATATTGGTGAATTTCATCAAAGCAGGTATTACTTTTTGGTAGAAAATTGGGTCAGAAATGAATTTTCTTGGATATAAAAATACTGCATTTTTTAAAGATTTCATTAGTGAAATATGTTTTATAGAGTAAGAATAATTGCCTAAAATAGTGCTTATAAAATGGAATATATCTTTAATAATTTAAGACTTGGTTAGAGGAAAGAAAAGTGCATACTTTTTAATATATAGATATTATAGCAGTTGTAGATGTTGCTATAGCAATTGGGATTTGGGGATTTTTTCAGTGCTAAATCAAAACATAAAGAACCAGTTATATCATTCTTTCCTGGATTTTAAAAAAGGACTGCCATTTCAAATACATGCAAATAGTCCTCAACTTACTATCATTTTCAGTGACTATTCAAAGTTATGATGGTGCTGAAAAAAGTGATACTGGCCAGCCCTCGCATTTATGACCATCGTAATGTCCCCGTGGCAACTGGCATATGTTTACAATGATTGCTGTGTCCCAGAGTCACGTTTTACTATTTGTGACCACCCTAGGGGGCTTCTAACAACCAAAGTCAATAGGAGAAACCAGATTTGCTTAAACATAGCATGATTCACTTAATGACCAAAGTGATTCACTTAATGATCACAGCAAAAAGGTTGTAAAATCATGACTTATTTAATGACAGCATTGCTTAGCAACAGAAGTTCAGTCCCAATTGTGGCTGTGAGTCAAGAACTGCTGTAATGAATCTGCAAAAAAAAAGCTTTTATCATTAGTAATAGGGATTACGGCCTTCTGATTTTTTCTTAAATACTGAATGTTTAGATACTTTTTATATAAAGTAATTAATGGCTGGTTTTGAATTCATGATCTCTTTTAAAAATCGGGAGACTGCATGCCCATAATGGGTGAGATAGTATGTACTGTATTAACCATGAGTCATGGTGGTGCAGTGGTTAGAATGCAGTATTGCAGGCTAATTCTTCCTACTGCCAGCAGTTCAATTCCGAGCAGCCCAAGGTTGACTCAGCCTTCCATCCTTCCAAGGTCAGTAGAATGAGGACCCAGATTGTTGGGGACAATGTGCTGACTCTTGAAACGCTTGGAGCATGCTATAAAGCACTATGGAGTGGTATATAAGTCTAAGTGCTATTGCTATTGCTATGTATGTATGTATTTTCCCATATATAAATATTTTGAGCTGCCAGTTTCTCCCTTTCACCCTCTGAAAAAGTCTACACTAATATGAAGATCAGTTTCCCAGGTCTAATGAGGAATTTAAAACTAAAGAGGCTTTAATGAAAGTCTAATTGACAGTGGCTGTGTCAAGGTTCCAACAATCAGAGACAAATAATGCAGAACTCCGAGGCTTGGACATTCCTCAAAGAGCATGTTTATTAGTTGCAAAGTATCATCAGCATGTCAGAAGTGTTCGTTTTATACAGTTTAGCAATAAGCTTCCATTATTTAGATATAGCATGAAATGTGTACATTGAAGAATGGGCTACTCTGGCCCCTATGGGAATCTCCTTGGCCTTTGGTAGGGCTCACCAACTGCTAATAGGAAGAAAAACTTGCAACTTCATTTAGAAGTTAAACCTTCTCTCTTCAGTGATCTTGATGTGAGATTGCAGGTTTCCCTCTTCACAGAACCATAAAACTGTGAAATATGTTTAGATTATCTACAGCGGAAGCTTTTACGTGAATGCATGTGCAGTTCTGGTGGTGGTGTGTGAAACTGGAAATATGGTTAGCTGTGGACAAGAGATCTACTGTGTAGCAACATAGTTTTATTCGTTTGCTATAGATTAAAAATTGCTTTTTCTTCATTTAATTTATCAGTGGAGATGACTGATGGATCAGGAAGAGATCACTCTCGAGAAATAAGAAAAGATATGTTCCCGCTAATGTGTATCACTAGGTTATATTGCCAGTCTGAATAGTTTACTTTTATTAGAAGTATGCTAAGATTGCATTGGGGCATTCCATTTTGTGCTTCGTTGTAAGAAAGCAAACTACAACAATGCAAATACACAGCATTTTGAAAAATATTTGGCCAATTAATTGAGGTGGCTTTTATCATAAATGCCACTATTTCTGCACAGGATATATTAATAGGTTTACATTGAAGACTTGTGCGGTTTGACTATGTTGTTAATAAATCTCAATGAATTAACATAATTATGTATAGCTTAGCCATTTTCATAACTGAATTGCATTTTAAGTATGACAAGTTTTGGCAATGTATAAATCCCACTCATCTTGATATATCAATGCAGGGTGAAAAGATGTATGCTAATGAATAAAGTGAAATGATTCCTTCTTTAAAAAGGAGTGATTGTCTTGTTGAGAAATAATGCTATTATTACACTAATTGACATATTGTCTTTTACAGTTTACAGTTTATACTGTTTTAGAAAATAGTAGAATTTGATTGTTGAATCATTGGAGGAAGGGTCAGTAAGAACCTTTTACTTTGAATGTAAAGTATGGGAATATCTTTGAGTAGTTAGGGGGCTGGAAGCTGAAACATACAGGTGAAACTCGAAAAATTAGAATATCATGCAAAAGTTTATTTATTTCAGTAATGCAACTTAAAAGGGGAAACTAATATATGAGATAGACTCTTTACATGCAAAGCAAGATAGTTCAAGCCGTGATTTGTCATAATTGTGATGATTATGGCGTACAGCTCATGAAAACCCCAAATCCACAATCTCAGAAAATTAGAATATTACATGCAATCAATAAAACAAGGAGTGTACATAGAACAATATCGGATCTCTGAAAAGTATAAGCATGCATATGTGCTCAGTACTTGGTTTGGACCCCTTTTGCAGCAATTACTGCCTCAATGCGGCGTGGCATGGAAGCTATCAGCCTGTGGCACTGCTGAGGTGTTATGGAAGACCAGGATGCTTCAATAGTGGCCTTCAGCTCTTCTGCATTGTTCGGTCTCATGTCTCTCATCTTTCTCTTGGCAATGCCCCATAGATTCTCTATGGGGTTCAGGTCAGTTGAGTTTGCTGGCCAATCAAGCACAGTAATCCCACAGTCATTGAACCAGTTTTTGGTGCTTTTGGCAGTGTGGGCAGGTGCCAAGTCCTGCTGGAAAATGAAGTCAGCATACCCATAAAGCTCGTCTGCGGAAGGAAGCATGAAGTGCTCCAAAATCTCCTGGTAGATGGCTGCGTTGACCCTGGACTTAAGGAAGCACAGTGGACCAACACCAGCAGATAACATGGCTCCCCAAATCAACACAGACTGTGGAAACTTCACACTGGACTTCAAGCATCTTGCAGTGTGTGCCTCTCCATTCTTCCTCCAGACTCTGGGTCCTTGGTTTCCAAATGAGATGCAAAAGTTGCTCTCATCAGAAAAGAGGACTTTGGACCACTGAGCAACAGACCAGGTCTGTTTTTCTTTAGCCCAGGTAAGACGCTTCTGACATTGTTTGTTGTTCAGGAGCGGCTTGACAAGAGGAATACGACATTTGAAGCCCATGTCCAGGATCCGTCTGTGTGTGGTGGCTCTTCATGCACTGACTCCAGCCTCAGTCCACTCCTTGTGAAAGTTCCCAACACTTTTGAATGGGCTTTTCCTGACCATCCTCTCCAGGCTGCGGTCATCCCTGCTGCTTGTGCACCTTTTTCTTCCACACTTTTCCCTTCCACATAACTTTCTATTAATGTGCTTTGATATGGAACTTGGGGAACATCCAACTTCTTTTGCAATTACCTTTTGAGGCTTTCCCTCGTTATGGAGGGTGTCAGTGATGGTTTTCTGCACAACTGTCAGGTCAGCAGTCTTCCCCATGATTGTGATTCCTACTGAACCAGACTGAGAGACCATTTAAAGGCTCAGGAACCCTTTGCAGGTGTTATGGCTTAATTAGCTGATTAGAGTGGGACACTTTGAGCCTAGAATATTGCACCTTTTCACAATATTCTAATTTTCTGAGATTGTGGATTTGGGGTTTTCATGAGCTGTATGCCATAATCATCACAATTATGACAAATCACGGCTTGAACTATCTTGCTTTGCATGCAATGAGTCTATCTCATATATTAGTTTCCCCTTTTAAGTTGCATTACTGAAATAAATGAACTTTTGCATGATATTCAAATTTTTCGAGTTTCACCTGTATAAGGAACGGCTGCTGGAATTGGGTATGTCTAGTTTAATGAAGAGAAAGATGAGGGGTGACATGATAGCAGTGTTCCAATATCTCAGGGGTTGCCGCAAAGAAGAGGGAGTCAAGCTATTCTCCAAAGCGCCTGAAGGCAGGACAAGAAGCAACAGATGGAAACTAACCAAAGAGAGAAGCAACCTAGAACTAAGGGGAAACTTCCTGACAGTTAGAACAATTAACCAGTGGAACAACCTGCCTCCAGAAGCTGTGAATGCTCCAACACTGGAAGTTTTTAAGAAGAGACTGGACAGCCATTTGTCTAAAATGGTATAGCGTTTCCTGCCTGAGCAAGGGGGTTGGACTAGATGACCTCTGAGGTCCCTTCCAACTCTGTTATTCTGTTGTTCTGTAGTTTTTCTAACTTGGAATTCTCCTGATGGAATGGATTATAATGTCTGTAATATCTCTTATGCTAATTTATATCCAAAGTCACATACTAGTAGATTGTTTAACCAAAGTAAAGATGCCCAATGGTTCAGGAACAATACAGCTGAAGGGACCTAGTGATAGTGGGCAGGTTGTAAATTAAGTTTATTAAACTTTGAATCAAAGATAAATTAAATTAATTATGAGTTTTGATGGACCTGATGTTCAATAGTCAGAATCTAAACTCCTGGATGAAGATTATCATTTTTTAAAAGCTGTTTAAAATACTTTTTTAAAAAAATAATGTGATTTATTTCTTACTTCCCCCTTCATTGTGACATAGTGATGGGTGTAAACCAAGTCCCATATTAATTATCAGGATATTCAGCAATGTTTTAGTTGGTTGATATAGATAGGAGTTTTGATCTATCATTGCTGTCATAGTTTAGACACTTCTTTATTTTTTAAAAAATGTGCATTGTAAGTAAAATAATTATTACCATGACAACTACCAGCAGACTGCATTTGATGGAAGCCGGAGAGGGACTTTTCTAAACTCTGTAAACGTCATGCTAGGAAAGTGACATGGAATTATCTCCGCTGGCTTGCTTGTTACCTCTTCGGGTTTTATCATTCTAACGGGGCTTCTGTCGTGTCTTTTCAGGAGGAGGAGGAACAGGAAGAAGATGATGATGAAGATGAAGATGATACTGATGACCTAGATGAGCTGGACACTGATCAGTTGCTGGAGGCTGATCTGGAGGAGGAAGAGAACAATGAGAATGCGGGCGAGGATGGAGAAAATGACTTCTCCCCTTCCGATGATGAGGAAGTGGCCAACCTACTTGAGGAGGGAGATGGAGAAGATGACGACTCTGATGCAGACGAGGAAGTCGAGCTGATCCTTGGTGATAGTAAGTATGCACAAATCTACTAGAAGTAATTTTGATTTTATGTGCTTTGCAGACCGCTCCAGCGGTGAACTAGGATGTCACAATAAGGTAGGAAACATCAAAAATAGCAAGCAAATTATGGCAATACCATAAATAACAGAATGAGTGTTTGAAATTTATCTCTTTGATGTGATTCGATCAACTAGAGCCAAAAGGATAATAAAATTTAAAAAACTGAACTTTTTGTTGAAGGCAAGGAGGGCGCATGGTTTGTGTTCTACCAGGGAAGCATATTCCAGAACGTGGGGATCGATGCTGGCTAATCCTTGTCCCACATGCTTGCTGCAGAAGAGGGACGCTCAGCAGGCCTTCTCAAGATGTTCAGAATCAATCTTAGCAAAGCAGGGCCTAAGATAAGCTAGTTTGCATCAGGCAAGGCTTTGTGGATAATCACCAGCACTTTGAATTGCATCCCCTTCTGTTAGAACCAATATTACCAGCTTTTAAAAAAATATCCCACCTTTATTATTTTTTATAAATAATTCAAGATGACAAATGTACCTAGTGCACTCCTTCCTCCTACTACTTTCCTCACAACAACAACCCTGTGAGGTGAGTTGGACTGAGAGAGTGACTGGCCCCAGGTCACCCAGCAGGCTTTCCTGCCTAAGGCAGAACTAGAACTTCCACGCTTCTGGTTTCTAGCCTGGTATCTTAACCACTACACAAAATGGGCTCCACCAGAATGCCACAGTATTTGTTGATGAAGAGCAATTCACATTTGGAGGATTTAATCAGGGCTTATTTCATCTCATCTAGACTGAACCGCTTTTAGGTATAGGTTCAGGTTTACCAGGGGTTGGCCAAAGGTGGCAATGTATTATTAAAAGAGTCTTCAGCAAGCAGTGGCAGGTGTGTCCTTGGCAGCTTAATTCCGGACTAGAATAAACTATATTAAACATCCGATAGACAGTCTTTGATTTGAACCTGCCAAGGATAGAGTCGGGGTTTCAGCCTATTTGCTCTTCCATGTAATTTTGCATGAAAGGATATGTACGACAGCGTGTGTTACCTCTGAAGGTGTTGAAGGGGAAATTCAGTAACACCCTGTATTTGGAAGGGACATGGTGGCTCAGTGGGTTAGGACGCTGAGCTTGTCGATCAGAAGGTCGGCAGTTTGGTGGGTCGAATTCCGAGTGCCGCATAACAGAGTGAGCGCCTGTTACTCGTCCCAGCTTCTGCCAACCTAGCAGTTTGAAAGCACGTAAAAATGCAAGTAGAAAAATAGGGACCACCGTGATGGGAAGGTAACAGCGTTCCGTACACCTTTGGTGTCTAGTCATGCCGGCCACATGACCACGGAAACGTCCTCGGACAAGCGCTGGCTCTTTGGCTTTGAAACGGAGATGAGCACCGGCCCCTAGAGTTGGCAACGACTAGCACGCATGTGCGGGGGAACCTTTACCTTTACCTTTTACCTGTATTTGGAATGCCTCAACCTGTGCCTGGGGACCCCTGAGACCGTTTCACCCATCTTTGCTCTGTTGCTCCTTGTGTACATTCCACACTCTAAGTGAGTATTTCCCTCCTTGGGAAATTGTGGGTTGACCTGAAGTGCAAGGTCTGTGCTTTCTACTAGCTGATCAAGCTATAAAAATCTCCTTGAAAGTTGATAAGCTTTGTTCAGTTGTGCTTTCTCTCAGAAAGTGCAAAGTTTGAAATGAATGGTCTGGTTAGCTATGCCTCGGGTGAAAGATTAATCTTTTTTTAAAGTTCCTGTAACTCCTGCATAATATATTAATCTCTCATTTTGTTTATTGAGTTATTTTGTATTCATGTTTTTTTCTTTGGTCATTGACCATAAATCAGTATTAACACTAATTGTGACCATAATAATTACTAAAGAGGTAACAATGTAAAGAACAGGCGTTAGAGGAGGAAATGAAATTAAAGGCAGGTATGAATGAAATGATGCGATTAGATAAATTGTCAAAGGGGAAAAAGAATCAAATGTATATTTTGAGGTGTGCAAGAGGAGGAAAAAAACCCTCAGCAATTCCCTGTCAGATACGACGTAGCTTTTAATTGCTTTAAGTTGGCCTGGGAATTTCTTGGGTAAATGTTCCATTTTATACGAGCTTTTTGTTGTTGGATTGAAAAAAAAAAGTTTTAAGAGGGATGTTGCTGGGGATTTTCCTAGCCTCTTCCACTCTGAGAGCTGCACATACAGGATTTTGTCTTGAAAGCTTTTCCATCCTTCATATAAAACCTCTGGATGGATCACCAAATACTGCCTGAAATGAGATTTGTTGGTATAGCTTTTGAAAGTAGCGTTGTATTTTCATGAATCAAAAATGGCACTTTGGAGCATCCTGCTCCCTGAAGGCAAACCATAACGATTAACGATTATCAAAACAAAATAATAGTGCCAAATCCTTCATCTTGCAACTGATTCTGTCCTATAAATAGGACATTTCTAGAGCTTCCAACAGAACCATAGTATAAAGCAGGGCTGCCCTGGTTGGATATTCTAGGATGGCAACAGATTGGGGGAAGAGCATAAAATATGTTGTTAATGTCTTCATTCTTTTCAAATGTAAACCAATTTTCCTTTATCTCCAAGAAAAAACAAGAAAGCTATTTAAATTACAGTATTTCATGTGGACGAGGTTCTCTTGCTTTATCAAGCCTTAGTGACTGAGTATTTTTAACAACTAATTGGTCGCCTTTGTAGCCGACAGCTCAGATAACTTGGATCTGGAAGACGACATAATCCTGTCTCTGAATGAATGAGGCGCAGTCTTCCTCTGGGACTTTGGCAGCGGAGAAGCTCCTGACTCGGGAAGCCAAGAGAGCCAATCAAGAGGCGAACACCAGGCAACTCTCAGCTTCTTCTACTTGGCAGAAATCCAAGTCCTTCCAGTTTTGCAGTGGACAGACATGGGCTCGGGATGGGCCCAGAGTCTTTCTACAGAGACCTTTTGGGTTTGGCCTTTATTTTCTCTGCCTTTTTTGGGGGTGGGGGTGGGGGGAGGGGGTGATTATTTTTAGGCCAAGACATGACTTCTCCAGGAAGACTTCTGAAGATATTTCACAGTATATTTTCTTTGTATAAAGTTCTTTCCTAAAGAACAGAAGTAGTTTTATATAAGACAAACAAGCAAAAAAAAAAAAAAAGAGGATTACAAAAAAACGAAAACAAAAAAAAAACCAGGCAGGTATTATAAAGAAGGTATGACTTTGTATCCTTCTTAAATTTAATTACCCAGATGGACTTCTGGGAGATTAAAAAAATACATTTAAAAATAACAAAGGGCATTTTTACTGAAGAGTGGGGAAAAAAGATGAATCATGGATTGTGAAACTGTGGACGAGTGATTTTTATTTTGAACATGATTTTTTAATGGAGTTGTTGCTACCTGCTGTGAAAAGGTCTTTTTCTTTTTTCTTTGGTCATGTGCCTCTTGTCCTGTCTAAAGCCCTGTGAGGGCCTTGCTGCAGGAGCCTTGGTGGAGGGCTGAAGGTCGACTTTGGTCTCGTTAAGAACCTGCCATTGCTGGAGAAGATGGACTCTGGCTTGCAGGCCTCTCCCCACCTATGCCACCCCTCCCTTCTTTTTGTCATTGGCATTTTTAATTCTCTCTCCCTGTATCCTTCTGCCCTCTGTGAAAATTACAAATTGAAATCCTTTTTCTTTAATGTAAATTGTATTTATTAAAAAAAATAAAAATAAGATTCAAGTCCTGTCTGTTCATAGCTCTGAGCTCCTATCACATCTATTGTCATCTTGTTCCAAGTGAAGATAAGGCAAGTTACCGAAAATATAAAATATGGGTTGTTCAGATAAATGCTGCCACATTCACAGGAAGGTAACTGAAGTACAACGCTGCACGCGTAATCTTTGAGAAACATTCAAGAGTTGTGCTTTCCGGACTGTTGACATTTTTAATGAAGGATCACACAATGAACTCTTGCCAGGACAGAGAATCATGTTCAGTGGAATTATGGGAGAATTCTGATCTGCAGTTGCGTACGGCCAATGCCAAGATAATTTGGAAACAGAAAAAGTGAATTCTTCTCTTCCAGATATCTATGGAAATAGATCCATGGTATATAACACCAGCTGCCTGCAATTAGTGCAGGTTCGCGTCCCACCAGGCTCAAGGTTGACTCAGCCTTCCATCCTTCCGAGGTAGGTAAAATGAGGACCCAGATTGTTGGGGGCAATTAAGCTGACTTTGTAATAATGCCGCTGGGGGTGTGTGTGAAAGCCCTAATAAGCAGGCATATACATAGAATGAAGGCTACTGCTAAGCTTGTAAGCCGCCCTGAGTCTTCGGAGAAGGGCGGGATATAAATGGAATTAAAATAAAATAAATAAAATAAATAAGTTCAATAAATAAATAAATAAATTCTCAGTCATCCAGGTCATGGAAAAAAGGAAGGGAAGGGAAGGAAGGGCTCGAAACTCTGAAAGAGAAGTCCCAAAGGTACGTTTTTCAGGAGGCAACTGGACTTTCTTGTTTTTCTTGAGATATTTCGCTTCTCATCCAAGAAGCTTCTTCAGCTCTGACTAATGGTGGGGAATGGAAGGATTTATATTCCTAGTAGACAGCTGGTCATTTGCATTGAGAATCATTGAAGCCATTTGGAGGTTTACCTGTGGCCTCAGGGTCATCTGGGTAGTGCAAATGGCTTCAATGACTCTTAAAGACTGCAAATGACTAGCTGTCTGTCGAAGAAGCTTCTTGGATGAGAAGCAAAACGTCTTTGAAGAAAAATAAAGTCCAGTCGCCTCCTGAAAAAAGCACCTCTTGCAGAGGTTTGAGTCCTTCTTTCCTTCCATCTTTTCTCTAGTTACATCTAAAATTAGAAGATGATGCAAATACATAAAGATCTATAGAGGTTGGCGCTGTTGGCTTCTTGCATCCAGTTTCTGATGCACTTACCTTATAACATCTTTAAAAACTTTTGCAGTAGTTCTGTAGTGTAGATATTTATCTTCCACTTTGAAGGTAAGAAGCCAAAACTGAGCAGAACTTACAGCTCATTTTTAGATATTGTTCCAGCCTTTTTGAATTAAAAACTTTGAATTTAGTATGTACGAATAGCACGTTTCTTCTAGCTTGTTCCAAAACCTTTTCTTTTAATAAATGAAATTCTTAACTGATTCTGTTTAAACTTGCATTATGAACACATTTGTTCAATTGACTAGTACTAGGGTTGGAAAGCTTGCTGGCTTTTTCTCAGCCAGACATGGACTTAACCTCGCTTGTTCCAGCAAAATGCATTTTAGCTGACTGCCTTAATTTTTTTTTTCTTTGGTCAAAAGAGTGGTGCCCTTCCAGTTCCTTTCTTAACAGCTGATAAATATGAGTTGTATTAATATACATCATTAGTCAATGAAGTGTTCAAATTAGCTTAGATGATAATCATGTTTGGTTTAACAAATTAAGATATAGGCAAATTGCTCATGTTATATAACTGACCCAAACCTTCCTAAACTTGCCAAAGAAAAATATAAACAATGTGATTAGACTAAATCATATAAAATGTTGCTTTATATAAGCCACTACACCACCATATGGTAAACAAGAAATGCAATTTGTTAGTTAGGAAGAATTAATAGAATGATTTGTGGTGTTGTACTAGCAAGCAATTAGTGCAGGTTCGAGTCCCACCAGGCTCAAGGTTGACTCAGCCTTCCATCCTTCCAAGGTAGGTAAAATGAGGACCCAGATTGTTGGGGGCAATAAGCTGACTTTGTAATAATGCCGCTTGGGGTGTGTGTGAAAGCCCTAATAAGCAGGCATATACATAGAATGAAGGCTACTGCTAAGTTTGTAAGCCGCCCTGAGTCTTCGGAGAAGGGCGGGATATAAATGGAATTAAAATAAAAAAAAATAAAAAATGTTCCTTAATCATTTAGTGTTTGCTCATAAAAGAATCTTACTTACAAGTTGCAAATAAATGGTCAGTTTTGTAAAAATGAAAATATAGGTTGGATGACAAAGCTGCAGATATTATTGTATGCTAAATCCAACAAAATATTTGCAATTAAGACAAACACCACCACCCCACTCCTAAAAGCAGAGCAAAAATTTCTTAGAGCTGCTTGTATTTTAAAAATATTTGTTCACAGCCTAACCAGACTTTGTTCAACTTCGACCTAATTAGAGCAGATTTACAATCTAGGGTCTCAAATGAAATAAATGTAGATGTATGGTAATAAAAATGCCAGTTTGAGGTAAACAAAATTGTGGAATACTTTACAAAATTGAGATGGACTATTGTACATCTTCATTCCTATTTAGTTCCCTTTGTGGCTTCTAGTCATTGCTGATTCCTGGTAACTGGACTAAGGTCCCTGTACTTTTCTTAGCAAGGTTTTTCTCACCTGCTTTTGCCAATGCCTGACTGACAGGCCCAAGGTCACCAGGTTGACCTTGGGCCTAAGGAGCACTTAGGTTTCCCCAGTTTTTAGCCCAATGCCTCTTTATTTTCTACTTAGCTTATGTCCCAGGATCAGGTAGTCTCAGGTTTGTTAAATAATTGCTCATACAGTTTCATATCAATAGTACAGGGATTGAAGCATAGAAGCCCAAGTATATGAATAGACACTTCATTTTATGTAGATTTTAAAAAATAAAAATAAGGGTTTAAAAATTTACCTCATGATATTATTACTATTATTTGTATGGCTGCCCAACTCTGGGTGGCTCACAACATAATATACAAAATATACATGTAAATATTTGGAAATAGCAGAAAACAGTTACTACCACTTTAGGTTAAAATATAATTTGCAGTTTTTAGATACCATTTTTTTTCAGAATTGATTTAAAAAGCTTTTCTTTAAAGTCTATTTGCAACACCTTTTATGATTTTCAATGGTTGTGAGACAGACCTTTCATTAAAATTATTTGCTTATTGATAGAAGATAAGAGTGATTTGCTCATGCTAATGGAGTGAGTATCTTGTTTACAGCAACATAAAATAGATTACCCTCAACCCCATTTAGCAACTTCTATGTAGTACTTGAAATATTCAGGAATATCACCACTGTAAAATTGCATGTTGATATATATTCTCATAACACGTGTTTGCACATTTTAAAGAATTAGCAATTTAGACACAAATGCTATGACATACAATACCAAAAATTTTTAGAACAATGTTTACATTAGACAAATCTGTCTTTCAATCTAATGTTATAAATTACAACTCAAGAGAATTTTCAACCAAATGTTTTGTAGTCTTAGCACATCTAGTTTGAAGGAGTCTGATCTCAGTTCCAAACTAGCCATTTGAATAGAAGCTTAAGATTTTGAGGTGTGAAAATGCTCTTCCTGAGCCAAATCATGACATTCTTATATTATTGAAAGCAATCCTGAAATGCATTGGGAAAGGAAAGCATGGGAACAGATTGCATAGAGCATCTGCCCTTAGTGTACTTGCTACTCTGTGATTCATGGATCTGCTTACCCATCTACAAACCTTTCTTCCATCTACCTTCCCATTCTTTTGGAAAAGTTTCAAATTTCTTGAGAAGTGAATTGCAACAGTGAATTCTGGAAAGTAACTGGGTTTACAGCTATTTATTAATTGCGTAAGTTAGACACAAGGGAGCTAACCTGGCTGTAGAAGGGGGGAAGATCTCATTACATGCTTTTTAAAAAGAATATACATGACAGTCCTCACGGGGCTACTTCACAAAAGTAGTATATTCCAGCAATAGTTATGTGAATTCATTTGCAATTACAATTCCAAGTCTAAGATAAAATAGGTGTATATGCATTACGTACAACATAATTGTCTACGGTGAAGGGTATAGACAAACTAGATCCTGCATTTGTACAATTGTGATAAGAATGCTCAGAATACATCCAAGTAGCACATACATTTGCCTAACCCCCTTAGATATAAAAAGGGATGGTTTAGAATTTGATAGTATTCATATAAGGTAGTACAAACACTATAAGCAGGCAATTTGTCAAGTTTTGTCTTTTATTTTTGCTGTATTAACTGATGAAGGAGCTGAACAACACAATCACGTGGATGTTGTTATCAGGTCCTACTCAAGTGCCTGGTTATTTGTCTTCCTGAGAAGCCCATAATTATTACTAGACAGGATATTTAAGAACAGCTTTGAGTTTGCAATATTATAATCAATCCAACAATCAACACAATAAAGAGGAAGAAAAAAAAACAACCCAAGGTGCCTCATATTTTTTATTGCACCAAGAGTTGCCGAGAATTAACTGAAGCTTTTAAGTTTTACACAGCTGTTCTTTGGCTAAGACCACCTTAAAAGCTTTCATCCGCCAGGAAAAGGTTGGTCTGAAGGATATATGGACTTGTCGTTTTTTTGTTGGTTTTTTTTTAAAAAAGCACTACCTACCTACCGCTGAGGAAAGAAGCAACCAGGCTTCAGTTATTGAAGAAATAAAGAGCGCACAAAACTGGCATAATAGTGTTAAATAGCAGTAGAGTGGAAGAACTGAATTTGGTAAAGTCATTAGCTGTAATATTCTAGAACGCAGAGCCAGCCATTGGCAGACTACAGAAACCAGGACACTGCACAAAATTTTAAAAAAATCCATCAGCGAACAAGGCTTTACTGACAACTTTCCATATATTTTTTTAAAAATAAGAAAACGGCAGACAGCGTCACGCAGTAAAACAAACAAAATGGGATTCATTAAAATGGGTATTAAAAATATTAGAAACTAATACAATTGTAGAATTTGGTGGGAGGACTCTCTAGGGCCTCGCTCAAAATAATTGGCCTTAAAAGCAACCAGGCAGCGTGAGACACAAAGAAACACAGAATCAGACCAAGGGGATAAATGAATACAGAGTAAACACTAGGCAGTGTCTTTGACTATCACTATCACCATATGTTCTTCTTCTAACTTTCCCAATGTTCTTAGTGCGGACTGGAGGTACTGCTGAGAAAATTCACAAGGGGGGAAAGCGTAAAGCATGCCTGTGCTGTCCCTGCCCTTTGCCCCTCCCACGGGAAGGCTGATGACTCCTGCAGCCTGTTTTTGTTTCAAGTAAGAGACCAGGTTCCTGAGAAGCCGTCTTTGTAAGCCAGGCTCCGCCACCGGGAAGGTCCCTTCAGCACTTGCTCCTTGAGCAGCCTGAGTGGCTAGTAACACAGCATAGCCATTAGGGCTTCCTTGCTTGATACGTCGAGTTACTTCATCCAGTTTGGGTTGATCCAACCGAAGTCTCTGAGCAATCTTAAGCTGTGTTAGCTTTCCACCAGACAAATGGTCTTTCAGAAGCCCATTGATGACTCCCAAGTCTCCTTCAAGGATGTGCATAGATGTTGGGAAGCAGCTGTTTTTAAGGACAAGTAGCCCATTCCAAGCAAGCTGCAGGGTATGGGCATAATCAGATAACGTTTTTAACTTCTTTGTCTCCAATTTGGACTCTTCGTGAGCCTTTGATTCAGACTCACCAGTTCGGTGATTGCGTTCACTGTCTCTTTTTTTAGGCTGAGGAGGATCAGTTGTTTCACGGTGAGGTTTCTCCTCTAATGCATGTCGATTATTCTGCAGCGAGTTGTTTTGTTCTTTCTCTGTGGTAGATTCTGTAGTGTGATTCTCCTTCCGAACCCGATCTGGGCTGCGATCTGCTCCTGGCCCAGCGGCCTTTGTCCTGCCTCTCTCCTCATAGGGCGAATGAGTAGTCCTCCCACGGTCATTGGAAAGGCTACGGCGTTTACGCCTTTCCTCCCAGGGCTTGAGAACACTGCGATCGCTATCGCTGCCCCAACGTTCTCCACTCCGGCTGCGTGCTGAACGACTGTATGCCTCCAAATTATTTCTGCGCTCTGCATTTTTGACAGAGCTGGCCCAATCAGCCTCTAGAAAGCTTCTTTCCCTGTCTGAGTAAAGGAGATGAGGAGGAGTCCTATCCCTCACCCTCAAGTCTTGCTCCAGATTCCTGTGTCTGCTGTAGCCTTCAGGGAGCAATTCATAGTGTACAGGAAGCGGTGCAGGTTGGTACTGCTGAGGATAGCGGGCCTCCTCAGCTTTAGCAAAATCCACTCTAAGTCTTCTGTCTGGACCACCCAAAGGGAAGCCTCTCATTTGTGCACAGGCAGCTTGAGCAGCATCCAAACTCTCATACTGAATATAAGCAAAACTGTCCCCCTTTACATAGTCAATAGTCCTAATGCTACCAAAACGATCAAACTCCCTAGCAAGAGCAGCTAGGGAAGTACTTGGACCAAGGCCGCCAACCCAAAGTCGGGTAGTTGGGTTGGCTTTCCCATAGCCAATTTTGATAGGGTTTCTGCCAACAACCCTCCCAGACATGGCAACCTTGGCCCGATGTGCCATATCTAGGTTTTGGAATTTGAGGAAGGCATAAGCGCCACCTTGACCCCGTGCAGGCCTCTTGATCACCACTTCCTCAATGATACCATATTTTTCAAAGGCACGCCTGAGTTCCACCTCAGAAACATTGTGATCTAGATTGCCAATGAAGAGATTACGGGTAGCTCTCTGGTCATCTTCCGGCATTAAATCCTCCTCAGCCACTAACGGATAGCTGTAAGGACGGCCCCGTTCATCATATAGCCCATAGTAATCCAGCACCCTCTCCCTTTCTCGAGAAAGTCCCAAGGCAACAGCTTCCAAGGCAAACGCTGCTGCTGCAGCTTGAGCGTGTCGAGGTCTAGGCTCTCTCAGCAAAGGGCTGGCAACAGGAGACAGCGATCTCTGTTTATATGGATAAACACCATGGAGAGGAGGGAGAAATGCCAAGGGTTCAGGAGAGGGGGTAGGTGGAGGAGTACGGCTACGGCGGCCCCCTCGCAGGTACACAGGCTCCACCTTCAGAGGCCGATCATAAAGGAGAAGCTGCCGGGCTCTGGCATGCCTTCGAGCATCGCGGGCATCTGCTGGGTGCCTGAAGTTAACGTAAGCCACGCGACCAAGTTCAGGAGTGTGGGAGAGTTTGACACTAATGTCGCTGGCCCCGCCACTGGCAAATCTCTGGAACTGGCGGAAGAGGCCATCCTCCAGCAGCTGGTCAGGTAAGGTTGGGCCCAGGCCACTCACAAGCAGAGTCTTGTAGTCGCTGGAGCCAGGGGGCTCACCGGCCAGACCCACCCCGGCTGGCAAGCCAAGGCCGGGTGCCAAGAGGAGCGAGGGAGCTGCCACCGGTGGAGGCCCAGCCAGAAGCAAGGAAGGGGCAACCACGGCTGCAGGGGGCACTTTGGCCTTGAGGAGCCCCAGGGCCCGAGAAGACGAGGAGGAGGAGGAGGAGGAGGAGGGGGCCGGCGGGACGGCAGGGGCCGCGGCGGCGGTTTGGCTGCTGCTGTTCCTGGCGCTGGAGGAGGCTGCGCGGTGGTTCGAATCGCCTCCGCCTCCCGGCCGCTCCTCCCCACGATGGCTCCGCGAGCTGGAACCGCCAGCCGCAGGCTTCTCCCGACTGCTGCGCGACGAGGCGGAGGTGGGAGCGGATGACGAGGAGGAGGAGGCGCCCGAGCTCCGGTGCGGGCCCCGCCGGCTGCTGCTGCTGCCGCTACCGCCTCCCCCGCCGCCGCTGGTGCTGCTCTCGCGCTCTCGAGGCCTTTTCGTGGAGGAGGCGCCCCGCGTCCCCCCGGACCCGCCCGGGCTGGAATCCCGCTCGGTCGCCCGCTTCATGGCTTCGGGGCCCGCGATTCAAGAGGCGCCTCCGGCGGCAGCTGCCATCTTGGACAAAAGGGAACGAGCGAAGGCGGCTCTGCCCAGTTGCCGCGCCGTGCGCCTCTGCGACGTCATCACCCCGCGCCTAGGCCCGTCAGTGTGAGGGCCGCGGTAGTGGGCGGCGCGGGTCGGGGCCTCGCCCGCTGCTCCCTTTATCGTCCGGAGAGCGGCGCCCTCGCTTTCCGCCCCACCCTGTGCCGCCAGCGGACTAGGGAACGGAGCCGGAGAGCGACCGACCGAGGACTACGAGGGCTCGGAGCATCGGGTCAAGACTCCGAGGACACCCTACGCCAGGGGTCTTCAAACTTGGCCCTTTTGTGACTTGTGGACTTCAACTCCCAGAATTCCTCAGCCAGCATGGCTGGCTGAGGAATTCTGGGAGTTGAAGTCCACAAGTCACAAAAGGGCCAAGTTTGAAGACCCCTGCCCTACTTTTAACACTTTGCACGCTCCTGTTTAGCATCAAACTACAATAAAAAAGCCACGGGCGCGGGGCTCGTTAGGTGCCTTTCGAGAGAATCGCTAACATGGAAGCACACAGTCCTCGGGTCACCAGAATAGACGAAATCATACAGTCAAAGTTGTATTAAGGCTTTTTAAAAGCAAGATGAACGAGGTCAAGTTATTAAACTGACCCAACAGAATTCCAGTTCCCGGTTTTTTGTTTTTTTTCTGAACAACTTGATACTTGCGAAGATGCACTGAATTACTCGTAATAGTTTGCAGCTGCAGTTTAAAGCCTATTAAAAGGGAATTACTATCCTGTTTTATGAAAACAATAACGAACTTTTTTCAAAAGTGCTTTTCTTTTTACATCTGTTAAAACTTCACCTCTTTAATAGGACGGTCCAAGGAAATATGTCTTTTTAGTCTTTCTGCCATGCCCATTCATTTAATTTCTTATAATAGGGTTTGTAACAATTTGTGTATATTTTTCATATTCAGCTACATTGTATGTAGGTATAACATTACATCTATTTCATAAATTCCAAAATTATTTAAGACCCAATAAAGACCTTTTCCTCAGGGTAACCACCAATGTTTATTATTTCAAAGTATTAGTTAAAAGCAGTTTTTCCTGTAGGGGTGCTTTCCTCCATTGTCCCCATGTTTAATTTCTGGTGACGTAACATTCTGCAAAACACTGTCCAATAGCTGCTCCCTGTGAAATCTGTTCAAATGACTCTTGTACAGATTTAAATCCCTGAGGGACTTCCCTATTAATTCTGAAGAGTTGTCTTGTTTTTTGTAACACCTCAGTGCTTTCACATTTACATTGGTAAAAAATGAAGCAATTTTTGTTTACAGTGAAGTTTTTCTCAAAAATGAATCGTGCGAATTTAATTCCACTCTGAGCAGAAAAAGCTTATATTGATATCATCTGAAATGCCCGCGCCCAGAACTAAGAGCCAACACATCACAAGTTGCTTTAACAGTTTATATTATGTGCAGCATATGAAAGTAGAACTCATCCTGTTTTTTAAAAAGTGTACATCAGTATATCTTCCCCTTCTGCCACTGCATATTTGTAGTTGAATAAAGGATTGTCATCTGTACTGAAAGTGGAAGCAAAGACAGAATGAATGCCTTTCTTATTCAGAGAAATTAACTCCTGTGAAAGATGTGTAAGACTAGCACTTAAAACATTTAATTTGGATATGCAATAAAAGTGTTCAGCATTTTAAGGAATGGACTGTAGAAAGACAGTAATAACAGCAAATGCATGCTATACTGTCTCATAGGTCATCTTCAAACTATTGTTAGGTAGTGCTGGAAAAGTGCAATATTCAGTCGTGACACTAAACTAATGCCAATTCTTTTAGTTCAACTGACACTAGGTTTCATAACTTTTATTTAAAAATCCCATATGTATGTCAAAGTCTTATAATAAACCTGAAACAATAAAAATAAAAACTTAAAGACACGACCAGGCATCTGAACCAGCATTGCAAGAATCCTTTCAATTTGACACTTGAAACCCAGTTAAATAAGTTACAAAAAACAGATTTCCGGGGAAGAAAAAGTTTAACGTAGTTTGTGTATCTTGCTAATTGATAGAGGTCACTATGGTGGTCAGAGGTCTGTCCGCGAACTGGCTGCTTTTGGTGCATATTTAGGCATCAGTTCATTGATTTTACGAATGAAATCTGATTTTTCTGCACAGCCCTTGCATGTTTCACCCCAGTCGTCTAGAATTTTTTTCAATTCTTTGACTCTCAGTTTCTTCAGGTCCACAGTACTCAGGTCAATCTGTTTATCTGTGAAAAGAGGAGTGTGTATTACTACATGATGCATCAACAGTCCATGTGTTAGATGATTAATCTCTAATTATTCAGCAGTTGATCTTACATAGTTTATGAACTAAGTTATTCCTCAAATTTGACCACTATTTCCTCCTTTTTCTGTATCTTTATTGAATAAAAAAGATACACTTACTGGAGATTATAAAAGAATACTGTTATTGTTACTACGCTCAGCTTGTACTGGCTAAATATATGGACTTTTTTTAAAAAACAAGATTACTTCAGGTCAACTTTTTATAAGTCAAATCTATACAGGTAGCCCTCAATTTACAACAATTCATTTAGTGACCGTTTGACTTACCATGGCTCTGAAAAGTGACTTATGACTGCTTTTCACACTTAACAGTTGCAGCATTCCCATAGTCATGTGATCAAAATTTGGATGCTTGGCAATTGGTTCATATTTATGACGGCTGCAGTGTTCCAGGGTCATGTGATAAACTTTTGTGACTTTCTGACAAGCAAAGTCAATGGGAAAGCTAGATTCACTTAACTATTACTAACTTAACAAATGCACTTAACTATCTCACTTAACAACAGAAATTTTGGGCTCAGTTGTAATCATAAGGCAAGGAATACCTTTACCAGAGTTGGGAACAAAATAATTTGTTATGATCGTTTTCAGTAGATTTCTACAGCAGTATCATAAAAAAAAATAAAGAAATGCTCTTGAAGAGCATCTAAACCTGCAGGTGATACAGAATGTGGCAGCACAGGCACTTTATATGGGCTCCTAAATTAGCACACATATCTCTGTTCTACAAGCTGTATGGGTTGCCAGTAGGTTTCTGGGTTCAATTCAAGGTGGTGGTACTGATCTATCAAGGCCTACATGGCATGGGGGCTGCGCTAACGAAGAGTCTGTCACTGCCTGATTATATCCGCCATCCCACCGGGACCAGCAAGAGAGGCATTTTATGGGTCCTATCTACAAAACAGTGTCATCTCCCTGGAACCAGGAAGAAAGCACTTTCTGCCATGGAGCCCACCTTATGGAACATCATTCCTCTGGAACTCAGATTGGTCCAAGCAACCTGGCTTTTGGGAAGTCCCTGAAGTCTACTGCTGTGCTTGGAGGTCTGGCAATGGTGGCTTGTTGAGCTTATGTAAGGATGGTTCCGCTACTGATCATAACTATTTTTGTTTTGGAATTATTACTGATGGTTTTACATGTTTGTATTTTGTTTTGGAATTATTACTGATGGTTTTACATGTTTGTATACTGTTTTAGTTTGCTTTTAATGGATTGTTGTTTTTACTGTTATAAGCTGCCCAGACTCGTTCATATTATTACTATTATTTCCAAACATTACCAATTTTTTTTGGTAATAAAAGAAGTATATCTTTTAGCTGATAAGCATAGAATTGCTCTATTACTTGGAATATATTTTATTCAATGAGGCTTGTTCTCAGTAATTTTTTATTATTTTTATCCTGCAATACTTTCAATGTTTAAACTAGAACTTTTTCCTTCTCTGACAGTACAGTCACTTCAAAAGTGATCCAATAAAGCAAAATACTGGAATACTGAGAGAAAAATAGATATTCTTCACAGAATTCATTACCACAAAATATTATAGCTCAAGGAGGAAACAAATTTACAAAGGATAAAAAAATCTATACTGTCTACAAATCACCACGTTTTGAACATTTCTGTGGCACTATTGCCACATTAGTATAACTAATACTAATACTGCTCTGTGCTTGTCTGCATTTGGACTCTTTGTTGTGAATAACAAGTAGTACATAAGTGTACAGGTACAGTTTCCCTTGAATCGAGTTCAACTCCAGATGATGTTATGGCTTGTTTGACAACAGTATAGAAGTGATTAGCACTGCAGCCTTTGGGGATGATTTCTCAGCTTCACAGTTTGTCCTACAGGCCTAGGAGTTATTGTGGTTTTCCAAATATTAAGCAAGCTCAATCCTACTTAATTTTTTCAACTTCAGCTAAATCCATCTAGTTGTGGCTAACTACTGGGATTTACAAATATAGTGAATTATCCTTTTATTCTATGAATCTTAACTGTTGAAAGAAAATGTTGTAACTGGAGGGTTTTTAGTGCAACTCAGCATTTCTCTTACGTTATCATTAATTTAATAGCCAACATTTATCTGTACTCACCGTATTTCAGTTCACAGATCTGACTATCTTTCTTTTTCAGTTTCTCACAAATCTTCTCAACAGGGATATGATGACTGAGAGGTTTTGATACCTCATTAGTTATTTTGGTGGCTGCATCGCTGGTTGCTCCAATGTAATAACACTAGAAGGGAAACAATGAGAAAGAAATCAGGACATTTTTTTTTAAAAAGGAACCTGCATCTTTTGAGCATCTATAAAATTTATCAAAAGCATAGATAAAACTCAAAGTAATTTCAGCCTTTGTTTTCTGAACACTTCAGCACTGTGTGGTTCTTTTTCTTACTGAAAGCAATTAAAACTAGGAAGACACTTCTTTTATTATAAAATATTATAGTTACACATTGTTACTTAGTTTTATTTAATTACTTATTACCACTGTTAACCATTTAAAAGAAATACTAACATTTTTTGAAGCTAAGATGAAAAAGAAAACTGGGATGATCCCACCTATGGCTAGTTTAAGATTATGTGCAATGTGGGAATTCTGCATTCTTTCTTTCATGTTAACAAGCCTTGTTTTGGTGGCTAAAGTAAATAAAAACATCTGAATGTAATCAATCCTTTGTTTTTAATAATAATAATATAGAGAATTCAGAATTCTGATGTTGTAAAATGAAAAGGGGTGTGAGCATTACTCGTAATAGCCAGTTCTCTCAAAATAAATGAAGTCATTCCAAATCAGCTACTCCAAGAATACTCCTGAAAACATTTCTAGTAAGAACCCAGTAATAATTTTTCTCAGGAAAGTTTTTCATTTTTTTGGTGGGTGTGCCAGCTCAACTTCTTTTCTAGATAAAGTACAATCACATATTCTAAATAGATAAAATTGATCACTACCCGCTGCATGCTTTACAAAATATTTTCTAGAGTTGATTTCTTTTTCTCATATCACCTAGTTCCTGTTGAATTTGCTATTTCCCAATTTGTTACATAGCTTAATTCAAAGTGCTAACTAAAGCCTAAAATGATCTAGGAGTAGATAAGAGTCTCTCTCATGATCACAGATTCTAGCCCCTCAGTCTGCAAGAGATACCGTGTTATATATGCTGTTAGTGGGACCGTCTGTATTGCAATGCCTGGGTTCAGGATCAGTGTAATCTGGCCGGACTGATTATTAATGGTATTTCAATGAATAGGAAACTCTCTTCTGAGCAGTGCTTTTGGCTTAGAGAATTAGAGTTGGATTTTTAAAATTAAAAATGTTAATCTTAGAAAACATGCTGTTTGTATGAAACTTCTACTATAAATAATTCAAATACATTTTCCCCTTTGGCTCTCAGTACCATACTTGCTCAACTATATTTTGTCTTTTAAGCAATTTAAATCTTTCCACCAGCTTTCCAATGCTTAATATATGGCTAATTGATAAGTGACTGAAAGCCAAATTTTATTAATGCTTACAAAACGGTTTTCTTTGCCTTTTGCCTCTTTGCACAATTTCAAAAGTTCTTTTTCAACACTGTTTGATGTGAATTCAACATTCTTCTCTTGTAGAGCCCGATAGAAAGTTCCCAGAAATGACACACACACTGTGAAGAAAAAAAAAGACTATTATAATTTTTAAGAATTCAAGGGGTTTAAATAACAATGAAAAAGAATACTACATGAAAAAAAGAACATTAATGCAGAAAATAAGCTTACCGGGGGGAAAAGAAGAGACATATTCAGGTAACACATATAGCAAAAAGAAGTGGGATAATGAAATACAAAGTAGTTGAATTAGCAAGTGCTTTAGAAATAGAAATTCCTGCAGCACTCCATCCTTAGTCTACAACATCAACTATCTTAATATGTGATATTTGCTCCTCTGTAAGCCTTGTTTCTTTTTCAAAAAAGAAAAACACATCCTTCTAATATTTCTTTGACTTTCAGGTTTAATTGTTTTAAGAATCTACCATGAAAACATTTAACTTGTGGTCATGTGGGTTGAATAACCATTGCAATGACATTTGTAGCAGGATTTTAAAATATGATGGGACTTATCTGAAGGCATAATTGTGCTTTGGCATTCAGGAGATGTTACTAAATCTCACAGATCTCTTTATCGGCTCACATTGGTACTATGGCAGTTAGTACAGCACTACTTATTTCTGCACCACTATCACAATACAAGATGGGCTAGATCAGGTCTCCCCAACCTATGGCCTGCAGCCCGGGCTGTGGGCTCTTGGCCAGTGGGGCGTGGAAACAGCTGGCCAGTTCACCCAAGTGTGGGTACGCACCCCCCCACTCGCGCTAGTGCCCACGGCTGTTTGTGCATGCACACAGGTGCAAACGGGGTTGCTAGTGTGGGGTGGGTGTCCGCAGCCCATTTGTGTATGTGCTGCCTTGCCTCCCCAGGTGGTTTGCGCAGCCTGTTTGCGCATGCGTGAATGGGCTGCTAGCTGCCGGGGCCATTTGCACATGCACAGGGTGCCAGCACATGCCAAGTGCACAAACGGGGTTGCTAGTGCCACACCAGTGTGCATGCACCAATTTTGAAGCTGCTTTCCTTCCCTCCGGTCCTCGAGCCCGGAAAGGTTGGAGGTCTCTGGGCTAGATAGGAAGACTCCATATCAGAATTGCTTCAGTTTTCATGAGGTCTCACACAGGTCTCCCATCATCAAGGCCATACCAGGAATAATGAAGAAGCTGCCTGCAAGGAGGCGGCAAAATAACGTTTCTTTCAATAGAATGAGGAATGATGCATACAGTGCTATCCAGTGAATAAAAGAAAAATGCTTTGTTCATTGCAACTTTGTTAAGTTTATGACATTGCTTTTAAGCCTTAGAATTTCTGTTTATATAATCAAAGTACTCACTTTTAATTTGTATTTGGATAGCAAAATACTGGAAACCAAATGAAGAACAGTGCTCATTTTCCCAAGATATAAAGATAGGCGTCTTTTTAGAGAAAAATAAAATATTCCTCTCAGCATCTTCCACTTCCAGATTGTTAAACTTTCCAGAAGCAAAAGCAAGAAAAATGTGTTTTTTTTCCAAGAGAAGTGATATGTGACACATTTTGTTTCATAGCATGCAGGGTGGTTATAAGAACGAATACACATTTCTTTAATTGTTCTAGATAGTTTTATGTGCCCATAGCAAAGCCCGTAAAAGATACTGGCTGAACAAATTCTTACTTTTCTCTTTGCTGAGAAAGCAACCAAGAGGTGCTAGTTTCTGAAATGGAAAAGGTGTTAAGGAAACCCTCATACACTTTCCTAGCTAGAAACCATTGCCAGAAATCCCAAATATGTTCTGATTTACTTCAGTATCAGTGTAGATATAACACATTCAGCAGTTAATAAAACGTAGTTATTTTTGTAACGCTTAACTATACTACTGAAAATACTGTGACTAATTTTGATTCAGGTTTGATTATGGAACAAAGTTAGTGTAAATTAAATGACTAATCAACCTGCTGTTCATGCAGGAAATGCCAGATAACAGAGAAGCAGGAAACACGGTCCTATCACATCGGATTTAATTTATTTGAACTCAAGAGCAGCTTAAGACAGGGATCCTACATGAGAGACCAGTTCGGCTCCGAGCGTGTGAGTAGCCCCAAATCAATCATGAGTTAAGACTTGAACCTGGCTTTCCCGGTTTCTAGTCCTACACAATGCTGTTCGAAATACAAAAAAATAAAATAAAATAAAATAAAAATAGGAAACACTCTTCAAAATAGTAATCACTTACAAAGGAGAAGAAAGAAGATCAACGTGTGTCCCTTGCACTATAGTGATGGACACAGCAGTTGCATCTCCCTACACATCCTAGTTGCCTTAAATGGAGCAGCCTTGGTGGAGCAGTGGGCTGATGCCTCCTTAAGTAACACCAGCTGCCTGCAATTAGTGCAGGTTCGCATCCCACCAGGCTCAAGGTTGACTCAGCCTTCCATCCTTCCGAGGTAGGTAAAATGAGGACCCAGATTGTTGGGGGCAATGAAGCTGACTTTGTAATAATGCCGCTTGGGGTGTGTGTGAAAGCCCTAACAAGCAGGCATATACATAGAATGAAGGCTACTGCTAAGCTTGTAAGCCGCCCTGAGTCTTCGGAGAAGGGCGGGATATAAATGGAATTTAAAATAAAATATCCCAAACTCAAGATTAGCCGTTAGCGGAAAGTAAGTTGCGCTGATTTCTCTTTACTACCAGGTGCGAAATCAACCACTTTCCGGCTCAGAGAAATACTGCCTAAGAAAAGATTTCGTTTCAACGCCGTCAACCCGCTTTTCCAGAAACCCGAACCTCCCTCCCTCTCTCCCGTCCTAGTCCTGATAAGCAGCCCGCCCGCCCCATCCCACCCAGGCCTTTCTGGATCATTGGACCGGTAACGGTCCACACCCCTAAATCGCGGCACTTTTTCCACTTTGCGAAGGGACTTCAGGAGGCCACGGGAGAGGGGACTCCGAGCCTCTCCAGATTTCTACTCCGGCAGCGTCGAAGCTCCACAAAAAATCCCGCGAGGTAGCTCACCTCACTCCCGGCGACGGCAGACGAAGCCTGCGGGAGGCGGGAAGGCTCTGCCACCCCTCGCTCCGGTGGGAGCGGAAGCCGGTAGACCGCCAGGGGTCTATCAAACTCGGCCCTTTTATGACTCATGGACTTCAACTCCCAGAATTCTTCAGCCAGCATGCCCAGCTGAGGAATTCTGGGAGTTGAAGTCCAAGGGCCGAGTTCGAAGACCCCTGCCGGTAGGCTGTGAGGCGCTCTTGGCTCGCCTCTGCCCTTCTTCCCGCTACAGCCAGCGCAGCCCCGGCATCCCCGAGACCTCCACGGCTGGCTCTTGCCCGCCTCGCCAGACCCTCCCTCGCTCGGCGAAGCCAACCTCACCTTCGCAGTCTCCCTCTCGCAGAGCGTGGCTGTCTCCGGGGAGCAGGATCAAGGCCAGCGCCGCCCAGAGCCCGTTAGCCGCCCGCATCCTCCTTCCCCGAGCCCGCCTCGAACGCTCGCTCGGCTCGCACACTAAGCCCCTTCGCAGCCGGCACCTTGACGACGCGCTGGCCGCCCACTCGGAAGCTGATTGGCTGCTTTCCCCTCTTTCGCTCTACATTAGAGGGTTTCGTTGGACCGTTCTATAACGAGCCTCCACGCTGCTTCTCTTGGTTGGCCTAGGCGCTTTCAGGACGGGCGAGTTGGCAGCCGCCGATTGGACGAGCTTTTCGGAAGGAAGACGAGAGGGCGCCCGTGTGCCGCTAGCCCAGGGGTAGGCAACCTCGGCTCTTTTATGACTCGTGGACTTCAACTCCCAGAATTCCTGAGCCAGCCAAGCTGGCTCAGGAATTCTGGGAGTTGAAGTCCACGAGTCATAAAAGAGCCGAGGTTGCCTACCCCTGCGCTAGCCGTAACCAATGGCGGAATGCCTGGCGGTGCGGAAGGTTGTCGCGGCGAGCGAAGGGCTCGGGAATCTCACCCGGCGAACGTCCGGGGCGGCCTTCTCGCACGTGGCGACGAGTCAACTCCGCAAAGCCAACGCGGAGCTCTGAATCCGCTTCCTCTCCCCTCCGGGGTTGCAACCCCGGATGGCGAACCAGAGTCAGAACCGTCCGCCGACGGCTTCCTTCAATCGCGTGAAGGAACGGCCGCTACCGCTCTCGCCAAGCGGCCCCTTTGCAAATGGACCGCCTGGCAAAAGTCCCCGTGACACCGGTCAGAGTCCAGCACGGGAAGGCTCTTTACCGTCAAGGGCAGGGGTCTTCACACTTGGCCCTTTTATGACTTGTGGACTTCAACTCCCAGAATTCCTCAGCCAGACACGCTGGCTGAGGAATTCTGGGAGTTGAAGTCCACAAGTCATAAAAGGGCCAAGTGTGAAGACCCCTGGTCAAGGGGATATAGGTGCAAGGAAGCTCGGAGTCAGGAAAGTGGGCCACCGGGGGTGAATCTTACCGGCATAGGCTGAGTGCCGTCCGCTTCTGGTCTGGCATCTGAAATGAAAAGATCCAATTTGGGTCGGTAACCGGGACCAGAGGTTTAATCTTCCGAGCTTTCGGACTCAAGCTGGAGCCCATCCTCGGGGAACGTCTGGTGAGAGACGTACCCTGAGGATGGGCTGGTCCAGCACGAGTCCGAAAACTCGGAAGACTAAACCTCTTGAGGTCCCGGTGACCGACCCAGATTGGATCCTGTAACATTATGACGGGACACCTATATTTGCCTCCATTTGTGAAATAAAAAGACACAAAAAAACCGGTCTTGGGATGGGGACCTCTTTAATTACAGATCGAGAAGCGTCCACCAGAGGAGGCTCTTCAAAGCGAGGAATCTTAAGAATCAGTTTAGATATGACCCGCATCATTACAAATACTAATTATTTGGGGAGGCTAAAATTAGGTAGTTGGAGATAAAGAGTAGGGGATTTGCAACTGCCTCTAGGAATATAAATCTGAAAATAAGACAACCCTCATAAACATGACAGCTTTATGATGGGAATGTTGTGGAACTAAAGTAAGATAAAAATCATGTCAGACATGAAAATCTATATATTTCAGAGTCGACCAGGAATATATATATATATATATATTCAGGTGCTGAAAGCAATTAGGAAATTGTACTCCAGGAAAGGGGAGGTGACTTAAAACTTCAGTATAAAATCTCTTTTGAGATTTATGCATTGGTAAAAAACTAGATCACATGTATACAATATTGCACTACTTATTTATGAATTCATGAAATTTATATGGCTACTCAACTCAAGGTGACTGCAGGCAGCTTACAGGAATAAAACTCAAAATATAAAAATATCTCCCCATTCCTCTAGCAAGAACAATCATAGTAACTACTTGATTGGCTCCATATCACCCTGGGGATCCCCAGGCCCTGGCAAAACCATGTCTTCGGAAGCCTTTTGGAAGAGTAAAGGAGGAACCCAGTCTTATCTCCATGAAGACACTATGGGAAAGGCCCTTCTAAGCTGACTTCCTTAATGGGAATTTGTAATATACCCTGCTGCTTACCTAACTATGCAATTTTTTATATGTAAAACACCTTAACACTTGAGTTGTAACCTGAATTCTAGTGTTTATAAATGGTTTTGAGAATGAACTGAAATGTTAATCTCTAATATTCCTGAATATTAAATATTAAAAAGTGTTTAAAGCAATATATATAAAGTACCTTATTCTTCTGTGTCTAGATCAAACTTTGAACTGCCAGAATAAAGCCACCTTCTTTGCTTTGTCATTGGCCAAAAATAAGTCATTATTGGTACATGTTTCTGGTAGTAGTTGACATGCCAGCAGATGGACTGGGCTCTAGTCCTTCTATCCAGGATCTAGCATATAAGTGATGCTTGAGCAAGGTCTGCAGGACCTCTTCATGACCTGTTTTCCTTGTTATCTTCTGGGAGGAGGCTTCGTGGTGTCCGAAGCAGAACATCTGGATTCAGTCACAGTTTTGTTCCATATAGTATCAACCTTGTGAACTCTCGTTTCCTTTTTCTGCTATGTGTTCAAAATGGACAGTGATTAATATTTATATGTATGGGCGTAGGTGTGTGTGTGTGTGTGTGTGTGTGTGTGTGTGTAATGTGTATATGTGTGTTGTGTATGGGTAGATACATACTTTCTTTTGAGAGCAGGCAACAGAATTTTGTTTTTAATGTGGGCCAGCTTTAAAGTTATTCCTTGTTTGATGGTCTCCTTCCTCCATCTTTCAATTTGCTTTTGTTCTTGCATAACCTCAAGAATGTTGTTACCATAAAATTGTTCTTAGATAAGTCGGTGGGGCTTGGGGCATATGTCCATTCAGGAGGTGTTGATCATTGTCTTGCTTAGTTCTCGGCATCTGCTGCTACTTCTCTCCTGATCTTAGGTGAAGCAATACCAGTGAGAGGATATATTTTCTCAGTTGGTGTAGATTTGAGACAACCTGTCACTGAGCGTACTGCTTCATTAATTGTGAAATCATCATCATCAACTTGTTTCGCATGTGCAGATGTGCCCCACACTGGAGTAGCATATTGTGCTGCAGAGATGCTCAAGGCCAAAGCTGATGTGCACAATGTAGATGGTTGAGCTCCCCATGTGTAGTTTTATCAGTTTCCTAATTATATTGTTCCTTGAGTTGACTTTAGTTTTAATGTTTAAAAGAGAATGTCCTATCAAGAGTCACACCAAGATAGTTCAGTGTTGGACAGTGTTGTAGTCGGTTCCCTTGCCACATAACATCCAACTCTTCCCTTGCATCTCGATTTCGGAGGTGGAAAGCACATATTTGGGTCTTGTTTGGGTAGGGCTTTAAATATAGTAGTTGATAGTGTAATATCAAGGGACGCGGTGGCTCAGTGGGTTAGGACGCTGAGCTTGTCGATCAGAAGGTCGGCAGTTTGGCAGGTCGAATCCCGAGTGCCGCATAACAGAGTGAGCGCCTGTTACTTGTCCCAGCTTCTGCCAACCTAGCAGTTCGAAAGCACGTAAAAAATGCAAGTAGAAAAATAGGGACCACTACAGTGGGAAGGTAACAGTGTTCCGTGTGCCTTTGGCATCTAGTCATGCCGGCCACATGACCACGGAGACGTCCTCGGACAAACGCTGGCTCTTTGGCTTTGTAATGGAGATGAGCACCGGCCCCTAGAGTTGGAAACGACTAGCACGCATGTGTGGGGGAACCTTTACCTTTACTACTGTAATATCCTTATTCTTCAAGTGCTACTGTAAGTTTCCCAGCTACCTTTTCAAAAATTGATCCTTGTGCAGCCACTGCTGTATTGTCTGCATAGATGAATATGTTGTCAGGGACTGGTTGATCATTCATATATATGTTATACAATATGGGAGACAATACACTTTCTTGTGGCAGCCCTTTCTTCTCTATCCTCCATCTACTGTTCTTATCATTTAGTATCACATAAAAATCTTCAGGTCTGGTAAGCTTATTATCTCCGATGATATTATTTAACTTGCATAACAATATTCTATGGTTAACAATGTAACGTGCTGTAGTTAAGTCAATGAAAGTCACTCCAGTAATTAACTTTCTTTTGAAACCACTCTCAATATGTTTTGTAAGGTTTAGGATTTGGCCACAACATGACCGCCCAGGTCTAAAACCTGCTTGCTCCCTTAAGATCTTTGCATCAATGAGGTATGGTTGAGAATCATCCATTCCAGTTTCTGATGTTCCATATGGACCTGTTTATTACTTTCATCAATAATTTTTAGCTTATCTACATCCTATTCATCTTTACATGACCTTTATGCACAAATCAATATTAAAATTTAGCTATTAGTATTTATACTAAGTTTTAATGACCCAAAACTTTTCTTTATCTCAGTTCATAACAATGTCTTGTGTTTAACATGCACATCTTATCTATTTAAGTATATTCTGTTTTAGATTTCGATAAGATGGTCGAAACTCCATTCTTCTTCAGTCTTATTCTAGCTTTTTTTCCTTTGCCAAATCATCTTCCATGTCCTTGTTTTTGGGTCATCAAACCAATCTCCTTGTAATGTTATATATATTAATTGATGTTGGCGAAACCATCCAGTCACCATTTTTTTGAGAGGACTTGTAGATCTGGTGGGTCGTGTCTTTATTCTTCCATATCGACATGATTGTTCTGAATTGTTTATCTTCTCATTTTCTAGATCCTCCAATTCCTTCTGATTTGTATAGGAAACCTTTTCCTTTTTCCAAGTTGTCAGTGTCTTTTCTGGATTTTCAAATGTCAATATTTGTTTCATTTTTTTCTATTGTATTTTGTATAGATGATTCTTAGTTGTGGTCAAAATCTGGGCTTTCATATCTGGGCTGTCTTCTTGTTCCTTCCCATAGCCTCTTAGTTTTTCATTGGCTGAGTTTGAATTATTGTTTTCAACATAAGAGAATTTGTTGATCTTCATCCATAAGGAAATTTTGTTCCTAGTCTTTTTCTTCCATATTAGTATTTTAGACTAAAGGCTTTATACTTAGGAAATCCAAAAGAAAGAAAAAAAAATTTCTGGGTAAGGAACACAGAGCCTTTCACAGCTGTTGTTTCAAAATTTTCAAGGTTATGTGTCTTATCTATTTCCCTGGGCTGTCAGCCAGGCCCCTGAACAATAACAGATTAAAATACTAAATTTGACCACACGGTGTCGCCTCTTTCCCTTTGAGTCCCAAAGTTATTTTAATCTTTTCAGTTTTAATTCTTTTTTATAAGGAAAAACCCAGATTTTAAAACAGAAGTAGATAATGAAAAATAAAAAGTAAAAAGTCTTTCAGTCCACAAGCTTTGAGAAATAAAATTCCAATTGGGATTCAGTTACTTTTTCAACGTTTTAAACTCCCCTGGGTGGTTGGTTGCAGCTCTTTCTGGAGGGAGGGCTAAAATCCCCCTTCCCTCACCAAAGGGGGGAAAATGCATAGCAGCTTAAGGAGGTACAGAAAATAATTAGGGTGTAAAAGAGGGAGATCTCACCCAGTCTCTTCCACGCTGCTTTGAGTTGCCTGGTGGAAAATGTGACTTTGGCTGTTAGCAGCCTAGGGACGAGCCCTAATGGCCGGTCCTTTTGCCTGCCGGTTTGGAGGGATTGCCAGGTCTAACGGGAGAGTTGCGGCTCTCCCGTGATCACCCCTCCTTACTGGTCACCTCTTCGGGGCAACTTTCGGCCCTTTTCAGGGCCCCTGAGCAATGTGAAACTGGACGGGGGAGAGACAGCAAGTCTCCCAGCTGTCCATGGCGGCCGCGTGGCAAACCAGTTTAAGCAAGAGATAGCAGATACAAAGAGGAACAGAGGAAGCATTAAATACTGAAATAAAAAGAAATTTTGATTACTACTTGGGAGCAGCAAAATTGCATTGCCTCAAAGTGTCACATTGGCTTGCAAACATTTTGCACGGAGAATAGAAGCTTCTGGGCACTGCGATCTTGTGGGACTTCAGGCTGCCATTCTCTGCAGAAGTGGATGGATGCCTGAGGTCCCACGTGATCACGGTGTTTAGAAATTTCCAGTCTCCGTGCAAAATGTTTGCAAGCCAATGGGATGCTTTGAGGCAACGCGATTTCAAAGCCTCTTGTTGGCGTGCAAACACTTTTTGTGCTACGACTGGAAGCCTTTGGGGGAGACAACATGGCTGTTCCGCTGCTCCAGAAGCCAAGCAGGACACATTTGTCCCGTTCTGCTTTTGGAGTGTTGGGAGCAGACACAAACTGCAGCAGAGAGGCCAGAGAAGAGACAGCTTGCTAGATCTTCACAAGATGAGTCTCCACAGGCCAGTGCCTGTGGAGGGGTGAAGAGAAATTGTGGGGAGCATGAGGTATCTCAGTGGGTCGGAAAAAGGCCTTGGGTGGTGTTAAGAAGGTGGCCTGTTCCATCACTAGGCCCCCCATGGCCTTCCCCACCCTGAGATACCCTGTGTACTTAACGACCCACGCATTCAATTAGTAAAGTTTTCACGTTCATTTTACATGATTAATGAATCCTCTGGTTACGAATGTAATTGGCAGGCTCCATTGCATTCGTAACTTGAGAACTACCTGTACAGAGTCTGGTATGATATACTTGGCCATCTAAATAAATATTTCATCACTAACTCAGAAAATATATTTGCTCAATGCTTTTTAATATCAGTATTAATCTTTAATTCCACATCACAGCTGTTGAGTGGGGAAAGAAAAATTCCGAAACAAAACATCAGATATTTACACCTAAAATTCACATCACTTATCTGTTGATTCTGGAAACATGCTATCACAATATATACAACCAAATATCTTTAGGACTCTGGTACATTTTTTCCTTTAGTTTGTTTTCCTTACAATTAATACAGGTTTTCTGAACAAGAATACACAAAAAGAGAATTGGCTTAATGTGTGTGTGTGTGTGTATTTAAATAAGATTGGCATAGGTTAAAAAACACATTTACAGGGCAGAGTACCAGACATCACAATCTATACATTTTTTGCTCAATTTCCTGTACAACTACAAAGCATTCATGTGAGATATCTACATAAACATAATGCAGAGAAAATTAAGCAAATTATACTCCCTTTGTAAAGTTCCTGCAGTCTCATTATTCCTCGTATAGAAAATTATTTAGTCCCCATTGACAGTAAAATGAGGACGAGGGTGGGATGGGGAGACTGAGCACCACCACGTGTTTATTGGACCCGTGCCCTTCCTGGCTGGTTTATGCAGCCCGGGAGAGGACACGCAGCTGGTTCCAGGCAGTTATATCGGCTTCTTTGAGTGAGGGTAGCTTCCCCGCCGTCTTGAAAGAGGCGGTGGTAAGGCCTCTCCTCAAGAAGCCTGCCTTGGACCCAGCTGTATTAAACAACTTTCGTCCTGTCTCCAACCTTCGCTTCCTTGCGAAGGTTGTTGAGAGTGTGGTGGCGCATCAGCTCCCTCTGGTCCTGGATGAAGCGGATTATCTAGACCCGTACCAATCGGGTTTCAGGCCCGGGCACAGCACGGAGACGGCATTGGTCGCGCTGGTGAATGATCTCTGGAGGGCTCGGGACAGGGGATATTCCTCTGTTCTAGTCCTATTAGACCTCTCGGCGGCTTTCGATACCATCGACCATGGTATCTTGCTGCGGCGTCTCAGGGGATTGGGAGTGGGAGGCACAGTTTTACAGTGGTTCTCCTCCTATCTCCGGGGACGTTCGCAGTCGGTGTTGGCAGGAGGGCAGAGGTCGACCGCGAGGTCTCTCATTTGTGGAGTTCCTCAGGGGTCGGTCCTCTCGCCTCTCCTGTTCAACATCTACATGAAACCGCTGGGTGAGATCATTCGTGGCTTTGGAGTTGGGTATCATCAGTACGCTGATGATACCCAACTTTTCCTTTCGACCCCAAACCACCCCAGTGATGCCCTCAACGTGATGTCCCGGTGCCTGGAGGCGGTTCGGGTCTGGATGGGGAGGAACAGACTCCAACTCAACCCCGACAAGACTGAGTGGCTGTGCATACCTTCATCCCGGGTTTATTCGGATGTTCCACCTCTGGCTATGGGGGGTGAATTATTACCCCCCGTAGATAGGGCTCGCAACTTGGGAGTCCTCCTAGATTCACGGCTCACTTTGGAAGACCATATAGGAGCTGTGACTAGGGGGGCCTTCGCCCAGGTTCGCCTGGTGCGCCAGTTGCGGCCCTATCTTAGCCGGGATGATTTGTGCACGGTCACTCATGCGCTCGTGTCCTCTCGTCTGGACTACTGCAACGCTCTCTACATGGGGCTGCCCTTGAGGACCACCCGGAAGCTCCAACTGGTACAGAATGCAGCCGCGAGAGTTGTGTTGGGAGTCTCCCGATACTCCCACGTTACACCGCTGCTCCGTGAGCTGCATTGGTTGCCAGTTGTCTTCCGGGTGAGATTCAAGGTACTGGTAACAGTGTTTAAAGCCCTTCATGGCATGGGGCCGGAGTACCTTAGGGAGCATCTGCTGCCGGCATCAAGCTCCCTGCGCCCTGTGCGTTCCCACAGAGAGGGCCTCCTCAGGGTGCCACCGATCAGGGAATGTCGATTGGTGGCCCCCAGGGGGAGATCCTTCTCTGTGGGCGCTCCGGAGCTGAGGAACCAGCTACCGGTAGAGCTCCGGATGGCGCCCGATCTTCGCTCCTTTCGCCGCGACCTCAAGACGTTTCTGTTTGTACAAGCCGGCCTAGCCTGATGGGGATTGGTGGGGTTTTTTAATTTTTTGTTTTAATTTTAAATTGTTGTTTTAGAATTTTATTCCAACTGTTTTAATATGGGCAATTATTTAATCTTGTTTTAACGTTTGTATGTAGTATTTTATTCTGCCCTGTGAACCGCCCTGAGTCCTCAGGGAGAAGGGCGGTATATAAATATTATTAAATTAAATTAAATTAAATTAAATTATTATGGGGACATTTCCTGGGGAAGGAATTTTTTCCTATAATAACAAAATTTAACTATATCCTCTATTACTAATACATGATGGAATGAATTCATCCCATTTTCCAACCACCATTGTCTTTAAAGTTTCTCTTCCAGGCAACATATTATATTTTGGAGCACTTATACCTTTTTCAAGGCAGCAGGATTGTGATATTTTTGTGTCCAAAAATATAAAAAATATTATTTTCCATTTGCTACCTGTGTCCAAGAAAAAAAGATGCTCTTTTACAGAAAGCCACTTTAACACATAGATTCCATGCAATAGTGCTTATTTGGTGATCTGAAAAATTAATAAGTAACTTTAGCAATATAGCATACGGTATCTAATAAAGAGCCTGACTTCTATCCATATACAGGTAGTCCTTGACTTACATCACTGGAAAGTGTCTTTTTCACATGACCATCACAGCATTCCCATGGTCACGTGATCAAAAATTCAGATGCTTCGCAACTGGTTCATATTTATGACAATTGCAATGTTCCAGAGTCATGTGACCTTCTGAAAGCAAAGTCAATGGGGAAACCAGTTTCACTTAACAATCATGTTACTTAATTTAGTAACTGCTGTGATTCACTTAACAACTGTGACAAGAAAAGTCGTAAAAAGGGACAAAACTCACTTAACAAATGTTTAACTTAGCAACAGAAAATTTTGGCTCAATTTTAGTCGTAAGTTGAGGACTAGCTGTATTTTGTGATCTTTCAGTTCCAAATTATGCAATGCTTAATTTCACATTAATCTTTTAAAATATACTGGAAATCTGATTTTATATTTTGCACACAGATATATACACAATGCTTCCTTTAAAAAGCTATCACAAACCTGCGTGGACACGCACCAACATCATAAAAGAAACTGAAAAATAATGGATCCTGAAAATCCTTATTAATGAATCAAAATGGGCCTTCTCCACAGAACTTGGTGATTATGGTAATATGAATGCACTTGGTCTTTGAAACCCTATTTAACATCTACATGGAACCTCTGGGTGAGGTCATCGGTTGGCACTGAATCAAGTATTATCAGTATGCTGATGATACTCAGTTGTAACTCTCTGCACCGGGCCATCCAATTGATACTACTGAGGTAGTCTGCCAGTACCTGGATGCTGGGAGAGTGGTGGAGAAGAACAGGCTTTTTCTCAACTGATGAGATTGACTACCTTTGGCTTTTAAAGCTCCCTGAATCTAGTGATCTTCCATTCTTAATATCGGATGGGGTGACATTCCCACAGAGTTGGTAGTCTGGTAGTCCTCAACTTCTGATTGAGGAACAGATAGCAGTTGTGGAAAAAAGGTCTCTGAATAGAGACATCTTATGTAACAGTTGTGCCAGTTCCTAGATTGGGAGGCAATGCCCTAATAACCTCCCAATTTTCCTTTCTTCTGGTCAATCATATTCAGGTCTTGGAGATTTCCTGAAGTTATCCTGCCAAGTTTTTCCAGTAATGGTTTGTAATTGCCTCCTTCCAAGGCTGAGAGAAAATGAGTGGGCCTAGGTCATCCAGTTGGCTTTGTGCCCAATGCAGGATTAGAACTCAGTCTCCTGGTTTTTAGCCTGATTCCTTAATCACTACATCAAATTGGCTCTCAACCTCCCAATTAGACAGTGGCCTGTTCAGTTCTGGATACAATACAATATGCTCATCTAACACTGCTGCTATGTAAACTTCACTGGTTCCCAGTAGACTTCCAAGTGCAATTCAAGATACTGGTTGTCACCTTATCTACGAGGCATGGAGCCAGATTACTTGCAGTACCGCTACTCCCATTTGTTTCTGCTTGTTCCACTAAATACATCAAGATGGGCATGTTCCAAATCCTCTCAGTGAAACAGTCACTTGGTAGATCCTAGGAAGTGTGCCATCTCAGCACCTCCCTTAAGGAATAATCTCCCTCTGAACATTGAAATAGTTCAATCTTTTTTGCTTCTACAAGTCTGTGAAAACCTGGCTTCTCCTTTAGGCACACAGGCCACAATATCAATGGAGCCTGGTTTCTGTCTGGGGGAGGTGTTGGCAAAGTGTTTTTCAGTGGTCTTGACTGATTTGTGTGTTATACTTTATCTTTTCTTACCACCTAGAGAGCCATTAAGTAGGTCAGCTATATAAATTTATTAAATAAATATTATATGACCTGTTAAAAAATTCAGAATTAAATAAAAAGAAAAAATATATTTAGCATCCAGAATTCAATCCTCTAACCACCACTTATTATAGAACAAGATTCAATGAATTTAAACAAATATTTTATTTAAACATACTTGGGAGTGTGCTACCGCTCTCTCAAACTTCAAAAAGATTATATACTTCAAGTATCCTGCTGGAGTTTTGAATGTGTGAAATTTAGGATGCCTGGATGTTTGATGTTCTAAAATTTGAAACTTAGGTTTTCTACTGTGCTTTTGTAGATATGCTTTTGGGGGCACCAATGGGAAAATGCTGCTAATGGGACCAAGTTAAGAAATGACTGTAAACAAAATTAACTTTTCATGTTATTTCACTTAAGAATTTAATGTGTCTTATGCACACAAGAGACACTGAAGAAAGTAACTGAACAACCTACAAGTAGTCTTGACTTTTGAGCACAATTGGGAGAGGAACTTCCATTTGTAGGTGATGTGATCATTAAATGAGTCGCACCTGATTTTACTATCTTTTTTTTGCTACGTTAATTAAGTAAAAACAGCTTCCCCCATTGATTTTGCACGTGGGAAATCTCTGGGAAGGTCACAAATCACGAACATTTGACCCTAGGATGCTGCAACCATTGCAAATACATGCCAAGTGCCAATCTCCCAATTTTAATCACATGACCCTGGGGATGCTGCAATGGTTCTTAAGTGCAGAGACCAATTATAAGTCAGTTTTTTCAGCACTGTCATAATTTCAGGTGGTTGTTAAACAAACAGTTGTAAGTCAAGGACTACCTGCACTTCCATGAAAAGCAATTTCGGCCACAGGAAGCTGTTGCACATTGTACCCTTGCTTTATTTTTTTTCCCTTTTTTCCTACAAATAATGATTCACTAATTACAGAAATCAAGATTTTAAATTTGATTTTTTTTCTTAGATTCTATTTACATTTTCATGAGCAGAGTTTGACTCATACATTGGCCATTATTTTTTGCTTTTATACTCCTAAAGTCTGCTTCAAAGAAGACCCCTGGAGTACATCTTGAGAGTATTAAGGGCACAAGAAGGAGAATCCATTCTACGAGTGTTGCATGTTCTATTAATGGATAGACATTTTAATTATTTGCCTTTGTGTGAGAAACACTGAGTAAATCCATTGTAGTGAATAGGATCCATTTTCCTACAATATTAAGTGATTCATAATTTAGTTCGGACTTTTGTGGAACAGCCATGAACTTATAAATTTTTTACAATGTGCTTGTGAAAAATGTAAAAATAAATGGAATGTTTACCCTTCCAAGGACTGGGCAAAAACCAAAAACAAATCTAGACCTTAAAGCTTTTCCATTTATATTTTCCATTTTAAGAACCTGGAATGAATTATAAGAAAATGAAGCATTGATTAAAATTCTTCAATTATCAATATAAAACTATTTTGCATTATAAGTTTTCCATATTGCTTAATGTGTGTATTCCTTTCATACATTTTCTGACCAACTTTAGTTACGCTATCAACTACTGCATAATATATGGCACCATGTATCATGGTTCCTTTGGTGATAATGTACAATGGCAACAAGTTAAATTAATTGGTAGAACTAGTTCTTGAATACAAATTAAGTAGCTCCTTCCTCTGTATGTCAATGCCTTTCAATAAGTCACGATTTTAATATCTATATTTAACCCACTGGAACAGGGTTGGGGGGTGTTTGAGGCAAAGATCAAGTATGCACTCAGTTCTTCCTTTTATTTTATTCTAGACTAGATTCCCAGCTGCTGAGTCAGTTATTCCTTCTCCAATCCTGAATTGGCTTTTGGCAACACCATTTTTAAGAATAAAAGAATGCTGGGGCCAAAAGCTTCTTTAGGCACAGCTGGCCAAAAATGGGCTACGGCTTGTTTGAATATACCATAATGAATGAGAAAAAAAATTGAAATAAAAAGTCTAGCAAACTAGAAAATATTTAAAATAGGCAATAGCAAGCGAACGTAAGTCAGATTGCTTCAGCATTCCTGAGGCAGTGCAGGGAGATCACCACAAAAGAGTTCATATGCCCGAAGCCTGAAAGATCCAGTATCTTCAAAAGCAGAATTCACTGTACTTCAAACTTTAAACTGCACCTTCTGGCTTGACATTTCATGGAATCCCCAAAATCCATTTAACACAACAAATAAACACATTCCTAGTGCAACTGCTTCAATTTGTGCACATCTTCAAACCAAAAGCTTGTAAAAATCCCATGCCACTTCCCTGTGCGTCATTCAATTCTTCTGTTGTCTGAAACTGTAGAAGGAATGTAGCATCCAGTGTGGGGAAAAAGAACAAATCCCAAACCACTAAAAACTTGGAAAGTATAAAATTAAATAAAAAGGAAAGCAGCAGGTTTTTTTTACATGCTGGCTCAGTCTCTGATTCCAGTCAATCTCACAGCAGTAGGAAAAAAAAACCAACTTCTTCTCTACTTTTTCACACACTGTTCTGGTTCTAAAACTTGGAATGATCATACAAACTATACTCTGAAAATTCTGCCTACTGCTCGCTGATGCCATGTTCCCATGCCACCCTTGCTTGCTCCTCTTTTGCACAAGTAGCTGGTTGGGCAATTTTGCGATGCAGCGCTCGATATTTTTCATCCTCTTCCAGAATCATTCCCTCTTCTTTATCCATGTTTGGGTGACGGGAATGATACGGTTTAGGGGGCAGAGCTGGAGGGTCCATAGTGTCCTGAGGAATGACTCCAGATGGAGCGGAGTGGCTTCGGCAGGGCTGGGTTTTGAGGGTTTCTAAAACATCCGGTTCTGAGAGACTGTACCTGACAGGGAGATAGGGCGTCTCTAAGTCTTCATCAGTGTTCCACGTCTGGCTAGGGACAGAATCCATGGTGTCTGTTCGAGGAGGGGGCTCAGACGAATGGCCAAAATTGCTTTCACTTAGTGAGGAAACGCCACTGCTAGCGCTACCAGAAAGAGTGGAATTGCTTCCATCCAGGCCAGACTGGGGACTGGTGGGGGATGCAGGTATCGGGTGAAGAGGAGACTATTTAAATGGAAAAGCAAAGCAAAAGAGACAGACACAAACACACACACACACATATATATATATTAGAACATACAAAGAGTTTCATGTATTTCCATGGTGAATACTTTATGTTTGCTCTAGATAAAAGAATATTATTCCTATTTTCAGCTCATTTTAGTGATATTCTTGTTTTTCATGTCAATTAAAAAGAAACATATCTCACCTCCTCTAACCTGTTTGTGATATATATATATATATTGCTCTATATATTTTCCTGAACTGAAAAAAAATCACAAAAAGTGAGCATTTGTATGGGGTAATACTGAGTAAAAAGCACAATATCTACAGCTAAACAAACTGGGCCAAGCAAAATGTCCAAACAAGCATGCATGAAGCAAATGAATTTTAGTTAAATATGTACAATTTCTGGGGAAGACTGCCTTTTGTTTTTAAAGGTAATTTGCTGATAATTTTATTTCTTGGTGAACTGGATGCTATTTGCATACAAAATAGAAGATTTGGCTTTTGTTCAAGTATGGAAAATTTCAAATGACTAGGTTTGGGAGGTGCTTTGCATTTTTTTGTGTTCTTTCATTTAGTGAGCTTGTAAAACATAATAAAATTAAAGTAATAGTGCAAAGAGTTGACTGTTTGCCCAGAAAGTGATGTACGTAAATAGTATTATTAAGTGAACAAGGCTAGTCAGTTATAAAGAAATTAGAACAAAAATTGGTGGAAACTTAACCAAAGATGCCATTTCTACTGTACCTCTACTGTACTTTTCCCAAAAGGTTTCCACAATTTTGGCCACTACTGTACATAAGCATTTAAATTTATGAAAGATGGCAAAAATGGCACAAACATTTTTCCCATTTTTTCATAGGCAACATAAAGATGATTCTAACTATCATCTAGATAGATGCATTTAAGAAGAAAGTTTAAAATGGATAAAGGGGTCAGTTAAATTTGAATATTAGAATATTTACTGAAGAGTTTTAAAAATAATTAAATTTATAAATAATAGATTAATGGGAATGCAGACTGTTCAGAGTTCTAATAGAAAGACAATTGGATTTAGCAAAACAAATCTGAGACAAACCATGTGTTCACAGAATTAGGGATCAAAGAATTAAGGATGAAATCAAAGATATAAGGTAGAACAAAGAGTAAACTTTTTTATTTCTATTTTTGCAAGTCAAGATGGAATTTTTGGGAAATAAACAAATTCTGGAAAACAAAATAGAGATAATAAGCAGACTATTTTCTTTCTAAAGACCTAGTTAAGTATCTCTTTTTGAATCAATATGTTCAAATAACTGGAAATGAAAATATGTGCTAAGAAAAGGCTTATTTTGTCAGTGGTATCTTAGATGTTCAGCTAAGTTTAGAATATACTGTGTATCGCCTCCTTGATTTTGACAGCACAGCTCAGCAGCAAAGATTCCTTTTCCTTCCCTAGTATTAAGCTAGGAGGAAACTTTGGACTCATCCTCTCACATTAGTCTGGAAGCAAAAGCAAAAATTGGACATAATTTAGACTACTATTTATATGAACTTCTTCAAGGTGAACAGCTTATATAAAAGAATAAATAGGAATATTTTATTTTTCTTTTGAACATCCTGGGGATGTGTTTCACTTTTTAGCATCTTATTCTCAAATAACCCAGGAGACCCTTATATGATAGCTTGCAGTTTATAGGTTTCTCTTAGGGATACTGATTTTTTGCTTTTAATCTCTCCAAAAACTGGGTATAACCTAAGCAATACTAGGGTGATATAATATGACAGAGAATGGTTATCCATAAAGTATTTATTTTATATGCCAAAAGAACTGTAACTGACTGGATAGAAGGTTCTGAAATGTGACAAAACATTTACCTTGCGCAATGTTCGTGCAGGCAGCGCTGGGGGAGCGTCATTAAGATGATGGTGGAAGGCATCAAAGTGCAGTAAATAGTGACCTTATAAGGGAAGTCAGATAGGGCAGAATCACTGATCTATTCATACGTCTTAATTTGTGCAATACTGGTTAAAGCAAATGTTAATCCTGACAGTTCAATACCCAATTTCAGAAATCAGTCTTTTTATGTAAATACAGTCTAATATTTTTAATAAACATAAAATGGAAAATAAAAGGTAAAGGCAGCGGAATTTTCCCAACAGCTGATATTGTATCAAGGCTCCCGTGGCAAGAAAATAGGCTCATTAGCAATCCACATCTGAAATCTCAATTACTTTTTGGTACTTGATTGTCCTTGGAAGGATGATAAAAATCTCCTAAGTCATGTTTGTTTTCAAAAATAGCTTGAGCTCAATATATATTTATACATTAAAACCTACAGCAAGACACCAGGCTACCTTACATCATTCAAAAATCCAAGTCCAGTCCCAAAGCACATTCACAGCCCTTCTGAAGTTTTCAAGGTTTAGGTAATTGTCAGCCAAAGAGAACCAGGAAAATATTTTCTTCCAAGAATTCCCTTTCTTTTTAGAGAAGTCACAAAGATGTCTGTGTTGGCCTTCACATGATTTTGTCTGGGCATCATTGAAGGGGTTCTGCTGCAGACCCCCTGACCATTTCCTTACCATGGGTCAAACTTCGGGGAGGCACTGGTGGGACCAGGATGCTCCCAACATGAGCAGGCAGGAATGGCCGGGCCTCCCTGGTTCCGCTGTCCAGGCTCCAGCTGCTCGGTGCTGCTGAAACAGCTGAAGGATGGAAACAGATTGAATTTGGATAATAGTGAAATACAAGTTTTATTGGGACTTGACAGGATTGAAGGCTGACATTTTTATTTCCTTCAGTCTCTGGAGTATTTTGGGACTGGCTCCGTGCTGTTACATATATTTTTCTATCAGATAGGGTAGATGATAGGAAATAATGGATTTTTTTTAACTGAAAGAACAGAACAACTCTGAAAACTAGTAATATATATATTATATATGCTTCTCCCAGAAGAAGGAAGCAGAAGCCACCAGCCTGATGATGACGGATGGGATTCCGTCGAAACGTCGCCCCTACACCTTTAGTTCTACGGGGGGAAAAACCCGAATAACCAAAGATCCAACAGAGCCTGTTACTGTGCCGCGATGACCAAGATAAAGATGTTTTTCATAGCTTCAAACTGTTTTTCAAAACATTCTCAATAATCATGACACTAATCAAAGAGTATTTCATCAAATACAGTTTATACTGATCTGTAATTACATTCCAAATTAGATCCTTTCTAAAAAACTTGTTTTAATAACTATCCACAAGATTTTTCATTGATCATGTCTGAAGAATTGCTTCTTTGACTGCTAAACAACCAGCACAATCTTAGGTGAATCTGATACAGCACATTAGCCAAAGTCTTATATATCAGCACTTTGTCACTTGAAGGAGAGTACTACAGTTGAAAAAGATGACAATTTGCAGCCTTAGAACCTAGTCCATTTTCACAACCATTTTTTCACAAGTCCATTTTTAAAAATCAAAATATAGTTGCTTTCTATTTTAGCAGGTTTTCTGCTCCTATCATGAGCTAAGCTGATTTTGCCACACTTTCAAGCCATTTTTTTTATCTAAAGGCAATATGTTTGAACTCAAAAGTAATTTGAGACAATTCTTTTAATGTGCATTTTTCTTTAAACTCTATGTTGTGCTCTGGGGCCAGATTCCATAGTTCAATAGTCTCAATCCCTATTTAGCAAGTCTCTTAACTGAAGAACATGATTAAGAGAGCAAAATTAGAGATTAGAGTACAGAATCTTGAGAATTTAAGTTAGATCCCTCCAGTCCTCATTTATTAGTGGCTTTGGTAAGAAGAATCTCTTCAAAAAAATTTTTTCCCAAAAAATGTTTTCATGGTGGACTAAGTCTATTTACTTGACAAACCCTTGATGAAATCCCCCATTTGCTATTTTTTTGGATTCAGAGATACTCTTCTTTCTTTCTCAGCATCAGCACAATCTCTTATACCATCAGATGCCATTTCTGTTTCATAGTTTATTTGAAAATCTCTTGTTTGCTGTTGTACAACTGATTTTAACTGCTATTTACAGTGGAGAATTAAATGGTACATCTGCAGGAAACCAAGATTCCAGCAAAATCTGACAGATAAAGCATGTGTTGTGATATGGCAATACGAACATTCTTCCCTACGTATTTGTGTGGCACATCACAATGCAACTACAAAAAGAGTGCAGTCACATCTAATCATTTGCTCACTGCCCAACTTGGCCATTTATTGTATTTTAGTATAGATCAGACCTGTCAAACTCGCGATGTCACATGACTATTTATTTATTTTGAAAATTCCAATTTGAATATATTTTTGTTTGTATGCATTAGTGATGCTTCAGAAATTATTTCCTTAACAATTGTTTTCTGGAGATATTATCTGGATAAAAAGTATGATATATAAACTTAACAGATTGGTGATAAGATTATTTTGTATCAGATAAAATGAAATACTATTAATATCAAGCTTACAAAGGAAAAACAGTAACTGAATGTATAAAACATATATAAAATAGAGTAGACAATACCTTTTTCAGCAACAGATAGATTAGGATCACTGCAGGGTTTGCACGGCCCAATTACCTGCTGGAATAAGGCTCTCTGGAAATTTGGATGCTAGGAAAGATAAAATGCAATTCAAGACTATTGAAAAAAAATATTCCATATAACAAATGCAGAATCATAGGATTAATTAATCAAATATCCTTTTTGCAATGAAAGATCTCATTTGCATATCATGTTCAGGTCTCAAATGGTTAAATAGCAAATGCATTATCTTAGAAATTCCTATGGTGACAGAACAGAAATCCTGTGTCTGAAGCCTTGAAGATAAGGCAGCCAGTTAATCCAACTAATGCTAGTGATTTCCTGGCTATATCACATCATACCAATTTATTCATTAAGGCTGAAGTTGAAGCCAAGCAAGACAGAGGTGTGTTCTTTTTCAGTGAGATTCTCTGCCAGCTCTGGTGTTATATCTCAAAGAAATGACACTGCCCCCATGGGAGCAGGTTCATGATTTGAGACCTTCCTTGATTTCTAGCTTCAACAGGGGGGGCCAATGGAGGCTATGGTGATGTGAACCTCAGCCAAACATTGGCTCGTGCACAAGCAGTAGCTCTTCCTGGAGAGAAGACTTTGTGACAGACACTCGCTTGTACTCTCATTGCAAGCCAATTAGATTACTACAATGTATTCTACATGGGGCTGCCTTTAAAGACTTGAAGAAAACCAGTTGGTTCAATATGCAGCACCCATGTAGTAACTGGCACTAGGTGTCATGTGCACAAATTCATATTGTGTGCCTACTGTACCTGTTCCTGGATTGTGAAGCTCTACTCACAGTCACTCGTGCCCTCCTCATCTCCTGAATGGACTAGTGTAACATGCTCTAAATGGGGCTGCTCCTGAAAAGTATCTGGAAGCTTCAGCTGGTGCAAAATGGAGTAATATGGGCAGTAATGGATGTTCCGAGAAGGATTCACATTATACTTCTCTCCATGAGCTGCACTGGTTGCCAGTTTGCTTTTGGGTATAGTTCAAGATAGTGTATTTGACCTTTAAAGCTCTATGTGACATGGGGCCAGATTATCTGAGGACCAGTTACTAACTTCTATCAAGGAGCTTCATCAAGAGGCCTGCTGCAGGTCCCATTTGCTAAGGAATTCCATTTGATGGGTTCCCGGAATTGAGTCCTTTCTACTATGGCACTTACCCTCTGTAACATTCCTTCCCTCAATACCTTACAGCCTTTTGGAAAGCCCACAAAATATAGTTTTCCCATCAGGCCTGGGGAATCCCCTGGCAGCAGTTAGTTGAACCATGTATAACAGACATGTCAAACACAAGGCCCAGGGGCCGGATGCGGCCCGCGAAGTGATTTCATGTGGCCCGTGAAGCCATGCTGGAAACAGTAAGGGAACGGCCCCCGCTGTCTTGGCCCCGACCCAGGTTGGCCAGGAGCCAATGTACAATTTTGTGGTGGTCATGTATGCTGAAATACATTCAGTCTTAGCTCCACAAGGCCATCTGGAAACAGCGAGGAACCGGCCCGTGCTGTGTTGGCACTGCCCCCTCGGCGCATGCTGGGGAGGTATCACCCTTTGTGAGGAATGAAGAAATGCACCAACACCTGGAAGTGGCCAGCAGATGGCCCTGCCTACTTTGGGCAGGCTAGGGGTTGGGGAGCATTGTGCTTCTCTTCAGATTCATGCCACCCGGTTCAGCCTCTCGGCACTGTGAGTAGAGCACTCTGCTACCTGCCAAAACCAGGCAGGCTAGGGGCTGGGCAGCATTGCGCAGGTAACATGGCATCCCCTCCCATAGAGCCCACCAAGCTGGATATGTGAAGTAGGCGAGGGCCATGTGCTGGCCATTTCCAGGCAATGGTGCATCTCTTCATTCCTCACGAAGGATGACACTTTCCGAGCTGTGTTTCTTGCCTGTTTTTCTCCCTCCCTCATCTCAAATATTTTCCCACCACTCTGTTCTTTGGAAGGAAGGAAGGAGAGGGAAGGTCTGAGGGAAGTCCTACCTTAGTCCTGCCCTGCTGCCCTTTCACCATCCCCTTGCCCCCTCCTCCTGGCCTATCGTGGGGTGTCTCCCATCCTATTGCTAAGGAAGCTTTGGATACAAAGCCAGGTCTCCTCACATGGAGAAGGAATGGGCCTCCCTCTTGATTTTGCCCTCGTACCCATAATGAGCAACCTGGCTAAGGAGAGGAAGCACAGCAGCAGCAGCAGCAGCCTTGAGGAGGAGGTAAATGCAGCTGGGCACCCCCTTGGGGAAGTATGGCTGGGCTTAGTGCCGTGGGTGCTTGAGGGCTGGGCTAGGCATTTGACCTCCATGCCACCATCCAGCCCCCCTCCCCCGCATGGCCTGAGAGGAACAGTGAGGCTCCTCCGGTAGACCATGCCTTGGCACTTCCCTGGTCCCATCTCCTTCTGCCAGAGACCCTCAGATCTGTCCCACTCCTGCCCAGGCCCCCATAGGCACCCTTGACGCAAATGATGTAGAGCTGGCCATGCCCACCCAGTAGGCCACGCCCACCCTGGCCACACCCAGCCGGCCCCCTAAGGGCAACCGCAATGCTGATGCGGCCCTCAATGAAATTGTGTTTGACACCCCTGATGTATAACATCTTAATTAACTCTCTTGAAATATTGTTTTTATACTTATGTTAATTATTTAATAATTTTAATTGGTTTTTATGTTTGACTTTAATATTTTATTGTACATCATCCAAAATCATTTTGTGTGAGATGGGTAGGCATATTAATTTGATAAATAAATTATACCTTGTTACAGGTCCTGAATTGGTAGCCAATGGTTTTCCAGAAGTACCGGTAGTTTAAAGCAATGGTTTTAACTCATAAAGCCCTATATGTCTTGAAGAGTGTATACTATCAGCATGCATGTGATAGTATAATACATTTATACTTAAATTACAAGCAGTAAGTGACAATATACCTTTGCTGATAGATAATGGAATGTAGAATTAAATCCTTTAGTAAGATGCTGAATAAAACAAAACAGCTGAAGACAGATAATTGGGTGCAAGAGTAATTATGACATGAAGGAACAGAGAAAATCTCAAGCATATCTCTTTTTGGAGACGAGAGTACCTTCATTTGCAGCAGAAAAAGAACCTTTCTCTCTCTCTCTAGACGTATATGTCTCTAGACTCTGCATTTCCCTCCCCTACAACCACAGTGCCTGGCAAGGAAGACTTCCTATTCTTCCAGGTTGATTTGAAGAGTGGCTGTGCTTTCCTGTCAAGTGACTTCATGATGTGACAAAAATAAGGAAGGGGTGATGGCACTGCTGGCTGATTTTTCTCCCACTATTATTGATCCGGTCAGAGTTGTAGCTGTAGCAAGGATGGCAGTGAGGACACTTGTGGCACCTTCCAGAAACACTTCCAATAGCATGGAAGAGTGAAACCAGTGACTGTGTAGAAATGTCCCAAGACTGGCTTTTAGCAAAATATATACTAACCTTTGCCCAAATCAGGAAAGTATCTAATTTCCTGTAGGTAATTTTTAAGACAACTCCCCACATATAGGAAAATGTTTTTAAGCTAATTGTGTCAGAGCTGATATAATCTAACTCACAAAGATACACACATATATGCAGGTACATGGGTATGCATGCATACACATACAAAGACACACACGCACACATACTTTACCTGTCCATTTTCCATGATAGCTGTAGGATACATAGCACTGCTAGGCCGATCCCGGTGTGCTGGTAGTAGCATCATTACTTCTCGATGATGACGGTATTTATCTGGTAGAGAGGGAGAGCCTGTAAACGAGTCAGAGCAATCACGTACACATGACAAAACACAAAAGGTTCTCTTTCATCCAGTTCTTTCATCTTCCGGAGATGTATAACTCACAAACATTTACAACATTTCAAATATAAGATGGCAATGAGAGAGTGGGTAATTATGGGAGGTGATGAGGAATCTTGTGGTGAACAAAGATGACATTGGCAGAAAGTGACCAACCGAATGAAACTACAACAGACAAGGAGATAAGAGTGGGATTTTTAAAGGAATTTGAAAGTTATTTAATAAATGTAATATACCCTACATCACAAAATGGCAGAGAATTATGCCATCATTTTTCATCAGCTTATCAAAGGGGGTTTGGGTGGCTTGAAGAACCATCAGGTTAGAGCAGCTGGGTTAATAAGTCAATGAATTCTATAACTCCATTTTTACTGAAATAAAAATCTTTCTGGTACATCTGCCAGCATTAGCTTCAGTGGCAGTGTGACTGTCTAAAAAAGGCCTGGGAAACTAGATGTACCAGATACTTGTGCACTTGGTTGGCCACTCTGAGAACAGATAGCTGGTTGAGATGGGCCAAAGGTCCAATTCAGCAAGGCACTGCTTATGTTATTAGTTACCTTTCTACATTTATATAATTTCATTTTAAAAATATTAACATATTTGACTGAACAGGAAGGAATACTACATGTTCAGCTTTGGCATATATTTTATACAGTTCATCTCACTCAAACAATACTGTGTTTCCCCTAAAATAAGACCCACCCAGAAAATAAACCCTAGCCTGATTTTTTTGGGTAGACCAAAAGAAGCAGTTGGTCTTATAGGCAGGCTTTTGAACCTCTAGCATTCCACTCAGATGACGTCGGCAGTTAGCCGACGAAAGCTAAGTTTATTAAACAGTTGTTGGTTTTTTTATATATATATATATTATCCCGTTGTTCGACTATTTTTCATACACACACACACACACACACACACACACACACACGTATAAAGTTAGGGCTATAAGTTCAAAACAAATTTATTTTTCCCCCTCCAAAAAATTAAGCAGTTAAAAATTAATCTGAAAATATTAAAACACTATTATAGCCAATTCTATCTTTAAACTGGCAGAACAGCATCCACAAGCATAGAAGCCCAATAGCATCTATGGGCTTTATCAATTTGCATATTTTCAAAACTATTCCAGAGGGTTGGCAATATATGAAAGCACTGTAAGAGACTAATTTTTAGATTTTCCACTTTGATAGAAGTTTGTTGGAAAATTGCAGTTTTTCTACTCTTCAAAATGTATGTTGACGTGTATAGCTTTTGAAAATTTAATTTGGGGAAAATGGTTACATTGCTCACCAATCTCCCAAATGATTAAATTTTCTGAATTTTTTTTAGATATTTATATTGTCTCTAATTTATGCTTAGGTTTATATCAACAATGATAATGAACTGAATAAGTACACTTGCTACAAGGGCTATGACTGCCACTTGGTAAATTTTCCAGAACTCGGAATGTTGGAGCCTTTCCAACGGATCTGTCTAAAGCTGATCTGGCTTTCACATCAATAGAAACATAGTATGTGTCCTGGGTCCCAGATATACCCCCTGACCATTTTATAATAAACAAGATTCTCTGTTGTGCCGAGATGGACAGGTTAACATACATTTTAAAAGATAAACGTGAATCACTATATAATATAAGTTAGAACAAATGTTTTGCATGGCTTAAAAGAAGGTTCAATTTAGGAGACGAGTGATGAGATCGCCCACTTAATTGACCTGTGTAATTTATTAGGCTTACAAGGTTGACAAGATATGACCAATGGTAGTTTTGTTTTTCTTTTAATGATAAGGATATTCTATGTATTGGAAAGTTTAGCTGGGATGATATATTTTTTGTTAATAGGAGAGTAGATATAACTCTTGGTCTGTTTTGTTTGTCTTCCATGGTTTGTGTTATGTGATTATATGGTTTGTGTCTTTAAACCCCTTGTCCCTTCCCCTATGTATTATTCTGTTGTCATTCTTATTGTAAATAATTAATAAATATTAATTAAAAATTTCAAAAAGCACATGGCTCTAAGACAGTTACTGCCTTAACCTAATCTGTAAAATGTAGTTGTGCAGCTTTTGGTATTGGAATTGGTGGTTAGCGGGGAGTCTCTCACCTGGAATATTTGTTTATTTAATATATTATTCTTGTTAAATAGGGATAGGAAAGTTTATAACTATTTGTAGACTCATTTTGTAAACGGGAGGAAAATTTATCAGTTTTTCTTCTTCCTCAGTAAGCAGCAGGGGTGGATTCTATCAGCTTAATGTTAAATTTATTTGATATTTGGGTTATTTTTTTCCTTTTTTATACACAATTTATTTTACTTTTTTGTTGTTAGGTTTGGAAGTATGTTTTTCTATTATTATTATTATTATTATTATTATTATTATTATTATTATTATTATTATTATTACTTTGCACTTTATTCTTGTTATCTCTCTGTCTATTTTGCTCATTTTTTTCCTGTGCACTAATTCGGAAACTACTGAATCAAAAAAGAGGACCATTTTCAAAGTAAACGAACATGTAAAAAGTAATATTGTAAGTAACAGAACTTTGTAAATCCTAACCATTTGGACAAGGTTTAGATGTATTCTCTTACTAGGGAAAACAAAGGTATTGGCATCTTTTTAAAAATAACAGCAAATAGAATATCTAAGTTCCTTGTTATCAGATGTTTGCGGATAGCTCAGAGATATACTGGATGGATGCTTCATAAATATATGCATCTCTGATCATACAAAATACGTACTTCCTGTATTACTTTTAGGCCGACATACTGCAAAAGAGCAGCACACTCACATTTAAATGGGGAAAAAGGTTCAATCATTTAAAGTTGTAAATACAATGGTATGCACACAGGAATCGGATGGTTGTTTGATCCATAAACAAAGATATCAGAGGCATCTTTCAATCAATATGTTTGACTCTGTCAATTACACAGTTCCTCTATTGCAATAACTGAATTATCAGGGAAGCAGTTTTCTCATCAATTAAATACCAATATTCAGTACAAAAATAACATCAAATCTTTACAACAGATGTCTTTGATAAAGATGTTGTATAGAAAAATAATAATCTATAATCTATAATTAATAATCTAACTGTTGTACAATAAAATTGGCAGCTGGAAATGGGATATCTGGATAATTTTGTTAATGCCACTGGACAAGCATCTGAAAGAAGTGATCCTAGCTTTAAGAGAGGCTACGATAAGGAAATGATGTGATTTACTATATAATTAGAATATTTTCTTCTTGAAGTTTTGAATTAAATACTCAGGGTTTATAAACAATCAGCGTGGTTTGATTGTCAATATCTCTGAGCAAGGCGGGTAGTTCAAAAATGTGAAAAATAAATAAACATTTATTTTTAAAATTAAATTTGATTTTGCATATCCTGCCTCTTTTGGGATCACCCTTCCAATAAAATATAAAAAATATTCTTAGTGCTGTGGCATTGGAGTTTTGTTGGGTATTATGAACATATCAACATATAATCCTGCACATAGGAATGCATGAATATGTGGTACATTCATATTGCAGTAAAGCTTGAAATGGTATTTACTACATATATTGAAATTAAATGACAGCTGATGGCCAAAAATATAGCATGATTCTGATCTACAGCTGACAACATTTGAAAAGAATAAATGACTATGAGAACATGAAATGCCTCTACTAAAAGATAGTATTAATAGTCTCTCAGCGACAGTCACGTACACAAAACTTGGCCATTCATGCATTTAATTTACATATAATCATTACATACAGACATAAGTGTGTGTGTACATGTGTGTACTCGTGTGTGTGTGTGTGTGTGAGAGAGAGAGAGAGACGCTACACATAAATCTTTAAAGAGTACAAAACTGTATTACAATGTGCCTTCTACATGCAAATATGGTAAGATAGGAACTGCCATTACTACAGCCTGTCCACAATTCTGTAAACAAAATAATCCTCAGACAGCTTCAGTAGAAGTAATATATAATTCAGCCAATTCAGATACAAGCAACTTAAAATGTTTGATTTCATTGGATCAACTGCTGTCTTAAATGCCCTCATTTGCAGTATGCACAGCAACATCTGAGTGGATGACTTTGCTAACAGCAGAAAGAAATATGCATCTTTTCAACCAACCCTAACCCTAATAAAATCATTACTTTTATTCAGGTGTATGTATGTCATATACATTTATCATTTTGGGAAGTCACATCACAACTTGCGCGGCTGAATTCTGCACCAGTTGAAGCCTCCGAGTGGTCCTCAAGGGCAGCCCCATGTAGAGGGCATTGCAGTAGTCTAAGCGGGAGGTCACAAGTGCATGAGTGACTGTGCGTAGGGCATCTTGATCCAGATAGGGCCACAACTGGCGCACCAGGCGAATCTGGGCAAAAGACCCCCTGGTCACGGCTCCTATATGATCTTCAAAACTGAGTCGTGAATCCAGGAGGACGCCCAAGTTGCGAGCCCTATCAACAGGGGGTAACACCTCATCCCCTATTGTTAATGATGGAGAAAACTGGTCAGCCCGAGATGACGGTATGAACAGCCACTCAGTCTTGGCAGGATTGAGACGAAGCCTGTTTCTCCCCATCCAAACCCGGACCGCCTCTAGGCAACGGGACATCACGGCGAGGGCATCACTGGGTTGGTTAGGGGTGGAAAGAAAAAGTTGGGTATCATCAGCGTACTGGTGATACCCCACCCTGAAACCACGAATGAGCTCACCCAGCAGCTTCATGTAGATGTTGAACAGGAGGGGAGAGAGGACCGACCCCTGAGGGGCTCTACAAACGAGAGATCTCGGGGTGGACCTCTGTCCTCCCGTCAACACCGACTGCGAGTGGCCCAGGAGGTAGGAGGAGAACCACCATAAAACAGCGCCCCCCACTCCCAGCCCCCTGAGACGCCGCAGTAGGATACCATGGTCAATGGTATCAAAAGCCGCTGAGAGGTCTAATAGGACTAGAACAGAGGAACAACCCAAGCCCGCCAGAGATCATTCACCAGCACGACCAATGCTGTCTCCGTGCTATGCCCGGGCCTGAAACCCGATTGGTACGGGTCAAGATAATCAGTTTCCTCCAGGAATAGAGGGAGCTGATGCGCTACCACACTCTCAACAACCTTCGCCAAAAAGCGAAGGTTGGAGATAGGACAATATCCAAAATCGCCGGGTCCAGGGCAGGCTTCTTGAGGAGGGGCCTCACCACTGCCTCTTTCAAGGCGGCAGGGAAAACACCCTCCCTCAAAGAAGCAGTTATTACTGCCTGGAACCAGCCTCGTGTCTCCTCCCGGGCTGCATAAACCAGCCAGGAGGGGCACGGGTCCAATAAACAGGTGGTAGAGCTCAGCCTCCTCATGATCCTGTCCACCTCATTGGGGGTCATAGGATCAAACTCAGTCCAGATAATACTCTCAAGACTGCTCAATTCCTCCCCGTCAGACTCTGTCCAGTCAGAGTCCAAGCCGGCCCGAATCTGAGCAATTTTATCCATAAGATGATGACTAAACTCCTCGGCCTGCCCTGCAAGGGCTCCTCCCTCTTCTCCCGATGAAGGAGAGAGAGAGTAACCCGAAACAGGGCAGCCGGGCAATTATCTGCGGACGCGATGAGGGCAGCAAAGTAATTAGACTTCGCCGTCCTCATTGCAGCGAGATAAGACCTCGTAAAGGCTCTTAGCCGCAATCAGTCAGGTTCAGACCGGCTGGATCTCCAACAGCACTCTAGACCCCGTCTCTTATAATTATTATAAGAGGAAAACAAATTATATGAACTGAATACCATCCTGTGTTTCTGAGCGAAGAAATGAGATGAAAAATATTTCAAAGATATTTTGAAACATATTTGTTCTAAAGCATTTGTTCCATTTTCTAGATGCACATAAAACTTAAGACTCGTAAGTCTCTATATAGCTAACATAAAGCTAAATTTGTGGCATACATTTTCACTGTGAACTCAAAATCTCACAATTCATTATCTCTCATTTTGTACAACTGGTATTCCTTATTCCTAAATAACTTTGTTATATACAACAAATATGTATTGATAGGTTCATATTTACTAAATTTCTTAACGTTCTTTTAAATACAAGTCTAATATTAATCTTCTACTATATAATTCTGATTATTTATGTAATTATTTATAAATGTGATTTGCTGCTTAGGCGGAGGAAAGAAAAGTCCGATAAAATAGCATGAATTACCAGATTGTTCCCACTATGACCATAGCAAGGAGCCATTTTGAAAATATATTAACTACATTTAAATATTGCTTTCAAACAGAATTAATGTATCTTTGCATGAAACGTTCCTATTTTAACTTCAGATGAAATCTTATATATAAAATATGAGGCCATGGCAAACAGTGCTTCTCTAGCATTAGTCCACAGGACGAATCATTACAGAAGGTCACTGGTCCTCCTTTTCAATAAATTCATGTTAGTGAAGTCATGATCTTATTAACAATAAATATGGCACCCTATTATGTAGCGTGTGAAGGAGTAAGGACTTCAGGTTTTTTGTATTTAGATTTATGAAACAAATATATGAATGTTTATTTAATATCATTGATATTACATCAGTTGCTAATTAGTTGCTAATTACAGATATGTACTAGAAATTTCATCTCAGTATTGTCATCCAAGAATAGCTAGCGCTTGTAGAATCCTTATGGAAGTTTTATCTGTGCTCTAAGTTCAATTCTGAAAGAAGGGTATGTACTAGATTAGAAATTCATAACTAGCATTTGTGAGGGAAAAGATTATATGACTTCTTACACTGTTAGTAAATAGCATTTTGAGTTATATTTTAGAATGCCAATAAATTAATCTGTGAAGCAAAGCTTCTTAAAGTTGCTTTATGCATCATGTTTTACTACTCTAAGAACAGAATATAACTATAGAAAATGGATTAATACAGGATACTTTTTATTTCAGTGGTACGAATTTAGAATATACCAGCATTTCGCTAGATAGTACTACTTTCAATAGTACTTTGAGATTTTTGTAAACTGCAAATGAAACAGCTTGACACATTATTTTTATTCACTAATATTTACTTCATGAAATAGAATAATATGCCAGGAAGAAAAGTATTCTTTTAATTTGAATTTCATGTCATGCTGGCTTATGAAAGGGCCAATCAAAATACTCAATATTTTGCTGGAAATTAAGAAATTGTTGGAAAAGTGTAGTGACTGACATATCGTTTAGGCCAACAATGATCCTTGATATCTCTATTCAGTTAGTCAAGGCTCAGTAACAATTTCTGAAATCACGGTGGAATCTATCGACACTGAATATATACAGTGAAACCTGCTGATGAATGTGGCACATTTTCTGACTGAACGGGGTATGCTGCCACAAGCTAACAGTCTTAACAGACAGGCCAAGGACTGAAAGAGTCATGGAGACCAATCTCTCTTCTCACCTCTAGAGGTGGTCCCTCCAGGACAGAGATGAGGCACATTGGTGGGGGCAGTGTGGGAAAGCTTGCACTGCTGCCGCCCAGGCTGTATCTGTTCTGTGGATAAATAGAGGGCTTCAGCCTCCAGAGTTGTCAATCCAGCACCCTTCAGCACTAAATTAAAAAGAATATAAATAAATATAAAAGAACTGAGGTAGATTGGCAAAGCTAGGCATTTGAAACATGAATTGTACCTTGCTTTAGTGCCAGTGCTTATTTGACGTATAAAATCATTAAAATAAAAAAGCACAAATGAACGAACGAAAACCTTGCTATTTTTGCACCAGGATCAATATGGTTTGCTAAACAATATCATCCTCCATGGTGGTTTCATAAAAATACATTATTAATGAAGCATCAAAATGATTTTAATTTTTCTATTTTACTATTTTCTAGAATTTCAAATTGTTTATCAGTTACTCTGGGGACACTGTTTAAAAATAAATGATAACATTTCAGTATATGTCATAAACATATACTGAAGTACATAAACATTTCTTTCTATATGAAGCTAAAGGAATAAAAAGTGATCATTTTGTTTGCTTTTTAATTCTTTTTGAGGGAACTGCTGATTTATTTATTAGCTCTCCATTAAACAGATTGTCTGGTCTCTCTAGAATGAAACAGTAGGAAAGCTTTTTGAAAAATTCAGCATATACAAATCCAATATGTTACCAGCAGTTACAATAGTATTTTTCTGCAAAATGCATACTGCAAACTGCATAGATTGATACAATTAGTTTACAAGTATGAGGTTACATATTTATTTATCCCCATTATTATTATATCATCTTACTAATGTTAAATACTTTTGCATCCATTTATATGTAATGTTCAGTCCAATATAAAAGGAATTGTTACATCTGGTACATGATGAAAAGAAAACAAAATTATTTTTAATGGCATGATTTGTCAATAAAGTTCCTCTGGAAAATAAAAAGCAATTACTTTTTTAAAAAGTGGGGAATGTTACTCAGAAGTGATGTAAAAACAAAGAAACTGTTACTTTCTGATTATATATTATACAGTTTACATATATCTATCCCAAAATATTATCTCAGTGCAAGAAATTCATGTTTAGCTCCTTCAGTTAATGTATACCAACTATTTACTGCCCCTATATTTAGAAGACTCATCTTTTTCTGACAATTTACTTAACAGTAAAAGATCAAAAGGGGTGTACTGTAGACCAGGAGCAACAAACATTTTTAGGACTGGTAGAAGCTTTTATAATTTTGAGACCAAAGTAGTTGATCAGCAGTGCCCAACTTTCCGGCTCTGCAGACCAGCAGCGGCAGTGGCAGAGAGGGGGAGGAGGTATGGTTCTGCAAGAGCAGCGGGTGAGTGTGTACATGTGCAGCTCATGCAAATGGAGCTTTGCACGCTTGTCCACTGCTCGCAGAAGTGGAGCTGTGCACACTTGTTTGCTCGCCCACTACTTGTGTGGCCCAGTTCCAAATGGCCCATGGCCCAGTACCAGCCTAGGGCTGGGGACCCCTGTTATGGATAGTCTTGCAAAATAGTTTCTGGGAATAGAAGACTTCTGCAAAATGGCTATCATAAGAGGTATAACTAACTACATTTTGTCAGAAATCTACATGCTACTCCTATAACATCTCTCATAGGATGCTTCCTATCACCTATACATATTTTGCTCCTTTTTTCTGTGCCCATTTGCAAAAAAAAAACCTCAGCTAAAACCTCCAGATATATTTATATTTGAAGAAAGCATAAGGGTCCTGGGAACCCTGGAAAATTAGAATGATTTTGGATGCTACCATTTCACTTTGTAGCATTACATTGTCTAAAGTTTTATATTAAAGATTATTTTCAATCTAAGTCAGGTAGAACACAGAGCATGTTGAATGCCAAGGGACATCACACTGGGCATGTTAGTACCTTGGGGTAAACTTTTGGGAACCAAAGCCATGAGACTTTACAGAATAAGATGGCACGGAAAAAAAGTGACTTATGACCGGTTTCCATATTTACAACAATTGCAGCTTACCCATAGTCACGTGATCAAAATTTGGACACTTGACAATGACATGTATTTATGATAGTTGAACTGTCCCGAGATCATGTGATTGCCATTTGTAACCTTCCCAGACAGCGTCTAACAAAGACAATGTGGGAAGCCAGATTCACTTAACAAACACATGATTCACTTAACAACTATGGCAAAAAGGTCATAAAGTGGGGCAAAACTCACTTAATGAGTGCTTTGTTGTAAGTCAAGAACTATCTGTGATCTCTTTTTGTACAGTGCATATTTCAACATTTTTTTTCTTTTCTAAGTATTATATCAATTATTGAGAAGGTCCTTTTTGTTTCTTTCTATCTATCTAAAGCTTCTCAATAGTGAGAAGAGTTTTTTATATCTCCCAATCCCCTCTCTAATTGCTTTTGTTTGGGTAGAATTAAACTGCAAGGCTGATAAACATAGCACAATCAGTCAGATTATCTCAGACATACTCCCAATTTTATTTCTATACTTCAGAATAATAGAATAACAGAGTTGGAGGGACTTTGAATGTCTTCTAGTCCAACCCTCAGTCAGGCAGGAAACCCCAGGGCTTTTTTTCTCATAGAACGCTCAGAATGGAGTTCCGGCACCTATTTTGGATGGAACCTTGTAGGGTAGGCAAGGTGGGTTGTATGACATGTGTGAGTTCCGGCACCTTTTTCTTTTACAAAAAAAGCACTGGGAAACCCTATACCATTTAAGAAAAATGGTTGTCCAATCTCTTCTTAAAAACTTCCAGTGTTGGAGCACCAGTATTGGGATTCAGCCGGTTCGCACCATTTCGACAGAACCGGTATCTAATTTTTTGTTGCCCAGGCCCAAAATGGACTTCCAGAAGAGGCATCCACACAGAGAACTGGTTGTTCACATATCTGAATCCCACCACTGTGGAGCACCCATAGCTTTTGGAGGCAAAACAGTGATCTGATGTCAGAAAGATATAACATTGAAATCTCCTGGATATCCCTTTGTCCTGTTCTAAGAACAGAACCCCAAAATACCCTATAGTGTCCAGGAAATCTAGGCAGAATATGGTACTGCAGTTGAAAGTCACTTTCTGTGAGATGGCCTGTTATAGAAATTTAATAAATAAATAAAAAACAATTATCTCAGCCATTTGTAGGACTTTGCATTACTTTATCTTAAACGCCTCATTCATACCTCTTGCACTAGCAGGTGCAGAGTTGATCATTTGAGATGGCGCAGAATGGGTAGAGCTCAAGCTTGAGGTGGAAGGACTGGCCTGGGAATAAGCAAAAACAACCCTGATAAGTAAGTTCAAATATTTATTATTAAGGAGCCTGTGATGTATATGACAACATTAACAAGATGAAGGACTTGGGGGAAAATAGATTATTTATTTTAAATACTTATAATGCCACCCATCTTATTTGTCATATCCTTCGGTGGCTCACAATTTGCTTCATAGCACCTTTATCTTGCATAATTAATACAATTCATATCCAATATTGCAAAATATACCCACTAGCGCTTTCCATGCAATTTAAAAGAAATCTACATTCCTTTAACTTTATACTTCAAGTTATTATTTGTACACTCAGGCATATAGGACTGCACTATTTGGGCCAGTATAAAATTTTCAAATTCTTCAAACAGAGTAACCAGGTATAAGAAGTTTATCCATCCACGACTCTAGAGAAGCAATAAAAAGGCAAAAGGAACAGCAGAAAGAAGCTTTTGGTAGCTCTGGAATATTCATTTTACCTCAGCAGGTGCAGAAACCTGGAAGGATCTCACAAAGGACAAATAACGGAATATAATGTCTTTGTCATCAAGACTGGTACCATGGAGCCCTTAGATCAGGGGTGTCAAACTGCCGGCCCGTGGGGCGGTTTCATCATACCGAAGCAGCACCCACCCTATTGCCAGCAATGCAAAAAGAGTTGCGATATGTCATGACACGTCACGTGACGTGGCGAGTTGGACACCCGTGCTTTGGATAGAATCCTTTGGAGAACTGTGGCTCCGAAGAAAGATATTTTGCCTAAGGCCTCATAGGCAAGTTAATGGCATAAGACAAGGTGTTAATTGAGATTTCTCAGTTTGTAGCTCAGTCTATTACCTATTATGCTACAGTAGTAACTTCTACAAGCACATTGTATGTAATCTATAGTTTTCTGTAAAATAGTCATGAATTATATATACTGCTTGCAATGTGTTTCTAGTATATTTGCATGATACCTGCATGTGGTACACATCCTCTGCGTTTTCTCCAGCAGAACTGTCTGTTAATATAACCATATTTCCTGTTTCACTTGATGTATGGGAAGAAAGGGAAGATGACGAGTGTCGGACCGTACCCAGCATATTCAAAGGGCTACAAAAAAAATACAAAACTGCTATTAACAAATATTTTCTTAGGCTTGTTTAATGAAGAAAATTTCATGCTGAAACATGCAGAACTTTGAATTCTTATACAGGTCTGTTCGTAACATGTACAGACAAGCATTTTTTATTTCTGCATGGAAAACATTAGCAAATTAATACAAACACACACACACACACGTTCCCAAATGGAAATAGTTAAAACTAGCGATATAAATATTTTCATCATACTATTCTCTTTTGGAATAAACAGCAGAAGATGAAGAAAAAAGTAGTTACTGTATTCTATCCAGATATTGTCTTTTCTTTTTTAAACTAACAATCTCTCTTTTCCAAGTTCTCATCAATTCTATCTAACCATCTTTCTACTTCCTCTCAAAAATATTAATTCCTTGTTCGTATATTATTTTTGCAATTCAGTCTTCATTCATTTTATCTCTATGATCAAAAAAGCTGAGTATTTCTTTCATACTGATTGCTTTTGTAATTCAAATTTATCCGACAGCACCCATTAATTTATGACTCTGTTCTGGGTTTATCACACACACTTAAGTAATCCACTTCCATTTCAGCATATGTTTTTCTTGACACACCCAGACTTTCAGTTCTGAATGAATCATGGTTTTATACACAGCCATTTTGGTTGAGTTGGGGTTGTTTTTTTAACAAACATTCATTCATTCCTGACATCTAGCACTATTTTTCTACTTACATTTGCACATTTTAAAATTTCTCCTTCCATTTTCCTGTCTTTAATAAATATTCTAAGATGCACTAAATCATTTTCTTCTTTGTATTTTCATCATTAATGTGTAACTTGCAATCATTCAGCCTACACAATTATCTTGGTCTTCGATAACATCAATTTTCAGATATTAATAACTGAAAAATTATTTTTCTATTAGATCTGGTTGATAATCATTATGATCTTATCATTTTATTACCTGTTAATGTCAGGTTACTACATAAATAGTAAGAAATAATAAATGTTCAGACAGCAAAAACAATCTTATAGGAAATTTAATCCCACAATAATAAAGTAAATTTAAAAGTCTAGCCTTTTATTTATTATAATTTTGAATACTCCAAAAGTTTTGTTAATGAGACTTTTTAGTTACACGTAGCAGGTATATTATTCAATTTCAGATGTTATTTGAAAATGCAGATACAGAAAGACTCTTCTAAAATAGAACGTGTTTAAAATAATACCTGTGGCGATGCATTACTTTGATGTTCTCTGGACTCATTGGACTGTGTGATACAAGCATATTGCTTCGTGGTGTGCTTGTTCCTGAGCAGGCTGGACTCAATTTTTCCAGAGTGGGTAACTCCTATAAAGGGCATTAAATGGTAGTTGTGAATGGATTAGGAAGAATATAAATATTGTTTATAAAACTGGATACAACCAATATGGTCTGTCCACCAGTTCTACATGTTTAGAAGATAATACAAATAAAATAAGCAAAGATGAAGAAATTGAAAAATTGAGTTATGGTGACAATATTCACTTCTAAAACATAACAAGAAGATCAATGGTAGAGACAAAAAGTATGGAAATTCTGTATCTTAGAATAGCATTAATAATGTTTTGTTTAAACTGGATTATTTCTTGGCATAGAACCACAACGTGAAGGTAATAATATCACAAAGGCACTACATTAACAATGTTTGTTTAGTGGAAAAGCTCTATTTATTTATTTATAAAATTTATTGGCTGCCCATCTTATCACAGAATCTTATCTCAATGCTGAATTTCAGTGAAACAAAAAACAAAATGATTCAAATATATAATTCGATTTTTTTGTTTTATATATGTACTGAAAACTAAAATATGTTTATCAGCTCATTCACTATCAGCCAAACAGTTCTTTCATGTATTGTCACTTGCAAGTATTGACTATATATGGATAATGAAACAATCAAGACCATGTAAAATAATTCACTGGAATAATATCTAACTGAGGAAAAAGTTAAGGTCCAATGGGGTAGACACGAGTGGTATCCAAAATGTATTTCTGTTAACAACATCATACATCTCAAGTGTTGCTAAAAATTCTGTCTCAAAGTTTAAAAGTACAAATTTATATTTATTCTATTTTATAAGACATATTGGATAAGGTCAAAAATACTGTTATGAACTTACATGGTACAAACTAGATCGCATCATTTGAAATTGGTCAATTAATTTCTTATGGAGTGGACGCATCTCAGGATGTACAAACTTCTCATGTACTGCCAGACCTATTCCTAGGATATGTACCTATTAAAATTAAAATCACAACTTAATATTCATTTTCAATGAGACTACAGTATAATGTTTTCAATATTGCAAGCTTACTAAAAATATTTAAACATTGTGGCTATTAAAATTATAATTCATGATTGCTAGATATGATTTCCAGATTTTACTAGTAAGAATTGTAAATGATATCTAAGCAATAATTGATTTACTTCCCTGGTAACTATTTTGAAACAAACTTTCTAGTAGCAATGTTAAGACTATGAAATGATAACAGTTTTAATTGGAAAGATAACAAAAATGCAGATACATATGAAAGGTATTTGATAAATTGAAACAACCTAGCACACTGGCATTTTTTTTATCTGAAAAGGAAATGTGAATTTGAGAGCATAATCTTTTTAAAAAGATTTGTTCTACAAGTATATACACTTCTATTTACAGTATTGAAGATCCAAGTGGCTAATACAGGTTAGCAAACAGCATTTTTTAGATTTGCATTGTCCCCACTTTCTTAGTTTTCAGTTATTTTCAAGTATCTGTATTTGTTTTATACATCTGGTACATTATGTTATAAAGGTGGACATCGAATTCTACATTTCTACATTTTTTTTGTTTTGTCATTAAATTCTATAGTTGTTTTAGAACAGACATGTCAAACACAAGGCCCGGGGGCTGGATCCGGCCCGCGAAGTGGTTTCATGTGGCCCGCGAAGCCATCCTGGAAAGAGTGAGGGAACGGCCCCCACTGCCTTGGCCCTGGCCCAGAGACCCTCCTCCTGCCAGAGACCCTCAGATCTGTCCCACTCCTGCCCAGGACCCCATAGGCACCCTTGATGCGAACGATGTAGAGCTGGCCATGCCCACCCAGTAGGCCATATGCACTCTAGCCATGCCCACCCAGTAGGCCACACCCACCCTGGCCACGCCCACCTTGCCCCCTGAGGGCAACCGCAATGCTGATGCGGCCCTCAATGAAATTAAGTTTGACACCCCTGTTTTAAAAGATGAGCATAAACCAAATATATATGTAGTGTAACGTTCTGGTCTCCAGTATTTTATATAGTTTAAATAATTCCATGTTATTTTGCATTACTGTAGATAATATTAAAAGAAACCAATTTTATTACAGTATTATTTACTTTTATTTTAAAAAGATAAGAATACCTGTTCATGCATCAGTTCTTTCAACTGTGTGATTTTTTCTGCATCTCCAGGATGAGAGGAGATATAATCCCTATCAAAGAATGCCTGGAGAAGAAAAATTATAAGTTGTACTTTGGTAGCTTTATTTTTTATACATGACTATGGAATCCATTTTAAATATTTTGTCACCTTCTCCTCCCATTTTATGCAGCCTATATTTTCCCCATTCTTGGATTTTGTAAATTCAAAAGCCAACACATATAAATCAATGGCAAATGAAATTTGCTCTAGGATAGTGCTAAGCAATTTTTAGTAGACCAAATTTATTTTAAATTTCAACAGTAATACTACCAACATATTTCTTCACAAAATCCTGAAACTCTCATTTATTTCATTGTTTATTTCCACTGAACAGTAGATGAGAAATAAGCAATCATCAATATAAAAGTGTTTTGTGGATTTTCTGCATGCAGATAATCCAGAAATAATTTTACTAATTTACATTTTAAGTAAGATCAACATTACTTAACAGCTTAGTTGTTGAAAAGTAATGAATTCTTCAGCAATTGTCACTATCCTTCTCTTTAGACATATATCCAACATTATCAAGATAATGACTTTGATTATTTTATTAACATAGCAATTTCTAAGGAGCATTTATTATTTGTAATTATTATAATTACAAACTTTTATCTTTTCAATGAATTTCATATTTTTACAAACAATAAAATATGATGCTATAACAATTTACTTATATACAGAAGGTAGAATGACCCAAAATAAAATAGCTACTGTTGTTTAGACTAGAATACTGACATAAAGCTAAGCATTGTGTTATAATTATGAAAAATTAACACTGTTTCTTATATAATTAAACATTCTTATATACTGTTAAAGACAACAATGAAATACAACTGTATTGTGAAAAGCTGCTGAAAGTAACAATAATCAGAGAAGTCTGAATTTACCTCCTGATAACGGGCTATGCCACCATTCACAGCAGCGTCAATAACTCCATTCAGGCACATACTGAGTAGATTAATGTTCCCATGCATTTGTTTGTGTTGGTACTGGCTTATCAGTGTCCTTAGCTCCTGATTTTTGTTCTCTACTACTTGAATGGCATTTTCTAGTGGGCTTACTTCAACCTATAAGACATACAAGCATGTATCAATATTATCATATATCATTATCATATACCTTCATAAGTATAAATAAATGTAGTGCCTCTTCATCCCTTCTAATATTATAAAAATTATCTCTTCACGTCTCTTATCTATAGGCACATTCATAAAATATCATCAGTCTGGGTGTCAGCAGAAAGCCCAGAAGTAATAACACATCTTGTTTTAACCTTATTCAAATAAGCTAACTTTATATTCCTTTCTTTTTCTTCTAATAGCCTTCAGATCAGACAAATATTGTTGTAGGATTTGATTTCTTATCCCATCACATTACAGTTCTTCAAGTTTTAATACGTCATTTTTGCAAATCCAGTAAGAAAAAATTATTCAGGTCACTTGGTTTACCATTTGTATTTTCCTTCTCATTTTTAAAACAATGATCAGTTTCTTTTGTATAGCCAATGAGACATCCTTTTCCAAGTCCTTCCTTGTAAATCCACTTTCAGTATAATCTCTGTCTGTCAGATAAAATTTGTTCCACATCAGTCATTTCTTTAATAACATCTTTTGGACATAATCTATCCATAGAGGTAGATATCATGGCTGATACTGTTGATATTATGGCTGCTAATTTATTTATTTATTTATTTATTTGTTTGTTTTATATACCGCCCTTCTCCCGGAGGACTCAGGGCGGTGTACAGAGCAAAGTAGGTATACAATAAAGCAATAATAAAACAAATAGAACCCCAAATCTATCAGGCCAGGCCGGCTTGCTGGAATAGGTAGGTTTTTAAGTCACGACGGAAGGTGCGAAGGTCGGGGGCCATCCGGATTTCGGCTGGCAAGCAGTTCCAAAGGGTTGGCGCACCCACCGAGAATGCTCTCCCCCTGGGGGCCACCAGCCGGCATTCTCTGACCGGTGGCACCCTGAGGAGGCCCTCTCTGTGGGAGCGCACAGGACGGAGGGGTGTTGACGCTGGCAGTAGGTGTTCCCTACTAATTTGGGGGTCCATTCTTCAAAAGTCTTCTTTAATAGTTTCAGTGTTATAAAGTTTTGCATCATTTTATAGGTCTTAGTTAATTAACATCAAAAATAGGCTTGTGTTTTGTCCTTCTGCCTAGAATGTTTAGTCCCATCTACTGTCCAGTTTTTAAAATCATAAAATAAATTATCTTTATGTCTTGCAAAACCCGAAAGAGATATACAGTATCTCTAGTGAGCAGTTGTTTTTTATTAATTCAAAATCTTATTGTAAAAGTTTCTGTATTCCAAATTTATCTGAACTCTTAATCTGTTTGTAACTTTTAAAGATCAATATTTTATTTAACTTTTTACTCTTTACTTCAAATTCTTTAAATTCACATGGTATTTTCAAGCATTATAATGAGCAATTTACAGAGTAGTTAGAAAGTGAGGTTAGCACACCTCACTTTCCTTTAAAAGGCACCAATTGCAATTGCAAGCAAGAGGAAAATTCCCGTTTCCCAACAGTTGCAGTTTCCTTGCAGGAAGCAGCCATCCTGAGCATGTATGGACAGGTTTTTGTCCTTTCTTTATCTTGAAGTTCCATGGTTCTCTGGTCTTGTTATGGTTGTCAGTTCCATTTTCGTGGAGACATATTCAGTGGAACACTCCTCTCCGGGGAGACCTTCTATTAAATTAGTCTTAATTATGTGAAACACTCATTTGTTACAAGCACATTTAACATTTTATTTTATCCATTAGATAAAAAATTACCCACTCTTTCTCTTTACTTTATACCTTAACTTACAAAAATAATAGATTACCAATTCTCGTTTTTCCACTTCAAACCACCGAGAGATTCCAGGTAAACTGTGAGTCAGGGTTAGAGTGGTACGTTCAATCCACAAGCTCTACAAAGAAAAACAAAGCTTGGTAGAATAATCAGGTTTTCACTAAAGGTGGGCAATTACACATGATGGGAAGGGACTATTCCAGAGAAGGGGAAGTGACTGAAAAAGTATATTTATAAGGTCCCCAAAGGTGAAAAGTGTTTAATTGAGTGAATGAGTGATCTTATTGTGTAGGCAAACATTACAGGGAGAAAACAGTCCTGCAGATAACAGGCTCTGAACCATGAAGGTGAGAACCACACTTTGAGTTGCATTCAAAAGGCAACTGGCAATCAGCTGCACTAGTTGCCAGTTGGCTTCTGAATGCAATTCAAAAGTTATAGGAATGTTTCAAGTGCATCCATCGTTTCTCAAGCTGCTACATTCTGGACCATCTGCAGCTTTTGAATGTTCTTCAAGGGAAGCCCCATGTAGAACTTAATATAATAGTCCAATAGATAGGAAGTCATTCCTGTCATTCCAGGAAAAGTAGCAATTGGCAGACTAGATGAAAGCAAATTCTTTTTAAGCTTAATTACCCCTAGCTCCTAAAGCAGGATCCACTAGTTCAACCCTCAAAATTGCAAAGTAATTCTGCTCAGGGAAGTGCAATTCTATTTAGAATTAAGGATGTAATTTTACTGGAAAGTGCCAGAAATTTGCAGATGATGGGTCTAGGGCTTGATCCCCTGTGATCCTGACTGAAAACATCATTTTAGCAATTGCCATGATATAACGTTTTCCCCCCATTCATAAACTTCAGAGATGGTTCAGAAGCATACGTACAGTACTATTGAAAGCTGCTGGGAGACCAAGAAGGATGGTTGCATTACTCTTATCTCAGTTCTGCCAGATTAGTTTTTAATTGTGCTGAAACTAGGCAGAAACTGGGCTGAAACTAGGCAGAAACTGGGCCGAAACAGATCCAGATAATCTGTTGTAGTCTAACCAATTTCTCCATAATCTTCCCCAAGAAGGAGAGGTTGGAGACAGATTGACAATCCTCCAGTAAAATTGGGCCAAGCAATGATTTCTTAAGGAGACGGTGCATCATCACCTCTTTCAAATTATGCAATAATATACCCTCTTTCAAGGATGCATTTTACCATCTCCCTGACTGAGCTTTCTATAATCTCCTTGGCAGTTTTCACCAACTAGAAGGGGCAGAGGTCCAGACCAAAGGTAGTTGGGTTGCAAAGAATCAGATCACACACAGGATCAAACTCATCTCAGATAACTCAGATAACACCCAAGGACTCACTAAATTCCTCTGAAGCTGCTCAGCTGGCATCAAGCTCCAAGTGAATCTGAACAACTATGTCCTTCAGATGCCTAAAAGGATTTTCACAGTGGCTTCTTATATGATCTTCCTGCTTCTTCTTACCCAGTGGGATTTTTTGTCACTTTGGAAAGAGCTGCTGAGCAGCAGTTTGTGGATACAATAGGAGAGTGAAGAAATATCAATATTTTGCCACTGTCATCACTATGGTGTAGACCTTGATATGGGCTCCTATCCATGCTTGGTCATATTCTGCTTTTTGTTTTGCTCCAGTAGTACACTAGGTTTTTTTAATTATTATTATTTGTTTCATTTCATGGAACTCCTCAGAAAAGCAACAACCTCCCTCTGTCCTCCAAGTCTACAAATTGGGAGAAGACATTCAAATGCAATTTTTCCTATTTCAGCGGGAAGTTCAGGCCTTGGCTTCTGAAGCATCCTCTAGAAACTATAGAGTTCCATTAGCTCCCTCAGTCAGATTAATCAATCTGTTATTGCACAGTGCTGTGCATGCCTAAAAGAATTATGTCTTATAGAGCTCAACAAGGCTTACTTTTGCACCAGTTGAGCTGCTTTACAAGATCTACTTTTATATCGGACTTCCGGTGGCTGCGCAGCGCCGGAGACAGCCCTCCCGGGCTGCCCGCGGCTCAGCTGAGTGATTTTCGCCCGAAACAGCGCCGATCAGCTGTTCGGGCGAATTTGAAGCCCCCTCCTCGGGAGAAGAGGAGGGGGTGAGGCCCCAGGTAGGGGTCGAGTTCTCCGGGGCCGCCTGAGCTTGTAGCTTGGGCGGCTGAAGGATCGAACTCCCCCGTAGCCTGGGTCGCTCCCAGCTGGCCAGCGCCTCTGCTCCTGATTTCTTGGAGCAGAGCCAGGCGTCTGCGACCACCCCTGCCTGAAGGAAGGACTATGGAATAAAAAGAGCAGGCAGAGCGGTACAAGAGGAAAAGGTGAAGAGGATTATTTTATTTTACTCTCGAGCTTGATGGACTTTTTAAATCACAATTGAAAGTAAAAGATGGCGGCTAAACCTCCCCCTAAAACTCTTCGGAGTGCTGGAACTTCTCCGGTGCAACAATCATCATTGCAGGCATTGCATCCTCCTGATGTATTGACATTGAAGGATTTACAAGATGCTCTTGAAAAACATACCCAGGTAATTTTGGAATCAATGGGTGATAAATTTGCACAGATGGAGGAGAAATTGGAGAAGTTGGAGGAGAGAATGGAGGAGAGGATGGAACAAAAGTTTAGTGTGATGACGGTAGACATTTTGTCTTCAGTGTATAAAGTGGCTGAATGTGTGGAAGATTTGACTCAAAAGAATGCCATATTAGAAGCAAAAGTATTGGAGAATGAAGATTTAAGAGATAAAATGGATAAAGAATTGAGTCTTGCTCAATATTTCCAGATGCAGTTTGCCATTAGAATCAGAGGTTTAAAGGAGAATATTAAGGAAGATCTAAAGCAGCTGGTTTCTGAGGCTCTCGAAGTGGTATTGAATCAGCCAGCATCCGAAATAAAAGGAGGCATGGATAAAGTGTTTCGTGTGAATTCATGGATTGCTAGACAGAGAAAGTTGCCTAGAGATGTGGTGGTTTATTTTGCAAAAAGGGAAATTAGAGATGAAGTTATACAAGCTGCCTATGATACTAAAGTTGTGATCGCTGATCAAGAAGTTCTGGTTCTAAAAGAAATTCCTCCAAAGATTTTAAGGAGAAGGAAGGATTTTACATTTCTTGTGCAAGAGCTCAAGCAACGAGATATAAGGTTCAGATGGGAGATCCCAGCTGGGTTGATGGTGATGCATGAAGGTAAAAGGTACCGTCTGGTTACTGTGATGCAAGCGCGTGATTTTTACAATAATGTTTTAAAAGCAACCCCATTAACACTTCTGGAAGCTGCAAAGGGATCTGGAGAAGGAGAACATCAAGAGGCTGAAGATGGACAGACAGAGGAGAATGGTGCTGGAGGAGATCAAGTTACAACTTCTTTGGATGATCCCAGAGAACAGAGGGTGACGCGTGCTGCTTTAAAACGATCAAAAAAGATAAAAGAACAAGATCAGCAGAAGTCTATGGAACTTTCACAACGTACTTACAGCCAAGCAGTGGGAGGTGGGAAAAGATTTGGGTGAGGAATGTAAAATTTACATAAGCTTGAAATCTAAGAGAGAATTTTTACAAAATGTTTTTATAGATGGTATTTAGATCTTAAAAAGCTAAGTATGTATCTGAATTATTAGCCTAATTGTTGGAGGTGCGGTGATGAAGACGTAATATATTTTTATATATGCTGGACTTGTAAAAAGGTTAAGGTTTTTTGGATAAAAGTTTGGTGGAACATACAGAAGATTTTTAAATGAAGGTTAAAGTTTTGTCCGCAACTTTTTTTTTTGTTGGGAATAATTACAGATGCTACAGTTGTGGACACTAAGTTGATGTTGAATTTAATTATGGCAGCAAGACTTTTGATAGGTCAGTACTGGAAGAAAGAGGAATTGCCGACCATAGAAGAGTGGACTTTAAAGGTTTCCGACCTGGTTGAAATGGCGAAGATTTCGGCCTATTTGAAAGATTACTTGCAATAACGCTATATTATGGAAGGGAGAAAATGGATTGAGTTTATCCAGAATAAGTATAGGGTTAAGAAGTTTCATGTAGTATTTGAATAAGTCTTCTTTCTTTTTTTTCTTTTTCTATCTTAGTTTTTTTATATATATTTAATATCACTAAGGTTTGTTTTATCCTATATAAGCTAGAGAGTGATAGATTTTAGAGTTTATGGTTGTTAGTATATGGTTGTTTATGATTGTTTTTTTTTATATATACCTTGTATTTAGCTCTGGGAAGTCGGGGGGGAGGGGGGGAGGGGGGAGAGGAAGGGGGGGAGAGAGAAGGGAGGGGGGATTTTTAAGGGAAAAATTGTATGTTAAAACTTTTCAATAAAAAAAAGATCTACTTTTATATCATAAAGCTGCAATCAAATATTCAAAGATTTTAGTTGCTATTATTTTTCTCAACATTAAAATTGTTTAACACTTGCTTTGAGGATAGCAATAATGCTATGAGCTCTTACATATATCTAAAAGTTCAATATATTTTGCATAAAAATGTTAATATATTAGGAAGAATTAGAACCTTAAATTCATTTTCCTTGTCTTTGGGGCCCTTGTGAAAAGGCCTATCATAGCGGAATTTCCTGATGTTGTTAACTCGATAAAAGCTCTTTATGCGATCAGGGACACGATCCATATGTAGTACATCAATATTGTCAGGAATTGGAGTCACCGCATAGATTTGCAAGTCTGTAATAAGAGTCCAGTCAAAGGAAAAAACTACATACAATACAAAAGAATACAGATTAGCCTTACACATTGCATAGTAATATTACAGTTCTTTATTATTTTTAATACTTTTTAAACCATACACACACCCCGGAAACTCATGCAGGATAGAAACTACAATGTGAATCTGTGCAATTTTAGCAACTATGGCATCCTATGACATAAACTTGCTAACATCATGTAGTTCTAACCTGTTCCTCCAAATGAAATAATTGAAAGTGAGATGACGGGTACCTTCAGTATTATTTCCTTCCCATTTCTACTTGCATCTTGATCTGTTATAAAATACTATTGGATGAACATTTTTTAAAATGATACTCATTGTACCTTGTTCAATAATTTTCCATTTCTGTCATGTTCTTAAAAGCTCTTCTGAGCCCTAGTTTGCTTTAAATTTAGCCCTAATAAAACAAATACTCATTTTCCTTTTTTCACTATTTTTTCATAAGGAAATCACAGTTTAAATCAACATTATCACAGGATTTAACCCATTTTTATCCAGACATCTGAACATATATATTCATTTCAAGTTTGCAAAAGGATTTGTAATAGAACTTTATATTAGAATTTGCATTAAAACTTTGGTGTTTATTTCGCTGTGCGATGTAAGTTTCCTGTTTTTATTTCTCTGTACAAGATGTATAATTATGATATTTCAGCCATTTATGCCTACTTTAGATTGTTCATGAATATTTAATTTCTAGTTTGAACTTTTAGTGATCTGGAATTAAAAACTGAAATTCTTCCTCTATCTCTTTACAGCAAGTTATTTTTTTACTTCGAGTAGACAGCACTAAAACAATTTTTATTTCCATCAAAATTCCTATAGTTTTTTTTCTTGCCAGTGTTTTTTTTTCTTATACTAGAGCAATTTATTATGTTACTCTGGATTTTACTATTGCTGAAAATTCAATTCTAATTCTCAGGCAATCTAATTAAGTTTTTATTTTAAAAGTGCCCAGGTTTAGGGGCAAATATTACCATCAATTCTTTTTGTTTCATCGAAGTCTAAGGTCACATTTAGTTTTCATTTCAATTTATTAAATTTATTTACCAAATTTTGCTTCTTAACAACAACACTATCCAATAAATTCACAATCAAGGCCTCTCAGAAATGTAAAATGAAATAAAGTGCTAGTTTTTAAAGGTTCAGCAGGAAAGTCATATGCATCCTCAACTTATTTTTAACAGTATGCTGTTGTCAGTGAATGTATGAAAATATCCCTCTGCCCCATATATAGATAATTATACATGGAGGAACCCTATTAGATATGGTAATTAATATATTCTAAATTTGGGTTACAACTTAGACTTTAAAATACATTATGGTTGAGCTTTATCAAACAGCCAGAATCTAGGAATATCAACAACAAATGATAGCTACTACAGTACTGACAAATGAAGTAAACAATATCTTTTTCCTATTTAAACAGTATACAGAAATGATTATCATAAAAGTTTTATTGCACCTGATTTGCTATTGATTTCACAGTGCAATTTATTATGTATATCATAAAGATAATAAATGACACTGTAAACTCCTACAACAGATACTTTGCAATAATAAATGTATTAATATTTAAGGTGCTATAAAATTCTATTGCTTTTTCTGCAAAACACTAATATGGCACTCTGGGAACATGTTTATTTGGGCATTCTCATTCTTTTAAAAAGTTAGGCATCTCAACTTACATTTCTTGATTTCACTTCACAGGGGAAAGGGAATAAGCAACACACTTTTTAAAAAATGTTTTGAGGGGGATATTAGAATAGAAATACTGTAGAAGTAAAAACAAAGATCTTGTCAGGAAATTACAGAATATAATTTTATGAAGTTAGGAAAGATTAACATGTATGATAGTGAATATCAAAGCTCCCTTTCACAAATCTGACAGTGCATGCTATATTCTATTTTTAAACAACCCCCCCATACCCCCATTGCAGTTAAAGCTTTAACTGTCTGTAAGAGGGCAATGAAAAATATTAAAATTACTATAATGTGTTCCAATTGTGAAATCTTTTTAATTTTGCAGCAACTTTGGTAACTTAATTCTAAAAATATTAATCAAGGATACACTGGGCATCACACTGCAATATGCTGTCATCTGGGTGATTTGGATGTTGCATTGCAATGGCTTGTGGAAATTCACTAAGCATTCTTTGTTGGAAGGTCTCTAATCTCTCATAGTCATGGCCTCGGCAAACATACTCTTTATTCTGAAAGGAGAAGAAAGTAACATGAAATTAAAATATCACTGAATTGTTCCCTTAGCCTCCTCATTTTTATTTATCAACCAGACTAAAAGACAGTGGAATAAGACAGTTCAAACAATTTTACAAAGTGGAAAGAAGGAAGGGGCAAACCATACCTCCAGAGAAGGCATGTTTCAGAGTATGGTCCTAGCACAGGTAGTTGTTAAGTTACGACTGTAATGGAGCCTGCCCATTATTTGTCATAATGTTAAGTGAATCACATTAAATGAATGAGCCCCCATCCCTGCTCTCCTTAATGTGTCCTTTCTTCAGACCCTGGCGAAGCTGTTTTCCTTCAATCTTGCATTTTTACACATGCTTCCATCCTCTCTGGAAAAGCCTTTTTGCACGGAGGACAGAGGCCTGCATGGACATGAGATCTATTGCACCCCTGCAGGCTTCCACCCTCTTTAGAAAAGCATTTTTGTGGGGAGGACAAAATCATATGTAAGAACACGAGATCTATTGTGAGGTCTGCAGAGACAGAGGCATTTCCAAAGAGGAAAATAGAAAGAGCTTCCTCTGAGCAAAAAGGCGTTTCTAAAGAGAATGGAAGCATGTGTAAGAAAAAGAAATCTAAGGAAAACAGCTTTGCCAGGGTCTTGAGAAAAAGAAGGCCACTTTTTTGCAACGTGGCCCAGTCTGTTCTCCTTTCCTACCCCGACATCTTGAGGTCTGGAGATCTTCGAAAGGTGAGTGATCGGTGACCGGGTGGGGAGAAGCACATGGAACCCCATGGGCTAGCAAAGCAGGCCTAGTGCCTGTGGGGACCGAGTGGGCAGGACTGGAGGGGAAATAGACAGGGGGCCTGTTGCAGCAGGTTGTAAGGGATAATGATCACTGTGGTGCTACAACATACGTAACTGCAGGACCGGATCGTAAGTATTTTTGGGTGTGTGTATGTCATAACTTTGAACTGTCGCTAAGTGAATGGTCGTAACTAAGGGCTACCTGTAGTGAGAAGCTGTGCAATGTCATTCATAGTGGACACTTTATAGAGTGCCTGCACAGAATTCTTAGTAGAACCTCTTTAGATGTTCAGATCAGATAGGTGGATTCAACTTTAGCAGGCTAGTATGGGATGTATTCCAGTGCTACATCATATAAGTGACAATTAGCACCCTGAAACTCACTAACAACCATGACCAACTTTAAATTTGTGTAGATTTTGCACCAATTGCATCTTTCGAGTCAACTTGGAAGGCAGCTCCATGTGAGATATTTCACAGTAATCCAACTGCATGATGGTTAAGACATGAGTTAACACTACCAGACGATCTTAATATAGATAATGACATAACTGGCAAATCTGCTACAATTGGGCAAAGGCTAAACAAAGGACACCAGATCATTAGTCAACTTTTTTAGAGGGAGAATAATTCCATCCAAGATAACTGCAAGGACTAATGTTTCAAAATTCCCTGAATATTTATTAATACATCTCAACCGGGGTAATATTTTGTCTGAGCTTATTTCACTCTATTTAGTTTTTAACAGCTTCCAAGTCCTAATTCAAGCTTTCTACAATCTAGGATAGTAATGTATAAATGAATATCATTAGCATACTCATAGAATCATAGTATCATAGGGTTGGAAAGGACCTTGAAATCTTCCAGTCCATGTCCTTGTCCTGGATAGGAATCACAGCATCGCAGACAAATGGCTACCCAAACTTTGAGCCTAGGACCGAAGTCAAATAAACTGTTTCATTGCTTAATTGTTCTGATGACACTTTACTGTAGTCCAATGATAGTGATCACTGATAGTGCCTTTCATGTGCATGATAAATAATTCCTGGGGAGAGCAGTGAACCCTGTGAAGCCCCCTGTTCATATAGGAGAGAATCACCATTATATAGTGCAATGTCCAATCTTTGCTGATAATCCAGACAGTTGATAGTATGTCTTGAGTGTTTTGAGCACCTTGTCGACCCAAATATGGGTGAATCTCCGAAGGGTGTGACTGACTGATGAGAGCAAAGAAGCTTGAAATAGCTATATCAGTCTCCCTTTAATTCTTTGTCAGCAATCCAAATTTATTTAATACAAACAATTGTTGCAGTTGCGACTGCTGCCTGTGGATGGTCCTAGTTTGGGCTGATACAGGCAAAAGATTTCACCCATATTTGGGTCAAGGAGGTGCTCAAAACACTTAAGACATATCTCCTCCCCTCGTCTCTTCCTTCCCTAATGCAGCTGACAAAGTGAGAAAGAGCCTGTGGCCTACAGGTTAAAACAACTGCCTAACATGCAAAGCAGCCCAGGTTCAAATCTCAGAAGGGTGTGGCTGACTGATGAGAGTAAAGAAGCTTGAAATAGTTATATCAGTCTCCCTTTAATTCTTTGTCAGCAATCCAAATTTATTTAATACAGTTGCTAGTATCCAACACTGCAGAGTCTGATAAGACTGAAATGGACAACATTCACTATTTACTGTAGGTCTTAGTGAGAGTTATCTTCCGTCACCAGTAACATTTTTGTCCCATGACTGGGCCTGAATTCCAACTGGTACAGATCCAAATAAACATTTCCTTTAGGATCCTCTATAGGTGATTTCCCACATTGTTCCAAACAATCTTCCATAAAAAGAGAAGGTTGGAGACAAACAAAATTTGTTCAGGAAAAACGTCAGAATGTGACCACCTCCTCATTCAAAGCTGTGTCACTATGTCTTCCCTCAAAGCAAGACTGGCTGATCTCCTGGATCCAACCACTCACACCCACTAGCCACCTAAAGGAATTAGGAAGAGCATGAATTTGGCCAACATGTAATGAGAATTTTGGTCATATCCACATCTGGTTTTCCATTACTGTTGCTCTATGTATGTTTTTAGTCACTTTATCTCAGTGGATATGATTATGAAATGGTCAAACAGGCCCAATCATATCCAGCATCTTTTCAATGTCTGAATTCCAGAAATTCAGAATTTTATGCCCTCTGAATTCCAGAAATTCAGAGGGCGTAAAACAGAACTGCCCACCAAATTGTCAGGAAAGTACCAAAGTGACTTTTGAAAGGCCTGTTCCTCATGCAAAGTTCAGGTATCCATGACCCTCAGTTTAATAAGGAACTGGTTTGATTATGGCAAAAGAAAGATATCAGTGTTATTTTCAGATCACATTTCATCTTCTCCAAATCTCTAGCTTATGTCTTCCCACATGTGTTGTGACCACTATTACGTTTGACACCCCCACAGTTGTCATTAGGGCTATCAGCTCACAAATGATACTGGAACCCTCCTCCAGTACAAGAAGGCTGAAGATATTATAGAACAATAAAATCATGCAGTTGGAGGGAATGCTTAGGCCAGGGGTAGGCAACTTTGGCTCTTTTATGACTCGTGGACTTCAACTCCCAGAATTCCTCAGCCAGCATGCCTGGCTCAGGAATTCTGGGAGTTGAAGTCCATGAGTCATAAAAGAGCCAAGGTTGTCTACCCCTGGCTTAGGCCATCCAATGCAAACTACAGTTTAACACAGGAATCAAAAACATCCTTGACAAATGTCTGTCCAGGCTCTGCTTGAAGACTTCCAGTAAAAGTGAACTCACCATCTTCTAGATAAATAGTCCCATAATCTACTTGCTGTTACAGTTAGCATTTTTTTCTAATATTCAACAAAAATCTTGGAATTTAAATTCATTATTCTGTATCCTGCATTCTGGGTCAGCAGAAAATAAGTCAAGATTTAATTCTTGTGACAATATATATTAATTGAATTGATTATGTGTCATCAAGCTGTTCCTGACTCTCAGCAACCATACAGATTCCCACCCCCCAAGATGATCTATGCTTAATTTGTTCTTTCAGGTCTCCCAAATGTGCACCTTTATAACAGTCCATCCACCTTGCTGCTGGTCATCTTCTCTTTTCTTCTGCTTTTCCCAGCATTAGATCCTTTTACAGAGACCCAAGTCTTCACATACTGTGTCTGAAGTAGAGTAATTTGAGCCTAATTACTTATATCTTGAATGAAAATTTTGATTTGATTTGTTCAATGATCCATCAGTTTGTTTTCTGGGCTAACCACAATATTCTCAGCAGTCTTTTCCAACACCAAAATTCAAAAACATCAATACTCTCCCTATCTTGCTTCTTCAAAGTTCAACTTTTGCTTCCGTGGTGTGTATCAGGGAATACCATGGCTTGCATGATTCTGATCTTTGTAGGTATAGACACATCAAGGCATTTGAATATTGTTTCTTAGGTCTTCATGGCTGTTCTAACAAGTGCTAGTATGCAGCATATTTCTTGTTCCTTTACTGTTGATAGTTGATCCTAAAAGCTATTGACCATTTCACCATCTTCACTGTCGATTCTAAAGCTGATTATTAGGCTATTCAGTGAGGATATGGGATATGGCATTAATGCTGAAATTGGTGGGGAATGGATTGATTAATTAATAAGGATGGAATCTCTCTGGAGATTTGCTCTCTCTGGAGAGAGATTGGGGGATTGACCATATATACTCTGGACAGCTGCTTGCTCTTCATGAGTAAACCACCAAGAATTTTGGGTGATAAGTGGAGAGATCCCATCTATGCCCACAACTGTAATGCAGCCTATGTGGACATAAAGCTTGGCTAAGCCTCATTTCCTAATCACCTTTGGAATTACTTTTTTTTACTGTTTTAAAATATTAAGAATCTTAGGAGCAGAAAATTTGATGGCATTGACTGGGATTCCTTCAATCTTTCAAGAAATTTTAATTGGAGCTTTAAAGATTTCACAATTTGGGCAAACAAATAGAAAAAAATAATTAGAGTATTATTTTAGGAAAGATGTAAGGGTCTAGATCAGACCTGGGCATTTTATGGCCCCAACCCACATCCAGCCCTTTTGCTGTCCTTGTCCAACCTGTGTGAGGTCAACTGGAAAGTACAACTCAAATGTAAATAAGGGTACACCATCCATGCAATACAACTGTGTTGCTTTTATTTTGAAGCAGACTATTTTTTCATCAACTTACATATGTGTCTGCATGTGTGCCTACTACTTTCACTATTGGATTGATCCTCCACAACAGTCACAGTTTCTCATGTGGCCCCTTGAGATAATTAATTTCCCATCTAGATGGACTTTAAATAGGTTTTTTGAAATTAATTGAATAAATCATCCCTATGGGAAATGATTCTAAAAAACCAAACATGATAGTATGGGATTTTGAAGGCTGGACACTAGAAGGAGCTAAAAGGAAGTAAAGATTACAATTAAAGGAGAAGAAAATCTATTTGATTTGTTAATACAGAATGGAGCCAAATACCTTATAACACTGAATGTACTGAAGGATATATGTGAACAATAGTGTCATAAATTAATTTTAAAAATGTCAATCATAGACAAATTCCATAACATGATGTTATGGAAGAGGAATAAGTTCTATCAGAGAAAACCGAAGTAGAACTGAATGTGGATTTTTAAAATGATGGACTATAAGCATGATCTGGAAAAAGATAAAATATTAAATTTACAAATGAAACTGGCTGACATTTTATTAATTAAAAAAGGACATATAAACAACTAACATGAAATGATTTGGATAATTTTAAAATATTAGATTTACAAAGGACATCTGTTAAGTTTTGAAAGACTTGGTGAGAAGGGAAAAAAGAAAAAAAGGAAAAAATTAAGTTCTAGGATATTATTTGAAGAAATAAAAGATCAAGATTGTTAAATGTAAAGGGAATGAATATAAAGTTGATTTATTTGATCAAGATTAAAACAGAAGTTGTTATTTCTGATAATGCTTAATAAACTTGCTGACTAGGACTGAATGACAAGATTTGCTTCTTTATTTTTTTTCTTTGATTATAGTCATATTTTTCTTTCTTCTCTATTCTTTCTTTTATATGCTTCTTTTTTCCTTTTCTACACTTTGTATTTTTTCTTTTTGTCTGCATAACCGTTAGAATAAATTCTAAGGCTGGTTGTATTGCCTGTTGTCATTAATTTGGTCTTTCTAATATTTAATTTTAGTCCCTTTTTTCACTGTGCTTTTTAGTTGTAGTATTAGGGCTTGGAGATCATTTGCATTTTCAGTTTTTAGGATATTATCATCAGCATAGCACAGATTATTAATGTTTCTTCCTCCTATTTTAAAACCATGCTTCCAATCTAGCTTCCCTTCATATATAATCAACATATAGATTGAATAAAGAAGAGAGTATGCAGCCTTGTTGTACTCCTTTACTAACCTGGCTCCCATTTTACCATCTTCTCTTATTCTGTGGCTTCCTGACCTTTATATAAGTTTGTCGTAAGGAAAATGAGATGTTCTGAAATTCTGAGCACATTCCACAGCTTGACATGTAATTTAATTTTATTTAATTACAACTTTTCTAATATGTGTAATAAACTTATTTATCTAACAGCTGCATCCTTGAAACTGCTTGCTAGCCTTCAAGTTTGAATATCACTCTGGGTGAAGCCTGACAATCTTACACAACTTCAAAATCTGTTTCTTCTTCTTCCAGAATGCAGGACATAAGGGTACAGAATGTTTAAAATAAGGCAATTAATTTTAGGAATTAATTCCCAATTAATATTACGAAAAACTTCATACCTGTAAGAGCAATTTGATCAGGTACCAATTAACCAGAGAGGTAGTGGGCTTTCACTGGATCTGTTCAACTAGAAGCTAGACATTCATTTGTCTGGGATTCTTCATCTTGGATTCCTATACTGAGTGGGGGGGTGGGAAGTTAGAATTCATATCCTAAATAGTTCTTTCAAACTGATTGTATTCTTTTTGGATTAGTTTAGATAACCTTTATTGTCATTTTTACTGTGGGCACAATGGCACACATTAAAAATGAAATTTAGTTGCTTGCTCTCAAAGTGTACACATACACAACACACATTTAAACATACTATATACAACGTATGTATAAATCTACACCCTTACATATAAGTAACATATAAATATTAATCACTGTCCATCTTGAATACATAACAGAAGGAGGAAGCTTTAGAGTTCACAAGGTTAATACTGTATGGAGCAAAACTGACTGAATCTGGATGTTTTGCTTCAGATACCACGAAGCCTCCTCCCAGAAGGTAACAAGGAAAACAGGTCGTGAAGAGGATGTGTAATGTCCCAGACAATCTTATGTGCTATGTCCTGGATGGAAGAGAGGGAACTGCCAATAATCTTTTCAGCCATCCTGAACACTCTCTGCACCGCCTTCCTGTCTGAAGCAATGATGCTTCTACACCAGACTGTGATGCTGTATGACAGGATGCTCTCGATCATCCCTCTGTAGAAAGTGGTAAAGACAGGGGAAAGAAGATGTGCTTTTCTCATGCTACGGAGAAAATGTAGACACTGCTGTGCCTACTTCACCAGTGTCTTGCTGTTAAGCGACCAAGCCAGCCTACTTGTTAACTGCACACCCAGGAATTTGATGCTGGTAACCATCTCCACAGTGAACCATTAATGCACAGAGGAGTGTGGTTGTGCCTACCTTTTCTGAAATCGACAATGATCTCTTTGGTTTTTCCAGTATTTAAAACTAGGCTGTTTTCCTTACACCAGTTCACCAAACCCTCAACCTCCTTGCGGTAAGCACCCTAACTGTCATCATGAATAAGGTCCCCTACTGTTGTATCATCTGCAAACTTCACAATATGGCTGGTGGCAAACCTAGCACAACAATCATGGGTCAACAGGGTGAACAGCAGTGGACTTAGGACACAGCCCTGAGGAGAACCTGTGCTCAAGAAAATGGTGTTAGAAATATTTGTTCCAGCTCGCACATATTAGGGCCTGTTAGTAAGAAAATCAAGAATCCAGTTGCACAAAGGAGTGTTTAAGCCTAAAAGGCCCAGTTTGTGTACTAGATGCTAGGGAATGATTGTGTTAAATGCAAAACTGAAGTCGACAAACAACAAATGCACATGAGTGTTTCATTCCTCTAAGTGCTTCAAGTTTAGATGGAGAACGGAAGAAAAAGCATCCTCCGTAGAGTGATTTGGTCGGTAAGCAAACTGAAGCAGGTCAAATGCTGGCAGGAGACTAGATACAATAATGTCCTTTATCAGTTTCTCAAAGCATTTCATAATGATGGATGTCAGTGCAACCGGACTGTTCGCTTCACAACAATGCTTTTAAGGACACAGACTTCCTCTATGCACTTTTGGATATATGCAGACACTGTGGTGGCATATTCCTCAACATTTATATGTTGGTTATGAGTAGCTGCTTCTTTAAACATGCCCCAATCTGTGCATTCAAAGCAGTCTTGTAATGCTTCTATCCCTCTGTCCTGCTTTACTGTAGGTTTCACTCTGACTAATAAAGGTTTATGTGTTGGAATAAGCAACACTGAGATTATCAGAGGGGCCCAGGTGAGGGCGAGGGATAGCTTTGAATGCATTCTTGATGTTGGAATAAGCAAGATCCAGTGTATTCTCCCCTCTGGTTGCAAAGTCCACATATTGATGGAAATGTGGCAGAGTAGCTTTCAGATCCACTTGATTAAAGTCCCCCACTACAATAAATGCACCCTCAGAGTGAGTAGTTTGTAAGTCACTGATGGTATGATAGAGAACATTCAGGGCCTCTTCTCTGTTTGCATCAGGGGGGATATATACAGCTGTGATAATGATAACAGAACATTCTCTAAGCAGATAGAAGGGTCTGCATTTGATGGTCAGAAGCTCCACATCAGGGGAGCACAGACTTGAAACCAGCTTGGCATTTGTAATTATACCCAATAGAAACAATTGCGGACAAAATATATAATTACAGATGCTACGGTAGTGGACATTAAGCTGATGTTGAATTTAATCACAGCAGCAAGACTTTTAATAGGTCAATATTGGAAGAAGGAGGAACTGCCGACTATAGAAGAATGGACTCTAAAAGTTTCTGACCTGGCGGAAATGGCAAAGATTTCGGCTTACTTGAAAGATCATTCGCAAGAACGTTATATTATGGAGTGGAAAAAGTGGATTGATTATATCCAGAACAAATATGGGACTAAAAAGTTTCACTTAGCATTTGAATAAGTTTTTTTTCTCTTTTTCTTCTTTCCTTTTATATGTAATATTAGTTTTGCTTGTAGTCATCCCATATGAGCTAGAGGGCGATAGACTTAATAGTTTATTGTTGTTAGCATATGGATGTTTATGATTGTTCTTTGTTTTTATACCCTGTACTTAGCTCTGGGAAGTCGGAGGGGGGGGAATGGGGGGAGGGATAGGGAGGGTTAGGTAGGGGTGGGTGGAGGGAGGGGGGGATTGCTAAAGATAAAATGTATTGTAAAACTTTTCAATAAAAAAAAGAAACTAGCTTGGCATTATTACACTATCTGTCATTTATATAAAAATAGAAAAACAGACACCCCCTCCCCAGGATTTGCCACTAAGAGCAAAACTCCGGTCCAGCCAAAATGTTGAAAATCCCATCAAGCTAACAGCACTATCTGGGACAGAGGGCTTTAACCAAGTTTCTGTTGCAATGAGGAGACAGCAGTTTCTCACCTCCCAGTGTGATGTTAAATCTAGCCTCAAGTAATCTATTTTCGGCTCTAAGGAACAAGCATTTGCAAACAAAATAGATGGAAGTGATGCTCTTGTAAGGTCTAACTTTTAGCCTAGATGTTAGGCGTCCGCATTTGCCACGTTTCCTCTTTCGGTCACACCTCCTCCTCTTCTTCCGAAGATGGTCAGCAACGGAGGGAAACTTCCCAGCTGCAATGGCCGCTGCCCCATTCTGCCCGTCACCCGAAACGCTGCCTTCGCTACTCAAAACATTGAGCACGACACTGTTTCCACCTCCAGTAATTCCCTTTCTTCCTCCCCGCTCCTCTAGACTTTGCAGCCGATCTCTCACCCTCCATGTCAACCGCCGGTGCCTCCGTTGTTGATTCTTTCCCCCATAGTAATCCGAGGCCATGCAGACTCTCCAGAACGGTTTTCTCGACAGTTCCTCTCTCGCTAACTAACTTCATCTCCAGTATGGACTGACGTTCGTATGAAAGTTTAGCAATCCAACTCGGCTTACTTGTCACTATTTTTGAAATAGATTCTGTGAATCTAAGTCTCGTTTGAATTAATATTACTTGGCAGTGCTATTAAACTATAGAATGACTTTTTGAAATTTCAAACCTAGCTGTCTTATCACTGCAGTTAGAAGATTTATTGTATGTACAATATTTTATATGAAAAAAAACTCAATCATATTTATAAATAATGAAACAGCCACTAGGAATGCATATACCTTCCAGCTACAAAACTACATTAAATATTAAACTTTGGAAAATAGAGACAATAACTAAACTAGCAGAAACAACAATATTTTGGATGAATCAATCAATTTTATAATTTTCTAGATAAATCCATGTTTTAAAACAGAACAATTTTAATTCCTTCAATGAATACACAAATCATCATTATAAATGGCAGTTAATTCATGCAGTAATGAAAATGTTAAACGCACTTACACGGAGGAAGAAAGGAAATTTTCTTCCATAAAAGCCAACTCTGAAAAATTCAGGTTCCAACCGTTGCTGTTCCATTATATTGTCATAATAGTTAGCTTCCATTTTCTAAAGATAGAAAAGAAAAATTATACTGGACTGAAATAATGCTGTACCTTTAGGAGAAAAATGCTGGCAGCTGGAACAACTCACTGAGGCCATCTCGTCATGGCTGTCTCACTGTTGCCAACTTGCCCTGGCCATCTTGACAGAAACACAAATAATGCTGAAGAAACAGTGGAGGAAAATATTTATCACCTTGAGTTATGCTTAGTGGAACTATCCCCCAGCGAGTTGTCCTGTGGTGAGTTGGCTGCAACAAGTTATCCCGTGGCAAGTTGTCCCAGACCTTATGTAGTAACACTATGGCATCTGACACCATTAACAGGTGGTTTTTCAAACATTTAAAGTATCATACCATTATGAAACACATATTCAAGGTAACTTTACAGAGAACTCCGTTTTTTATAGAGAGGATTCTATGCATACGTACTTTTAATATTTTTATAGAATACAATAATTCTTTTTACAAGCTTAAGGTTATAAGAACTCAAAGAACAGTTGACAATAGACAATTTTTGGCAAAATTAAGTTCATCAGGTCATAAAGATTCAGAAGTGATTGAATGTCTGAACAATTTTTAGCATAAAGCATATACAGTAGACCAGGGGTGTCAAACTCAATTTCATTGAGGGCCGCATCAGCATTGCAGTTGCCCTCACGGGGATGGGTGGGTGTGGCCTGGGTGGGCGTGGCTAAAGTGTGTATGGCCTACCGGGTGGGCATGGCCAGCTCTACATCATTCGCATCAAGGGTGCTTATGGAGGCCTGGGCAGGAGTGGGACAGATCTGAGGGTCTCTGGCAGAAGGAGGGTCTCTGGGCCAGGGCCAAGGCAGTGGGGACCGTTCCCTCACTGTTTCCAGGATGGCTTCGCGGGCCGCATGAAACCACTTTGTGGGCCGGATCTGGCCCCCGGGCCTTGTGTTTGACATGTCTGCAGTAGACTATTGATTAAACAAAGTGTTGTGAAAAGTTTTCAAAGATTCATATAAAAATCCAAACCAATGCCTTAGACTTCTAACATATGTAAAAATGCATAATCTTATGTACAGATTTGAAAAGAAATTTTATTTTCATCCCTTTATCTTCAATTAATTTTAAAAAGAGCAGCCTGAAGGTTAAACAGTGTTGATTTGAGGATTTGAAAATATAATTATTTTCAGTTATATAGTGTTAAATTTAATCACACTGATTTCCATTTGAATAACTATACTCAGGGCTTTTTTTCTCACAGAACGCTCAGAACGGCGTTCTGGCACCTTTTTTGCAAAAAAAAAAAAGCTCCCTCTATTGGCTTTAGGAGTAGGCAATCTTGGCTCTTTTTTATGACTCATGGACTTCAACTCCCAGAAATCCTGAGCCAGCCACACTGAGGGGAAAGGGAGAGGTTTCCAAGCTGAGCCATGCTGGCTGAGGAATTCTGGGAGTTGAAGTCCTTGAGTCATAAAAGAGCCAAGGTTGCCTACCCTGCACTAGAGGAGGACATTAAAATTATTTACAAGGTTACTTCTTTAGGAACTAAACTTTTAGAATCTAAAACAGCTAATTCAAAAAAGCCAACAGGAAAGAACCTCACATTTTTCATCTGCTTCTGTCTTTTGGAAGGTAAAATTAGATAACAAAATAATCTATTTCCTATGTTAACATCTCTGCAATGAAATCAATAAAGGTAACAGGAAAGAAATGAGAAACATTTTTCTCAATGTAATATGTCTAATTTAGCTGATGCTAGAAAAAATAGTATCTTTTGTACACTCTTGAAAACTATTTTGAATCTATAACCATCTATTACAACTAAACCACTTTAAATTAAACAATTCTTAAGAATGAAATATTCTTAACTTGGACTTTACTTTTACTGTTTGGACTGTTGTGTGTTTTGAAAAATAGATTATTTAGAATCTAGTTATGTTGCACTTCAGTCTTTAAATAATTAACCTAGTATATACATAACAATATATGATGTTTTCCATGGTGAGCTTAAAATCAATAACAACATTTATTAAAAAGGCTAAAATTATTTCTAGTGGTATTATCTGTACATTAAAATTTTGTTTAGTCACAATCTTTCACTTTTCACATTCTGGACAAGCAGTGGTCATGTATCCTAGCAAAAGATGTTACATATGTGCATAAGTGTAGTCAGTAGCATATGCCTTTTTAAAAATATCAAACTTGGAAAGAAACAAAAATAAGTCCAAAATATCTGTATTACATCCAGGAAAGCCAACTTTGCAACCAATATTTCTCATACATAACTATGGCACCCTAAGGATGCCTGCATACATGCAAATGCTTCTCTGGGATCAGTAACGCAGCAGGGATTGCTTTTTCCTTCCAGTAACAGATTGCTGGGAAATACCAAACATGGCCTTGAGAATTCCAATGTTTGTTACAAATTTTTCTGGATGTGGTTGGAAGGAGGCTGTTTGGTGCCGGAGACCACTGCCACGAGGAACACAGCTCTGGGTCAGGGTTTGGAGCAGCTCCGGGTGGGGGCTCAGCACAGGCTGCGGCCTGGCAACTGCGGGGAGGGGAATCCCCACAGCGGCTGTGGGGAAGGGAATCCTGGCGGCATGTGGCTCCAAGCCACAGGGGTGGGGTGTAAAGGGCAGGCGGCGACGCCATAGCAAGACACTGGCATAGCTCCCAGTGACAGCACCTCTGAGTTCTGGCACCTTTTTTTTTAGAAAAAAAGCACTGACTATACCATATATAGACTGGATGTCTGAATTTCTATATACATTTTAGTAAAATATGGAATTTTGTCAAAAAAACTGAATGATAAAGGGATCTAAAATTTAAAAAATGTGGGAAATCTACTTTGGATGCCCTAATGTACAATACATTCAATAAACTAAATAAGGGAAAAGAGGCACAGAACTTGGGATAACATCTTGATTAGATCATGTTTTGAGAGTAGAAGTGAGGAATATATAAATGTTTTATTTTAGTGGCTGCTTTTCTTTTTAATTTGTTGTTGTTGTTAGCTGCGAAGTCGTGTCCGACCCATCGCGACCCTATGGACAATGTTCCTCCAGGCCTTCCTGTCCTCTACCATCTTCTGGAGTCCATTTAAGCTCACGCCTACTGCTTCAGTGACTCCAGCCAGCCACCTCATTCTCTGTCGTCCCCTTCTTCTATTGCCCTCGATCTTTCCCAGCATTAGGCTCTTCTCCAGTGAGTCCTTCCTTCTCATTAGATGGCCAAAGTATTTGAGTTTCAGCTTCAGGATCTGGCCTTCTAAAGAGCAGTCGGGATTGATCTCCTCTAGGACTGACCGGTTTGATCGCTTTGCAGTCCAAGGGACTCGCAGGAGTCTTCTCCAGCACCATAGTTCAAAGGCCTCAATTCTTTTGCGCTCAGCCTTTCTTATGGTCCAACTTTCACTGCCATACATTGCAACTGGGAAGACCATAGCCTTGACTATACGCACTTTTATTGACAGGGTGATGTCTCTGCTTTTTAGTGTGCTGTCTAGATTTGCCATGGCTTTCCTCCCCAGGAGCAAGCGTCTTTTAATTTCTTGGCTACAGTCCCCATCTGCAGTGATCTTGGAGCCCAGGAAAATAAAATCTGTCACTACCTCCATTTCTTCCCCATCTATTTGCCAGGAATTGAGAGGGCCGGATGCCATGATCTTGGTTTTCTTAATGTTAAGTTTCAACCCAAGTTTTGCACTCTCCTTCTTCACCCGCAACAAGAGGCTCTTTAGTTCTTCTTCACTTTCTGCCATTAGAGTGGTATCATCTGCGTATCTTAGGTTGTTGATATTTCTTCCGGCAATCTTAATTCCAACTTTTGATTCATCTAGCCCTGCCTTTCTCATGATGTGCTCTGCATATAAGTTAAATAGGCAGGGCGACAGTATACAGCCTTGCCGGACTCCTTTCCCAATTTTGAACCAATCAGTGGTTCCATGTCCAGTTCTCACTGTTGCTTCTTGACCCGCATATAGGTTTCTCAAGAGACAAATAAGATGGTCTGGTACTCCCATCTCTTTAAGAACTTGCCACAGTTTGTTATGATCCACACAATCAAAGGCTTTAGCATAGTCAATGAAGCAGAAGTAGATGTTTTTCTGGAATTCCCTAGCTTTCTCCATGATCCAGCGTATGTTGGCAATTTGATCTCTAGTTCCTCTGCCTCTTCGAAATCCTGCCTGTACGTCTGGTAGTTCTCGATCCACATACTGCTGAAGTCTAGCTTGTAGGATTTTAAGCATGACTTTACTAGCATGAGAAATGAGTGCAATGGTGCGATAGTTTGAACATTCTTTGGCACTGCCTTTCTTTGGAATTGGAATGTAAACTGATCTTTTCCAATCCTGTGGCCACTGTTGAGTTTTCCAAATTTGCTGGCAAATTGAGTGTAGCACTTTTACTGCATTGTCTTTTAAGATTTTGAATAGCTCAGCTGGAATACTGTCACCTCCACTAGCTTTGTTGTTGCTCAGCTTTTCTAAGGCCCACTTCACTTCACATTCTAGGATGTCTGGCTCCAGGTCAGTGATCACCTCATTGTGATTATCTGGGACGTTAAGCTCATTCTTGTATAGTTCTTCTGTGTAATTTTGCCACCTCTTCTTAATCTCTTCTGCCTCTGTTAGGTCCCTGCCATTTTGGTCCCTTATCATGCCCATTTTTGCATTAAACGTTTCCTTCATCTCTCCAATTTTCTTGAAAAGATCTCTGGTCCTCCCTATTCTATTGTTTTCTTCTATTTCTTTGCACTGTTCATTTAAGAAGGCATTCTTATCTCTTCTAGCTATTCTCTGGAATTCTGCATTCAATTGGGCATATCTATGTTTTTCTCCCTTGCCTTTCGCTTCCCTCCTTTCCTCAGCTATTTGCAAAGCTTCCTCAGACAGCCATTTTGCTTTCTTGCATTTCTTTTTCTTTGGGATGGTTTTGGTTGCTACCTGTTGTACAATGTCGCGAACCTCTGTCCATAGTTCTTCAGGCACTCTGTCTATCAGATCTAATTCCTTAAATCTATTTGTCACCTCTACTGTATATTCAACAGGGATATGATTCAATTCATACCTGAGTGGCCTAGTGCTTTTCCCTACTTTCTTCAGTTTAAGCCTAAACTTTGCAAGGAGAAGCTCATGGTCTGAGCCACAGTCAGCTCCTGGTCTTGTTTTTACTGACTGTATAGAGCTTCTCCATCTTTGGCTGCAGAGCATATAGTCAATCTGATTTCTGTGTTGACCATCTGGTGATGTCCATGTGTAGAGCCGTCTCTTGGGTTGTTGGAAAAGAGTGTTTGCTATGACCATCGTATTCTCTTGACAGAATTCTATCAGCCTGTGCCCTGCTTCATTTTGCACTCCAAGGCCAAACTTGCCTGTTATTCCAGTTATCTTTTGGCTTCCTACTTTAGCATTCCAATCCCCCATGATGATAAGGACATCATTTTTGGGTGTTAGTTCTATAAGGTGCTGTAGGGCTTCATAGAACCGGTCAATTTCTTCCTCTTCAGCACTGGTGGTTGGGGCATAGACTTGGACTACTGTGATATTGAATGGTTTGCCTTGGATTCGAACTGAGATCATTCTGTCATTTTGAGGATTGTATCCCAGTATTGCTTTTCCTACTCTTTTATTGACTATGAAGGCTACTCCATTTCTTCTGAGGGATTCTTGCCCGCAGTAGTATACCTGATGGTCATCTGAATTAAATTCACCCATTCCTGTCCATTTTAGTTCGCTGATACCTAAGATGTCGATGTTCAGTCTTGTCATCTCTTGTTTGACCACGTCCAACTTTCCTTGATTCATGGATCTTACATTCCAGGTTCCTATGGAGAAAAAATCTTTACAGCATCGGACTTTCCTTTCACCACCAGACACATCCACAGCTGAGCGTCCTTTCAGCTTTGGCCCAGTCACTTCATTCTTTCTGGCGCTACTAGTACTAGCCCTCTGCTCTTCCCCAGTAGCATATTGGACACCTTCCGACCTGAGGGGCTCATCTTCCAGCGTCATATCGTTTTGCCTTTTGGTACTGTCCATAGGGTTTTCATGGCAAAGATACTGGAGTGGTTTGCCATTTCCTTCTCCAGTGGATCACGTTTTGTCAGAACTCTCTGCTATGACCTGTCCGTCTTGGGTGGCCCTGCACGGCATAGCTCATAGCTTCATTGAATTACACAAGCCCCTTCGCCACGACAAGGCAGTAATCCATGAAGGATTTTTAATTAAAACTTAGTAAATGGAGCCACTCTAATATACACAGTAAAAGTGTATTACGAAGTGTTTTATTTACTTGCTAAGGATGGTACAGGTAATCCTTGAGTTATGATGACAATTAGGACCAGAATTTTTATTGTTCAGTGACGCAGTGATAAAGTGCAACATCTTGTTTAGCAAAGCAATCCTTGCTGTTGTTAAGTGAGGATTGTGAGTCATTGAAAAAGCACGTTCTTGCAACTTCCTGTGGTTTCCAACAACCAAAGTCAGCGGGGAAGCTGGCATTGGTCTTGCAGGCTGCATGTGCCAGGTAGCTTACAAACAAGCCAGCAGGCAAAAAAGTGACCACTGCCAGTTGGGAAAGGAAGCAAGATCTGTGGATAGCCAGGGAAATACAGAATGAGTATGGCGGGGTTTGGGGTAGCTGCTGTCAGGCAGGAGAGTGCGCAAGTAGCCAGGGAGGGTGTGCAGGGTTGCACAAATAGCAGAGAGGCTATCCAGGTGGTTGCTGAAGCACAGCATGTCAGCAAGAACAAAGGTACTGAGGGAAGGTATGTGAGTGGGTGAGACTTATCTGAACAACTTGCAGTTTTCCCATCTGGCTTTGCTTATGGGAAGCCCACAGGGAAGGTTGTAAATCACAATCACATGATTGTAGGATGCTGCAACCATTGCAAGTGCAAGCTGGTTGCCAAGCACCCAGATCATTATCGTATGACTGGAGGGTTCTGGGATGGCTGGTACTATGAGGACCAGTCATAGCCACCACTTGTTCAACACCATTGTAACTTTGAATGATCACTAAACAAGTGATATTAACCAAGGACTGTCTGTATATTTCTGATTGGCAAAATATTGTGACAGCATTTGTCCTGCAGGAAATGCCATTTTAAAAGCTGAACATCACTCACCCGAATCCAGCTGAGACTTTGATAATCATATAATGTTTCATACTGAGTAGCCAACTCTCTGCATAGCGGGATTCCAAATTCCCAGCTCTAAAAGAAAGATTAAAAACTGAGATGAAATATGATTTTTATTCATTAAAAATATCTAATTAAAATTAAGAAAGTAACCCTTAGTAGTGTAACCCTAACCCTAACCCTAACCTTAACCCTATGATAAACGTAAGAATGGAGACAAGAAAAATAAGTGAACATTTAATCATTCTTAATGAGCTCCTTTATTATTTGTTAGCCAGTCAGAGGTATAGACTCTAGGTTTTCTGTTCTCTAGCCAATGAAAAGATTAGTTGAGTTGGACAAAAGATACCATACAAAATTAAAAAATGTTTATTAAAACAATACTAACAATGAATAACAGCAGACAGTAAAGCATAGGGTAGGTTTAATATGACAATTCTGCAAAAACGTAAAAGAAAGAATGCACAGATGAATCTAAATTCTGTGTTTCTGTTTCTTATTGTATATAAATATTTACTCAAATATTACCCTAACCATCTTCTGGGGAAGAAAGAATATAGTGTGTGTGTTTGTTTGTGTACGCAATGACTCAAACTTAGATTGTAATAGCACGTTTCTTATTTCAGGAGAGAAAATCAGATGTTTCTTTGACTGAATATAACTTGAAGCTTTCTTAAATTAAGCACTCTTTTCCTAGGAGAGTTTTAAGCAGGTATAAGGTCTGTTCAGCAGAAATGCAAATCTATATTTATTTAATTGTTCTTTGAAACAATTTGTACAACCTGATTAGCACAGATCTTGGAATGTAAAAAAGTAATAGAGCTGAGAAATTCTGATGAAAATTAGACCCATCTCCAGAAGATCTTGTGTAACACATTTCTACTAAAAGCAGCATTTGCAGAAGTTTATTTATCTTGTGGCACCTTGCAAATGTATGGACAAAAAACAAATATAAAGCTCATCCACATCTTCCACTTATTGCTAACCATTTTTAAGAGACATGATTTTGCCTCTATCTAATCCATTATTAAGATGGCCTGAATTTTAGGCATTCCACCATGAAAGTGGTGCTTTCTCCCTTATTCCAGCAAAAGTCTTTCCATACATGCTTAAATTGGAAACCTGTACCAATCAGACTAGATTTGAAAGCCTAAATGGCTCCTTCCTACAGTGTAATGCAATGGATTTATGATTCTCCTGACAAGTAAATAAATCTTCCAGTAATTTTGCAGAAAACATTTAGTTCTATCTTCAGCAAAGAATATCAAATAAAATTTGAAAACAATTACTAATAACATTTGCTGACCTTGCCTTTATTAAAATAATGGATAATCTTCCGACAAAGATTTTCTTTACGTTGCCACTCTGTCTGAGATGGATAGTGGAGGAATTCCCGAAGAGGCCTGTCCTCCCATTGTAGTAGCTCACAATACAAAAGCAATGTAAAAGCAGCCTCTGCCAAACCAATAAGCAATGAACACTGCATAATAATATCAAAACATTTCAACTTGTATAAATATGTAAATAGAGAAACTAAAGTTATGAAAATCCTAAATGAATCAGATAAAAAAGGCATTTTGCTAGTAAAAAGTTATGCTGAAGTAAAGAAAAATAAATTGAGAGACCACACAGTGTTTACTTAATCAATTATTCTTATTTGGACTTTAGATAATATCAATGAAAATAATGTGGATTTAGTAAAAAAAATACACTATATGCATGCAATTAAAATAAATTAGCTGTAACTCTCCAGCTAGTGCTTATATGCACCTCAAATGGCTAATTGCTAATCTAAGTATTTATGCAGACATTGGTAATGTAAACAAATAATGGAGAATTAGTTGCAACCTGCTTACAAAAATGCAATATCTTCCAACGATATTGTGTCACTATTTGAAAACATGCATGATCCTAGCTACGTACTTTTACTGACCACTGATATAATTTAATATGAACTATGCTACTTACTGTATGCTTATACAACCATTTACTGTGTAAACTACACAGTTACAGTAAAAAAAATATGAAAATGTACATATTTAAGAGACCACTGTAAATATATAACTTTCTTCCATATTTACCTGTGTAATTTTCAGCCTGCAGATGCATGTCACATAACTTGTGTATATAACGAATATACATTTCCTCCTTATTAATTTCGGATTTATAAAAATTCTGAAAAATAAAATATTTCAAAAAAATAATCTCTGAAAATTTATCAATCAAAATATTTTCAAGACTTTTGTATTTTTTTCAAAATACAACGCTCAATCATGTTTCAGTTTCATGAAATAAACCATGAAGAAACTGAAAACAATATATCCTCTACTACATCCACCATGCTCATCCTTCCAGTGCAGGAAGCTTTTAGTTTTGAATGTACTGTATTACATTTCTGTGTTACATCTTAATTTTGTTTATTCCATCATATTTTATTTACAAATTAGGATTATTTGAAATACAAATTAGATCTCAGAAGATTCAATGATCTCTTAATACAGGTAACAGCTCAAAACAAATAATGGCCCAATATTATGTCTTTAACAGGTCCTCCTTAAGAAATGTACTTAAAGGTTGAAAATGGTGCCATTCTATTTTTATTTAAATCATGTCAAATTAATATATATATATTGATTTTAGGGGATTTTTTTCTTCTTTCTTTTTTCTTCCATTTAATCTATTGGAGAGTGCCTGGATAAGTCCATCTAGTTTTCTTGGCAAGGTTTTTCAGAAGTGGGTTGTCACTGCCTCCTTCCTAGGGCTCAGAGAAAGTGGCTGGTCCAAGATCATTCAGCTGGCTTTGTGCCCAAGGCAGGATTAGAACTTACAGCATTCCAGTTTCTAGCTTGATTCCTTAATTACTATATAATATTTTTTAAAAAATCCCTTCTCACCTCGATGGGGAATACAATCTTATGTCTTCTATCAGAAGCCTGAGTATTCCATGTGGTATCTTAGCTCTTTGGGACAGAAAGCTGTGATATTGTTCCTGGGAACAGCTGGAGCCACTCTCTCATCTTAAGAATCACAGCCCTGACTGCTCCTCCTACCACTAGGACCACTTTGGTCTTTACTTTCCACATCCTCTCTAGTTCTTCCTTCAAGCCCTGGTACTTCTCCAGTTTCTCATATTCCTTCTTCCTGATGCTGCTGTCACTTGGCTCCACTACATCTATCACTACCACTGTCTTCTGGTCCTTGTCTTTTACCATGTTATCCTCTTGACTGGTTAATACCTGCCTGTCCGTCTGGATTTGGACGTCCCACAAGATCTTAGCTCTGTAAGTCTCCACAACTTTCTACGGAACTTCCCATCTGGACTTTGGAGGTCTAGCCCATACACTCTGGTACACAATGCCAGCTACTTAGTTCAGTGCATGCTTCTGCCTGCATCTTACATCATGCCACTATGTGCTGGACTGTCTCTGAGGCCTCTCTTCAGTCTGCATCTTGGTTCCTGTCTAGTGTGGTAAATCCCTGTTTTTATGGATCTGGTGTTAGTGCCTGTTCTTGTACTGCTATAATCAGTCCCTCGGTGTTGTCTTTCAGTTCAGCCCTTTTCAGACACTGGTAGAATTTCTCAATGTCAGCCATCTCAGCTATCTATCAGTGATACATCTCACGCAGGGTATTGTCTTGGCATGGCACTTCCTCTGCTTGATCTTCTTTCCAGGTCTGCTGCTGCCTCAGACATTCCCTTAGCAGCTCATTTTCAAGTGCCCTCTTATAGCTAGATGCTCTAGGTTTTGTCCAGGACAGTACTAATGAACTTAAAACTTAGATATTTTGAGGACATAGTACAAAGGCAGGAGTCATTGGAGAAAACCCCAGTGTTTGGAGCAATAAAAAGAATCATTTGAATCAGAATACAGCTGGAAGGGATCTTGGAGGTCTTCTAGTTCAACCCCCTGCTCAAGCAGGAGACCCCATACTATTTCAGACAAGAGACTGTCCAGTCTCCAGTGAGGAAGTACCCTCAACTTCTGACAGCAAGCTGTTCCACTGGTTAATTGTCCTATTAGAAAGTTTCTCCTTAATTCCAGGTTGCTTCTCTCCTTGATTAGTTTCAATCCATTGTTTCTTGTCTTGTCTTCTAGTGCTTTGGAAAATATGTTGACTCCCTCTTCTTTATGGCAGACCCTCAAATACTGAATACTACTATCGTGTCCCCACTGGTTCTTCTTTTCTCTAGACTAGTTAAACCCAAGTCCTGCAAACATTCTTCATGTTTAACCTCCAGGCCCTTAAATCATCTTAGTTGCTCTTCTTTGCACATTTTCCAAAGTCTCAATATCTTTTTTGTAATGTAGTGACCCAAACTGGATGCAGTATTCCAGGCGAGTCCTTACTAAGGCTTTATAAAGTGGTACTAATACCACATGATTTTCATTCTATGCCTCTGTTTATGCAACCAAGGATTGTATTAGCTTTTTTTGGCTGCTGCTGCACACTGTTGGCTCCTATTTAAGTGATCATCCACTAGGACTCCAAGGTCCCTCTCACAGTTACTGTTTTGAGCCAGGTTTAACCTAATCTGTACTCATACCTTTGGTTTTTACTGCCTATATATAAAACCTTGTTTTTCTCCACATTACATTTTATTTTGTTGGATAGGGCCCTTTGTTCAAGTCTGTCAAGATCTTTTTGGATTCTGAGCTTGTCTTCTGGGGTGTTGGCTATTCCTTCTAGCTTAGTGTCATCTGCAGATTTGATGAGTTCTCCTTCTATTCCTTTATCTAAGTCATTTATGAAGATATTGAAGAATACTGGGGCTAAGACAGAGCCTTGTGGTACCCCGCTGCTTACTTCTCTTTATGTGAATATAGTACATTAAGGACTACTCATTGAGTGCGGTTTGCCAGCCAGCTATATATCCATCTGGTCTATTGCACCTTTTTCTAGCTTACCAAGAAATAGATTGTGGTCTACTTTGTCAAATGCCTTAATGAAATCTAAGTATACTATGTGCACAGCATTCCGCTGGTCTAATTTAGTTCTTTCTTAAAGAATGAAATAAGATTGGCTTGGCATTATGTTTAACAAACCCATGCTGGCTTTTAGTTATAACTTTATTTGTTTCTAGATGTTCACAGATCTGTTTTTTGATTATCTTTTCCAGTATCTTCCCAGGTATTGATATTAGGCTGATTGGTCTGTAGTTTCCTGGGTCTGTTTATTTCCCTTTTTTTAAGATGGGAACATATCAGCTCTTTTCCAATCCTCAGGTAATTCCCTGGTATTCCAGGATTTTTGAAAGATATGGTACAATGGTTCTGAAATAATATCTGCCAGTTTCTTCAGAACACTGGGATGTAATCTGTCAGATCCTGGTGAATTATATTTGTTAAGATCAGATAAGTGTTCTCTAACCATTTTCTTGCTTATTGTAATTTTTATTTCTAGTCTGTCTTTTACAATTATTTTTGGTAGGCTGGGCTATAGTTTCTTTTTGCGTGAAGACTGATGCAAGGAACGAATTAAGCTGTTCAGCTTTCTCCCTGCTGCCTATTACTTCCTTGCCATCTTCTCTCTTAAGTAGATCTATTGTTTCCTTGACTTTTTTCTTGTTATTTATATGTTGAAAGAAACTTTTTTTTAAATTATCTTTGACTTCTCTTCCAAATCTTTGTTCATTCTGAGCCTTTGCTTTCCTGACTTCATCTTTGGAGATTCTGACTACAGTATCTGCTGATACTACCTTAGTTATGTGTCCCTCTTTCTATTTTTTGTACTTGTCCTTTTTGTCTTTTAGTTCATCAAAGAGATCTTTGTGCAACCATGCTGGATTCTTCTTAAATTTCTTGTTTTTCTTTTTCAGTGGTATTGTGCTGTACTGGGCTTTTATTATCATATTTTTCAGAGTTTCCCATGCTTCTTGAGTTTTTTTCGCCTTTGGGATTTTCATCCATGGAATTTTTCTTAGACCTTCTCTGAATTTGTTGAAATCAGCTCTTCTGAAGTTTAAGACACTGGCTGGATTATCTTCTATTGCTTGTGTTTGCATTATATTGAATTCCAATATGATGTGATCACTTCTGACCCAAAGTTCCAGCAACTTCAACACTCTCTATCACTTCTTCTCTATTAGTAGGAATTAGGTCCAGTATAGCTTTTCCTCTAGTTCCCTCCTCTACCTTTTGGATGACAAAGTTGTCAGCTAGTTTGATTAAAAATTTGTTTGATTTCCCACTTGCTACAGAGTTTGTCTCCCAGTTGATATCAGGGTAGTTAAAGTCTCCCGTTACTATTATGGTATATTTCCTATATACATTTGTTAATTGTTTAGTAAAAAGTTTATCTATTTCTTCTGCTTGGTTGGGTGGCCTGTAGTATACGCCTGTAGCAATGTCATTCCTTTTTCCTTTTATATTGATCCATATGGATTCTAGAAAGTTTTCATCCTTGGTTTTTTTATTTCTGTAGGCCAACAAAATATAAGGAGGCTAAATGCTTTCACTGACACAAGTATGAGATTACAAGAATTGAAAGAAAGAGTTTTTGATCCTGGCAAATAATGTTTGTCATGTCACAAAGGATGATTCTCACCATCAAGTTAACAGTGCAACCAATTTTCTTGTTCTCTGTTTCATCTCCTTTCATACAGTCTCTGAAAAAAAGGAACAGTTGATATGCTCAAATTTCAAAACCTTCTTCCATTACGGAATTAAAAACAATATAGGCAGTTCTGAAGAATTAATCCATAAAGTTATTTCTACAACTTTGACTATGTAACTTTAGCAAGATTAGCAGTTTTATTTACTTCTTGATTCTGTAAATCATCAAGAAATTCCTTAGAGTCTTAATTCTCTAGGGTTTTTTTTTCTTTTATATCATTTATATAATATACTAGAGAGGTATTTATTCTGAAAATACAAAAAAGTGATTACATATTAAATTCTTAAAAAACTGGTGTACAACTCATGATACTCATTGTACATACACTGTTATAAGCATGAAAAAAATATTTGGGGAAAAATATTATGTCATTAGTTACTCCTAACATTACTTGCATATGTATCAGAGGTCCATGAACTGTGAATAACTGCATTACCTGTAGTCAAGGAGACGCTCCATCAAACGAGTAACTGATGTAACGAAAGAAACACCTGTCTCCCTCCAAGTTTCTTGTTCTATCTTTTCTAGCAGGCTGTGTGAAAGTAAACAATCAGTAAGACTTACTCAGAAATATTATTGATTGTGAATAGTTTTGAGAACATTTAAAATACCTAAACCCTTCCATATAAAATCTGAACAATCATCTTACCTGGGATAAGGCCCAAACAGCTGGGTTCTGATCCACGTTGCATGAAGCAAAGACAAGGAAATTATTGAACTAAGATGATACACTATTATTATTTCATACCAAGAAAATATTGTGCCTGGTCTAGAGATTGCATTTACACTACTTCTACTTGTGAATGTTACTCTGGGTAGTTTGCATACATTTGCAGACATACACACACATATTTCCTTTACTGTAGAAATAATGTACTGCTGAGAAAAAGCAAGGTTCACACTATGAGATTGCGTTCATCAAGCTGATTTCTGCCCCCCCATGCCCAGCGATACTGTTGGTGCTCAAATTAGAAAGTAAGCATTAGTATTGTGGTGATGTCATCATTCAGTTGAGTCCAACTCTTGGTGTAACTATGGGCCTAGTCTTTCCACATCTTCTGATCTTGCACCATTTCTTTCAGGTTTTTCTATGCTCTGCCTACTGTCAACCTTAATAGTGTCCAGCATCCATGTTCTTTGACAGCCTGGTTTTCTTTTACACATTATTATTAATGGGAGATAAAAGAAATCTCAACATTCCTCTGCTTGGTTCTTTTCTAAAATTACAAGTTATATCTCTTCTCTCCTTAAAAAGATACAAAGTTCTTTTTCATAATATTCAGTATTTTAAATAATGGAGCAACTGAAAGCACAGCATGGAAATATAGTTCTATTCAGTGCTTCTAGTATAGCAATAGCACTTAGACTTATATATCGCTTCACAGTGCTTTACAGCCCTGTAAGCAGTTTACAGAGTCAGCATATTGCCCGCAACAATCTGGGTCCTCATTTTACTGACCTTGGAAGGATCAAAGGCTGAGTCAACCTTGAGCCAGTGAGATTCGAACTGCCAAACTACTGGCAGCCAGGAGTCAGCAGAAGTAGCCAGCAGTAATACATTCTAACCACTACACCACCAGGACTCAATATAATATTTTATTTTTCAATAATGTAAGTTGTATTAACATCTACCGTATATATTGTTTGTGTATTTACACTGTGAAATAGTGGCTATGAAGTGGCTATGACTACAAGAATAAACTAACCTGACATTTTCTGCAAGTAAGGATGGCTTCGGTAAAAATATTTTAAAAAATCTGAGCTTTCAGAAGTGAACTCTTCAATTTAATTAATTTGGTTCAGAGAATTAATAACATATTTTATCTTAATCATTTAAGTTTGTGTTAGTTATGACACTAATATTGAAACACTGCTGAAATTTAATATTTTAATATTGACTTTTAAACCATCTGAAAAACAAACTCCTTTGTATGGTCTTTTGACAAGTTCTGAATGATCAGGAAAGAATTTAGGTTGTCAAAGCAATATAATGAATATTTTAATAGTTAGTGCTTTAATTCAGGGGTCCCCAACCCCCGGTCCATGGACCAATACTGGGCCACGGCATGCTAGCAACCAGTTCACACAAACAAGAAAAGCCCCATCCACTGGATGCAGGCATCACACAAAGGCATGCTCCCTCCGGTCCGCAGAAAAATCTTTCTCCACATAACCGGCCCCTGGTGGCCAAAAGGTTGGGGACCTCTGCTTTAATTCATGTCTTAATTTTGGAACAATGCCAGTTTCTTTTCAGAATTCATGGTGTGCTTATTTTAAAAATGAATAACAACAGAGATCTTATGGTAATTCAGAGCTGTTTGCCTAACCTCATTTTTCGTGTCATGTACTTTCATTGACACTCCAAACTATATTTGTGCAATCTTAATGAAGCTCATATATTTCACAAATAATTTAGTAAATCCTGTTGAAGATAAAAGATTACAGGAAGATATTCAATATGCACTGTTTGAGACACTGAAAGGATAATTATTGGGAAACAGCAGGCAAGACTTCTTCCCTACTCCCGTACTCATTTTGTCAAAACATAGGGATATATATCTCCAATTTTAAAATGGCATCTCAAAACAGAAAGTAAAGAAAAAAACAGAAATCCAAACATCCTTCAGAAAAAATGAAGGCATTCAAATTTCTGCAATTATTAAATAAAATGGATATGCTACTTTATATTGAAGTTTTTGTTGTACTTTTTAATCAAACCAGAGAGCCATTCATTGTGATGTATTATTCATTTCTAAGAACAGTTCTTATGTTTAGATCATCCTTCCAATCACTTTTATATAGATATGTAAAGTTTTAATAATGTTAAACATAAGACTTACAGCAGACTGAAAAGTTCCCTGTAATTTTCATCTCCCTTTCCCTCTGATACCAAACTGTCCAGCTTATCAATCAATTCTGCCTCCACCTGGATAAAAAAAGAAGAATTTGTAAGAGTAGCTTAGTTTGTAAACTCTAAATAAAAAGAAGGATGTGAAAATGATATTTCATGATATTTCTCCTACTCTGCATGAAGATTATTTTTATGGTGCTATGAATGATTTAATATAAAGAGCTCCAAAAGGAGCAAAGCCTAATTTCATAAAACAATGGTTTTATGAAAAATAATGTACCTCATTTGTCTGAGCAGTAAGCACTGTCACAATTTTTTTGACTGGACATCCAATACAATGGCCTTTTTTATTTTCCAAATATCACTACTCATTCTTATTTATACATTTAGTGTAGAATAAACAACTTTCTAGAAAATCAGTGTATTATTTAAAATGTAAAGCAAAACCATTCGCCAAAACTGTTACTTGCTAATTAAAGTTGATCAAAAAATAATTAGGTCTTCATAATAATTCCTTAGCTATGTAATTGCAATTCCAAGACTTTTTAAAATATTAGTTACATAGTTAAATCTTGTCTGGGCTTTTCTAAACACACATTTTCTTCCACATATATCCCACAGGTATTATGCATCTATTGAGAAACTGGTCATTAAATAAAACTCATTTTTCCCTGAACTAATATGGCGTTCTATTAATAGACAATTCACAAGAAAAAAGTAGCTGTTTTTGTTGCACAGATATTTACTAGACACTCATTAATAGCATTGTAAGACTGTCAAGCACGCCATTCCTCAATATCCTTCATTGATTTACCAATGATTTTTTTTGCCATTTCTCTTATTTCATTCCTTTTCCAATAATGCAAATTGTGTGTATATAATAACATTTTTAAAAAGGAGATTTTGTTGCCCTCAGTTGGACAGCCTTGTTTTTCTCTAGTGCATGGGAAGATTTATGTCTTGCCTATAAGATATGGTGGATGGCTAGAAAAACTCTGCTACTTTCCTTATTACACTTTAATTTGTACTGCACTTCAGTTTTCTTATAACAAACCTGTAGATGTAACAGCTTTAGTCATGGCTTGGAATGTGTTATACTTTTGCTTTTATATAGTTCTTAAAACCAAACATTTCTAAGGTTTGAAGAAAAAACATATTACATATTTGCAAAAGTCTATAACAAGACAGACTGCACAAAGTAATCATCAGCGATATTTGTGTAGATATGATCTGTTGCCAGTGGTGGGATTCAGCCAGTTCGCATGAGTTCGGCAGAACCGGTAGCTAATTTCTTGTTGCCCAGGCCCAGAATGGACTTCCGGGAGCGGCATCCACACAGAGTACCAGTTGTTCACATGTTTGAATCCTACCACTGTCCGTGGCTATACAAAGATGTGGTATTTTTGGGAGAAAGCTGCCATTTCTCATATATTCAATGTATATCATAGCCAAACTAACATGATCCAGTTTTCTGTGATCAACAATTAGTTTAGCTGATCATGGGAATGTGGTAGATAGTATATCTTAACTTCAGCAAAGCATTCAGTAAAGATTCCAATGATATACTGGTAGAGAACAAGACAAAATGTGGGCTGGATTATACTATAATTAGTAGACAATCATATCTATTAGGTATGTGTCAATAGCTCTATTAGATATATGTCAATAGCTCTATTAGATACATGTCAATAGCTCAACATCAAGTTGGAAGTGTAAATTGGTACATCAGAATTCCATTCTAAGCCCTATGCTGTTGAATAAATGACTTAGAAAAGAGAATTAAAAGTAAGGTTATAAAATATGGTTAGTCGATATAAAAGTAGCAGGGGTAGCACATATCTTAGAGGATAATATTAACATTCAGGAAGACCTTGACAAGCTAAAACAATCAAGATAAATTTTGGTGGAGAAAAATCCTATATTTGGATAGAATAAATTAAATGTTTGGGTGAAGGAACCATACTGAGTAGCAGGTGTCCTGGTAAATCAAAAATTAAATGTGAGCAAACATATGATGCAGCTGTGAAAAAAGCAAATGCAATCCTATACAAAAGTAAAGTATAAGATCAGAGAAACAATTGTTCCTTCCTATTCTGTGTTGGTCACATCACACTTAGAAAATTGCTTTCAGTTCTTGGCATCTGGTTTTAAGAAAGAAATGTCAAACTGAAACATGTCTGGAAGACAACAACCAACTTGATAGGAAATGGTTGGATGCACTGGACATATTTAGCCTGGAGAATAAACTATTGTGTGAAAACACAATAGTGGCCTTCAGAAATTGTCTGAATTGTCATGTAGAAATAGGAACAGAATTGTTCAGAGTTGTTCCAGCAGACTAGGCAAGAAATCATGGATTTAAATCATAAGGAAATAGATTTCACTTGAACATCAGAAAATATTTCTTAATGCTGTTAGTTTTTCAACCATAAATTGTCTTGTGAAATGGTGGACTTTCCATCTAAGGTTATATTTAAAAATTAAATTTAACATTTAAAAGATATTCAAAATTTAAGTTTACAAGGTAACTTTATATTTAAGTTATATAAACTATGATCTGTTCTCCATCTAAAACTAAAGAAAACACAAGCAAATGAGTCAAAAATATTATACTTGTTCATTATTGAGGAGAATAACCCAAAGCTGCATTTTTGTGTGGGGCAAAATTAGGTGAACCTCTGCTTTCACTAACTGGCATGGACTGTTGGGCAGTAATAACTGCAACTACATGTTTCTGATAATTGTTGAGCAATCCTGTGCATCAGCATGGACAAATTTTAGCCTATTCATCCTTTAAAAATTGACTTGGTGGCTGTTTTAATTTGAAAATGTAATAATTATGTAGTTACAGAACTGGCTTGTAATAATTATAGGTATATACTCTGTCTAATCTTTGATTGTCAGTTGCAAAGGAACTGTGTCGTGTAAGACCTGTCTTGCCCATCAATAGTTTCAATAATCATTGGACATTCTAGGCCTTGAGTAGGCAACTTTAGTTTCTGTACTGTTTCTGTATCAATAAAATTAGTAGTTGTCCCATAGTTTACAAGAGCTGAAAGCCTGGAATCTAAAGTAATAATAGCAGGAGTAATTAAGAATGTTTGCCTTATCTGCCTGTAAAGGTAAAGGTAAAGGTTCCCCTGCACATGCGTGCTAGTCGTTTCCAACTCTAGGGGCCAGTGCTCATCTCCGTTTCAAAGCTGAAGAGCCAGCGCTTGTTCGAGGACGTCTCCGTGGTCATGTGGCCGGCATGACTAGACGCCAAAGGTGCACGGAACGCTGTTACCTTCCCACCATAGTGGTCCCTATTCTTCTACTTGCATTTTTACGTGCTTTCGAACTGCTAGGTTGGCAGAATCTGGGATGAGTAACAGGCGCTCACTCTGCTACGTTTTCAACCCACCAAACTGCCGACCATCTGATCAACAAGCTCAGCGTGTTAACCCACTGAGCCACCACGTCCCTGCCTGAGCTCTCGTCAAATAATGGATGGCCCCTCTTCAGATATCTGGGGATAGGGACTGGCAAAGTTGCCGCAAGGTACTATCTGGGACTGAGCTGGGCATTTGATGGCTTCATGCTCCGTACATTTAAAGTTCTGTATCTTATTGTATTGTCTCTTTCAGTGTCATGGATCATCTAGCTGCTCTTATTTGTGTAGGTTCTCCCACTATGGATTCCGAAGAGGTCACTGGGAGGGGTGCTATGGGGGAAGACAGGCTGCACATTCTTTTTTCCTTCCCATTTCTCCTTTGCTTCCACTCTTCCAGTTGGGCATCTATAATTATGCAGAGGTAATAATGCTCTTCCGGAGTAATTAGAGTGCCTTGTCTCATCAGCTCAACTCTCAGGTCATCGGTTAGCTCTCTGTGATTCTCTGTGTGGTATCCCTAAAGTGTCTCTTGAGTATAGAAGAAATCTTAATAGTGGTTCTGCATTGGACTGTTCCCCTCAGTGAACAGTATCGCCTGTTTGGCTGCTGTTTCCTTCAGCAAGCTCAGCACCAAGTTACCTTGGTGTGATCAATGGGAAACTCCAGTAATCTGCTTGCCATAAACATTTCACACTGAGCAACAAAAGTACAGAATTGATCCTGTTCTCTCCAAAAGAGAGCCTTGGTGGAGCAGTGGGCTAATGCCTCCTTAAGTAACACCAGCTGCCTGCAATTAGTGCAGGTTCGCATCCCACCAGGCTCAAGGTTGACTCATCCTTCCATCCTTCCGAGGTACGTAAAATGAGGACCTAGATTGTTGGGGGAAATAAGCTGACTTTGTAATAATGCCGCTTGGGGGGGGGGACGAAAGCCCTAATAAGCAGGCATATACATAGAATGAAGGCTATTGCTAAGCACATTGATTTGTGCTTAGATTGTAAGCCGCCCTGAGTCTTCGGAGAAGGGCGGGATATAAATGGGATTAAAAAAAAGTCTCTGGTAAGCTCCCATGGGAATGCAGAATCATTAGTTAACCTGCTATCTGTTGTGCTGCCATAGGTTGAGGCAAATTCTACTCCACTTGCTGAATTTGTTGTATCATGGCATTCTGTACATCTACTTGTTGTTGCCGTTGTAACATAAGGTGACTGCCAGATGCTCAGTGCATCAGAGAATCAGAGACCAGTTTTGAAATTCCTATTTCTGAAAGAGAGTAGGAGACTTGCAAGATTGTTATCAGGAAAAAAAAATATTTTCCACTGAAAAGAGGAAAAGCAAATTTTCATCTTTTAGTCCTCAAATTATCATGTATTCCATTTTTTAAAAAATTTGATTTGATGACTGTATGACATCCCTCCCAGGTAACCCAGGCAGGAAGCATGACCAGATGAGCTAAATCTACTTTATTGAAAAGCTGTATTAATACAATCTTGCAAGTCTAAAAGTACAAGCTTCTAGTACCACTTTTAATTGCTTGATCCATTAGGGTGAGTCCTTCCTAAGTTTCTCTCTCTGTTAAGCCACTGGGGATTCCTGCCTCTCTCATTTGATTGTTTCCTAGGCAGCATCTCTTATCCTGACACCCCAAGCTCATTTGCACATTCTATTATAGTATTTGCCTTTTGCCTTTCTAATTTTTCCAATAGCCTTCTGTTTATCCACAGGGTCTTTTGCCAACTATAATTGAGCAACAATGTTCTTTTTGGAGAGTCTGGCTTTTTCCTTTCAACCCTGCCAGGTACACTATTACAGTTTGTTGTTGATAAGCACAAATGCTTATCATCACCAATGCAAAAGAGGCCTTGAGTTCCTTAGGTGTTATGCTAGGCTTCTTTGAAACCTCCTGGAGTATTACATACCTTGTATTAGGTGTGATCTTGGTTGGCTGACCACTCCTGAGGATAAAATGATATTGAATTGCCTCCCTTTCTACACATTGGATAGGTAGGGTCCAAACATTTTGGAAATCATTTTGTTAACTTTTTCCACTTGGTTTCTGGAAGTCCTCAGAAATCTTTGCCTGAACCATGACATATTTCTACAAACCTGGATTCTAAAGATCAGATTTTGATAGTGAATACCCAGAATTCTTTTCTATAAATAAAGCAGGAACCTTCATACTCAAATCTAATTATCATTCCATTGTTTGAAACAGCTGACTCTACCGTCCCCTTCAAATGAACTAATAATCTTAGAGGCTCACATGTTGACTTGTAAAGCCCTACATGGCACAGGGAACCTATGGAACTGGCCCATAACATAGCCATCCCACCTGGTCAGGCAGGGAAAGTATGTTACATACCCTGTCAGTTAAAGAACTCCAATTGGCAGGATTCAGGAAAAGAGCCTTCTCTGCTGTTACCCCCGTCCTGTGGAATATTCTCTCCCTGGAGATGAGGAATTCCTGGCCTTCCAAAATGGACTTAAAACACACTCTGCAGTCTTGCATGGGGAACCGAAGTGAGCACCCAGTTGTGGAGTTGGTTGGTGCCATGAGAGCCCTTCTCTGCTTTTGTTAACTATTTTTAACAGGGTTTAATTATTCTTGCCTCATTTTATAATTTAGTTTTTAATTCTAAAACTTTAATTTTAACATTTTAATTTTTATCTACTATTTTTATAGTTTGATGTTTTATTGTACACTGTTCAAGAGTTCCTCTTTGAGGGAGATGGGCAGTTCAGTAATGTGAAAAACAAAACAAAAACAAAAAAATTTTTGCTTTGGATCATTTCCCTCAATAAATCAATTAACAAAAATAATGTTTCTGACTCATTTGTTTAACTGAATTCTCTTTAACTAGTTTTAGGCCTTGGGTGGAGAACAGATCACATTTCAGGTCAAATATGTGCAATTCAATAGGATTCACAAAAGTTTAAACATTGTTATGCATGATCCCCTTAATTCCTCCCAATATTATATTCTATGATTCTAGAAGTACTACTACCTATTCTCTTCAGTTTGTTTATCAATATAGTGGATAGAAATATATGAAAATAACAAGAATCTGAGAAAGGAAGCAACTAGTTGAGTGAATAGAAAATTACTATTTAAAGTATCAAAGTTACATATATACAACTTACCTTTTCTCTTGTTCTCTGTGCATCACTTACATGGGTGAATAATGAACTTATTTGTGGAGGACAGATATAAATTAAAGCAGACAAGACAAGACAGAACATCATGATCAATGCCATTATCACAGGTTTAGATAATTATGGCATATGAAAATTTGATGACTGGTCCTCACATATTAAAGAGTGACTCTATTGAAAAATGCTAGAGAAATCACCATTATTCTAGTATTCTGGTCCCTAATGGAAGATGATTTCAGTTCAGTGGTATTTCACAATCAATAAGCAAACTTTATGAACTTGTGAACAGCGTCTTGTGGATAAAGATAGGATACAAAACTCTAAAGTCCATCTGATTTTCAAGAAATGTAAAGAAAGTTTAAGAGGCATAATCAGGTTTGAAAGGAACACAGCACATCAAAGTGTGAACACAGCTTAAGAGCATGTTTGATCGTAGACAAGTATTTGTGTATGAGTGAGTGAAGTGTATGACCATCAGCAGGTGAGAAAACAAAATTAATTAGCACTACATGTGGAAACAGTTCATGCGAAGAAGTGTTTCTTAATGGAAAAACAAACAGAAATCTAAAAAGAAAGTAATTAGACTAAAATTCAGTAAGTGCCAACATGGATTTTGAAAGCACAAGTTCCAAGTATGCATTGCTACTTGAAAGTAGAGGATGGCAATTGGTATGTTCCATAGTTAATTTTCTCAAATGTAAATATTTTTAAAAGAATACAGTATATTACAGAGGAATGATATCCAGAAATAACCTGGGACTGAGAAAGTTTTCAAAGTCAGGAATATTTTTTTTTTAAAAAAGCTGCTCACAAATAAATAAAACAAAAAATGCACAAAGCATAACTCAAAAAAAAAATCCATGCAGAACTTTCAGAAAGGTTTTCAAGAAACCTGAATCACATTTGTTGCAGACATGGACTCAAAGAATAATTCAGTGCTGCGAGTATCAGAGCAAACCAACTAAGAAAGGATACCGATTCTTTTCTTGTCCTGGGATAGAAGGTCAGACATTTTTAAAGGAGAGAAAAGTTCCTATATGGATGAATGGTTTCAAATTAGTACTGAATTATAACCTGAAAGAAAACTTTTACTGACACAGCGTTCCGCGCGCCTTTGGCATCTAGTCATGCCGGCCACATGACCACAGAGACGTCCTCGGACAAGCGCTGACTCTTCGGCTTTGAAATGGAGATGAGCACCGGCCCCTAGAGTTGGAAACGGCTAGCGCGCATGTGCGGGGGAACCTTTACCTTTACCTAATGCCTGACAAAGATATTTCTGTTGGAAATATAATTGTAAAGAAGGTGCTTATTATCTTTGGTGGAATTGTGATAAAGCGAAAAAATATTGGGGCCAGATTCATGCTTTGATTCAGAAGAGCTTTAAAACAAATATAAAACTGAAGTTTTTCTTCTGAGACTATTGGACAAGGATCTTGAAAAATTTAAAACTTTGTTATTATGTATGTTGATTGCGGCAAGCATTCTGTATGCGCAAAAGTGGAAAAATATGTCAGTTCCTACAATGGAAGAACAGATGGAAAAAGTGGTGGAGGTAACAGATGGAAAAATGAACTTTTTGAATTAAAGAAGAGAATGCATCTAGTTTTGTTTTTAATTAAAAACCTCTTCTACACTTAGTGCTCAGAAGAGAAAAAAAATTGGAATTCTGACTTTCTGTTTTGCTGATTAGAGAAATGGATAGTACTCACTAAATGTGCAGAAGTAAAAAGCTGAAGTTGCAACTTTATTTTGTATTTTTCTGCACACAAAAAATTGAAGTACTGTTTTTTTTCTTTTCTTTCTTTCCTTTTACCCTACACTCCTTTCCCCCTTCTTTTTCCTCCCCTATTTTTATTTTCATTTGTATAATATAAATATAAATTATGTATTTTTGAAAAAAAACAAGTTCATATGACTACCTGGAACAATGTTGGAAATCAAGCCTGGCACGGCAATCACAGACAGTGAATATACAGTCTGCTTTGCATGTTTGCATAGGAAAACTACATTTATGACAAAGGAAATTGGAGAGAAGATCTAGGAAATATGACAATCCCACTTACATATATCTGTTACAATTACGGAAGGTTGCAGGAGGAAAAAATGGTCCTGCATTTTTAAGCTTGAGAGGAAAAGACAAGCTCAAAATTTAGAGTACAAAAATAAAAGTACAAAATTTTAACAGTTGTAAACCAACACTGAACCTAGGAAGTGAGAGAAAACAGGGTGAACAGAATTTAAAGAATACATTTTTGTTTGGTTTGAAATCACAAACCAAACTCACTGAGATCAGTATGCTGTGTCACTGTAAGCACCTTAGATCTAGGATCTGATATCCACATCTAACTTCAGAACTGTGAAATATTTCTTGAAGGAATGCATTATTTCATGGCACCTTTATGCATACTGGAAATCTCAGTTTCTTGAGATGGCAAGGAATTGCTACCAGAAAATACCAAGAGGAGAAAATGTATTAAGTTATGTGGCATATGAGTGTTTGATGATGAATGCTTAGAATCAAAGAGTTCATTTTTGGTTAACTGGTTCCACTGTTGAACTGCTTTAACTATTAGGACACCTTTTTAAACTTTCAACTGAAATTAACTTTCTGTCATTTAAATCCATTATTCCAGCGATCCCCAACCTTTGTGGCTTGGTGGCTCAGCTGAGGGAGAGGGGTGAGTGAGTGACGGGCTATGTGAGTGATGGGCTGGCATGTGCGCGTACACACCTACCACAGCTCCACTCACAAAAGAGAGAAGAGAAGCCTTTGGGGAGCGGTTTCACGCTCCTTCAGGCTTCTCCGCACCAAAAGCTTTTGCAAAGGGACGGAAGGCCTGAAGCAGCGCAAGATCACTCCCCCAAAGTCTTTCATCCATTTGCAAAAGCTTTTGGCTTGGAGAAAAGAAGTCTTTGGGGGATGCAGTCTTGTGCTCCTTCAGACTCACCAAGGCTGCCTGATGCTCCAAAACCAGATTGGGGGTCCTGCGCAGGAAGCCCCGGTAAGTCAGCAAAACTGAGCAGGTGACGCTCGTCCCACCAGACTCTGCTCGCACCACTCTGCTTTTGGAGCATTGGGAGTAGGTAGCTTGGCGGCCCAGCTGGAGGGGGAGAGGGAAACCAGGCTGTGCGAGTGGGGGGCCTGAGCACATGCGCAGCTCCATTCATGCACAAAAGAGAGGCCTTTGGAGTGCCGCTCGCACAAGTGGAGCTGAGTGCCACACTGGCCCGCCTTGCATGGCCCAGTTCCAAATAGGCCACGGCCCACTGTTGGGCCGCAGTCCAGGAGTTAGGGACCCCTGCATTATTTCATGTCCTGCGTTCTGGAATGAGCATGAACAGAATTTAACCTTCTATGTGACATTGTTTCAGGTATTTCAAAATGGCTATCATACCCCACCCCATACTCTCAATGACTAAAATTAACCATCACCTTCAATCTCTCTCTATAGGGCTTGGTTTCTGATCATCATCCTTTCTCTGTACCTGTTCCAATTTCACAAAATAGTTTCCTAAGTACGTTGTCCTCCCAAAAGATACAGTAACCAAGGTGAGAGTGATCAAAGTAGGATAAAGTTGAATGGTTATTTCTTGTAATTTGGAAATTATATTTACTTTGGTGCAGCCTGAAATTACATTTGCCTGGCTTGTAGCCACTATTTATTGGTGATTCATATTCAATTTGCAATTAACTAATATTCTAAGATGTTTTTTATAAATACCACAGGTATCTCCTATATAGCTATATACGTAGTTTAACTGTCATGTCATCTAATCCAGACTTATATATATATATATAACATATAAAGTATATGATAGTGTGTCATATTTTGTCAAATGCTTTGCTGAAGTCAAGATAAATTGTTGTGGCACTGCTAAGGAAGTGACCCAATCAAAAAGTAAGATAAGATTAGTCTGGAAAGATCTGTTCTTGACAAATCCATGCTAATATCTGGTAACTCCAGCATTATTCTCAACATGTTTACAGATCGGCAACTCCTTGATCTTCTCCTCCTTTTCTTGGGACTAATGTTAGACTGGTGTTTAGTTTCCAAGACATTCCTTTTCCCCCATTTAAAGACAGGAATGTTTGCATTTTTCCATTGATATGGTACTTTACCAATTCACCAAATCTCCTAGAGAGATTTAAACTTATTCAAAGTAAAGAGGCATTAGTCTTAATTTTCAATCCTGACCCTTTGTCCTGATATTCAGAAATTTCCTGGTGCAACACATTCTTCTTAGATGGAGAAGATGGAACCAAAATCAAATTTGAGTAGCCTTGCGTATTACATGTTTGAATGTTGATGCCTTTATTTGGAATCTGGTTTGATTTGTTTTAATATTCTGAGAAATAATGTCCTTTGTTATTCTTAAATTCCTTCATTAACCTTTTGCTGATTCTAAGATTTCACTTTTCTGATTCCATCCCTACATATTTGGACTATCACTCTGTATGCTTTTTTTCTGATCTCCCAATTTTCATTTTTCTACATGTGCTATTGTTACTTTGAAATACTCAGTAAGCTTTCTGCTTAGCCATGCTGGTTACTCTGGCTGTCTTCCATTTGGTTTCTTCTAACTGGAATTTTTGTAACTGCTTTTAATATCTTCTTCTATAGAACTCCCTCATTCCTGGAGCTTCTTTTCCCATCAGCATTTCCTGTCATGGTATTGCATGTGCCACTGCTCTGAGTTATTAAAATACTATACATTTTCTTAAAATCTGGGGTATATGTTAGACAAATGCTCAGTTTTCCATTTTGTTCAAATCAAGAATTTGGAGCTCCAACATTACCCGGCAACTTTCCCCCCAATATTCCTGTTACTTCCACCTCCTCAACAAGGATTTCCAAATGATTAAAATCTGATCAAAGATATCTGATCTTGTGCCTGTGTCCACTCTTTGAAAGAAAATATTGCCAACAATAACAACAATAATAATAAAAAGCGAGGCGTTTTCTGAAAAAAATCATGTAACACAATGATTTCTCCCCTGATATTAATGACAGTTTGCCTTTGGAAAATATTGTCTGCATTTTTTCCCCCCTGGTTGGGAGGGAAACAGTAGAAAATAATGCTATCTTGAATTGTTCCTCAATTTATTTTAATTGAAACGATCTCTACAGCATTGCCATTCTTTGAATAAGAATAATTGTTTTTAACGTTCAGCACATCTACACCTGATTTTCTTTTGCTTCTGTTCCTTTTGAACATATTCTCTCTTTTAGTTACCATATTCCAGTCATGGATATCATCCCATCAGGTCTCCACTACATGTATTAAATTATATTTGTCTTTCTGTACCAGGAATGTAACTGCAAGAACATTATTTCTTATATATTGGTGTATTATACACAGTGAAGGCCGTGACCACTGTAAGTCCATCTTTTTTCTGATTTGCTTTTCTTTCTTGCAAATTTCCTTTCAAATGATTTAAGAGGATTGATGTATGTTTATCAGTTTGTATGAAGTACAGCCCACATGCCAGTAATTCCATTATCTAAATAAATCAGACTGTGGCTCCAGAAACTAAATCTCTTCATTCATATGGCACCATTCATACAGCTAGATGTTGACATCTAAGATTTCTGGTTCTCTTCCACAGACCAGGATGAAAATACAAATTGATCTTCCAGTTTCTTGAGATTCCTTCTGAGTTTTTCAAAGAAATATGGTTATAGCTGCTCTTTGAAGTATAACTTGTTCCCACATGTACTGGCAAAAGACGATCATTATTTTGGCAACTGTTCCATTACATCTTTCCATTTTGCTGTTGCTAGATAGCATACTTCATGAGGCATTGGTCAGCATACATTTGTTTTAGTTTCTTTTAAAGATGAACTATTAAATTGCAATGTATCTTCTTTTTTGTTTTTTACAATGTACAGCTGCATCCTCCCTACCTTCCAGAAGGACCCATGATCCTGTCTCCTGCTCTGCAGCATCTTTTTACTCTTGAATGCTCAAGTTTTTTCATCTGCAAGGGCAGAAAACTAAACTGCAGCTCTATCACCTGTCTTATGTTTCTTATTGATACCCTCACCCACTGTATTTGCTCCTTGTCTGCTTGCTTATGGGGAATACTCTATTATCCGCTTTTGTTCTAGAGCCTCATTTAGTCAAACCAACACATCATCATCCTTTTTCATTGGCTGCAAATTTTCCTTTTGATGCTCCAATCTTTTTCTTCAAATGCTGCCACAATTGCTGCTGCTCTAAATATATCCCAGAGTGTTTTTAGATAGGAATACGAATATACTATTAACTTTCAGGTTGCAGCTGCAGATTTCTGTCCAGTCAACTTTACATTTACTTCACAGGGCATAGAAGTAGAAAAGCTTTTATTTTTTCTTGATGTTTCTTTACTTTTTTTCTTGTTCCTTTCTCAGGCTCTATTCTTTTTTGTTTCATTCTCAGGCTCCAAATTTACACTGTTCACTTACATACCGAAAAAAATGTTAGGGATTTCTATTTCAGATGCATATTAATTTTTCCTTTTCATTTACTTAGTGAACTCATTATCAGGCTGCCATACAGATTCTACTAACTCAGCAAAAGGAAGCACTCACTCCATTACCCACAATGAGCAACTCTCAGGACACCCCCCAGTACGCTCAACAATTCAAGAGATCCCACATCTTAGCACACAAAGCATCCTGGTCCCTATTCTCTTTTTCCCTCTGTTGAACTATCCAGGGAAACGCCTGTTAGCCTTCCTTATCAGCTCACTTAGATATGTACTTGCCTGGCATAATATGGGTCACTGATATGCAAAATACCATAGTCTGTGATTGAAATGAATGAGAATCTTATTTTTGGGATGGGACTACATCATAATAAAAAATATTGCTTACAACTCTGTTGATTTGCTGTGGGGAGCCCTCTTGAATTTTGAGGAGGCAAAAGAAGACTTCAAGCCCTGCAGGTAGAAAAATAAGATGACTCTGATGTGAAGACTGACCAAACTCTTTTGGCATCTGGAACCTAGAACCAGGACATACATAGGAATGCTGTGGTTGAAATGAAAAGCTCATCTTCTATCTTGTAGTTCTTAGTTTCTTTACTCTATTGAACACATCACTATCAAAGTATGTGTATTCACCAAGACTCCTTCATTAAAAGAAAGGTTTTCCATTTTGAAATGTATCCTTTGGGACAGACTTGCTAGTTTGTGCTAAACATAAGGATAGAAGGCTATTGATCTAGCCAAGCTCACCACAGCACCGCATGTTTATAGAGTTTAGTATAATCCTTTGAAAAATAAATGCTTTCCATCTCAAAAGAAACCTCTTGAGAAATCACTGGTAATGTGATACGTAAGCCTCACAGTTAGCACTAGAAAATTCCAAAGAAGCTGAGAAGTAATGTTTCTTTTACCTAGCTTCCAGTATCTAGCTCTCTTTTTTCAGCTGATGCTGAAAGTTTCTGGCTAGAATTTCCCGAAGAAGTCTCAACAATAACTGAAGGAAAAAAATCTTGAGAAAAAAAATACATTATTAAGGGTTTCCAATTTCCTGAATACTGGCATTGTAGGTGATGGCTTCTATGGCAGGAGCAGGTTGTTGCTTGACTTCCAGTTAAAAGGAAGGAACCATGTGAAATAGCTACTGTGAATATTTTTTCTTCTTTTGAAAAAAAATAGGTTTAATAATGCATTATCAAGAAAAAAGCGTAACAGTTCAGAAGCAAAAATGGAAGCAGATTCTAATGTGCTACCCATCCCTCTAGCACATACTGTATTCCAGGAATATAATTCAGATTAATAATATGAAATGGGAGCAAGGAAGAAAATCTTGGGAGTTAGGAAGATGAGAGATATTTGAAGGCACAGGAACAAAAATTTGAGCAAAACTGAGAAAGTTGCTTATAGTACAAGTGAAAGTCGTTCCTGGCAAAGGTACATGTGGGAATATAAGTAGAGTAAAAAATGACATTCCCAGCAGCAGCTGAGAGAAGATAGGAAATGGAGGGAAGGGAAAGTACTGGAAAGTCTGGGGAACAAGTGGGCTGGTGGGATATGCTATGTTGGGAGGCTGTCCTTACTGCAATAAGGAAGCCTTGCAATTAAGGAACAAGTGCAGAGGCTAGTATACCAGTGGTAGCTATGGAGAGGGAGGAAAACAAAATGCTTGAAAGATTGTGCATAAGCTGTCTGGTGGGATATGTTGATCTGGGACCTTGGTGTAGCTAAGAGAAGGAAGAGAGGAATAATGCTGTGGTGATTCAGAGAAAGCAGAGAAGGAACTGCTAAGAAGACTGGGATGGGCAGCCTGGTGGAATATGATATCCTGAGATATCTGTGAGAGCACAGTAGGAAACAGCCTAAAATGACTACGGAGTGGGTAGGCCAATACGATATGCTGGATGGGAAGTTGCTGAAAGGGAGTCAAAAGAAAGGGGTCATGAACCAGCCTTGCCATTTATCCCATAAAATCACTGTAAAATTTTCCAAAATCCTTCTGAATTTTTTCATTGAAAATGTGTTTGGTATTTTAATATTCTATGATAGCAAAGCTAATTCAGGATTATTCAACAAAAAACTTCGGAGTACAATAATTTGTTTTGGATTAAAACAAAACAAATTTTCTGCTTTGTGCATAGCGCTACTTGGGAATCTGAGACTAAAAATCCTAAGAATTGTGTGGCTACAATTCTGGTTTTCACTAGAGAATGTGCAGCTTGAAGGCCTCCTATAAAATGAGTTGATATCCAAGTCACAATCATTATCATACTAAGGAAGTGCAATAGGGAGAAGGTTGAACTGCTTAATTCATATTTTGCATCTGTAGTTTGGCAAAAGAAAAGAGGACTGGTCCAAACTGTCATAAGCTGCATTGGGTGTTGGGATAAGAAGAGAAAGGTCATAATTGACAAAGAATTGGTGGGGGGAAAAACTGAGTAATTTTCAATCAAGGATCTGGAACTGGGTGGATTATATTGCAGGAATTAGCACATGTAATTTCAGAACACTAATTGTAATCTTTGAAAACTGTTAAAGAATTAAAAGAAAGTTTGTTCTGGAAGAAATGCCAAAAAACTGTAGAAGAGCAAATGTTGCCCCCATTTTCTTAAAAAGGAAAACATTGTTTCAGGAAACTACAGATCGGTTAAGTTGACATCAGTAAGTGGGAAATTCTAGAAAAGATAATTAAACAGTGGCTCTGCAGGCACCTAGAGAAGAACAAAATGATTATTAGTAGCCAGCATGGTTTTGTCAAAACTAGGTCACACCAGACAAATATTAGTACATTTTTTTGATGAAGTGATTAATTTAGTAGACCAGGAAAATGCTGTGAATATAGTGTAATTACTTCCAATATGGTATTTAATAATATTGACCATATGCTTTTCCTTGAACAAATAGAACAATGTGGGATGGATAATCTCTCTAGCACAGGGCTTCCCAGCCGGGGGTGCGAGACGATATTCCAGGGACTGCGAAAACTTGACTTTTCAAAATTATAGTGTATATGCATAATTCATTGCCGTTATTTTGAACTTTTGTAAGGGTGTGAGAATATATCAGAAGTGTTCTAGGGGCACGGGGCATAGCAAAGGTTGGGAGCCATTGCTCTAACAGAAGGATTTATAGCTGACTGAACAACCAGCCTCAACATGTGATCCTTGATTACTTCTATGCCAACGTGGAGAGATAAGTATCCTGCAGAAGATCTTGACTACTTTGATGATGAACTAGAAGGAGTACAAAAAAATTGCAGATGATGCAAAGCTAGGGATTGCTAACACATTAGAAAACAGACTCAGTGTTCCAAAGGATTTTGACAGTTTTGAACACTGGGCCATAGCCAAGAAAAAACAATTCAATGTTGAGAAATGTAGGTTCTACAGATAGGTAGGAAAAACAGATACAAGATAGGCAGCAATAGCCTAGTAATAATACAGTACTTAGAAAGTGGATCAGGTAGGACTAGTAGACCACTTCAGCCAGTAATGTGATGCTGCCGCCAAAACAGCTAATTCACTCTTGAGCAACAATAATAGAACTATAGTGTCAAGATCATGAGAAGAGATAATTCTGTTCCATGCTGCATCTGCCAGACTGTATTTGGGATATTGATTGCCTTAATACAAGGATGATGAGGACCCAGAAAGAGTGCAAAGAGTGACAAAGATGACAAGGGGCTTGGAAACTAAACCCAATGAAGAAAGCTTAAATGAACAGGCTATGTTTAGCTTTAAGAAGAAAAGATTGAAAGGAAACATGATAGCCGTCTTCAAATACTTAAAGGGTCATCCTAGGGAAGCTAGGAGCCATGGCTCCTGAGAGTAAGACAAAAAGTAATGGGTGGATGCTTTACAGAGGAGATCCAAACTCTAAATTAATATATTCTTCACTTACAGCTATTTTGCAGTAGTAGTAGCTATTTAGCTTTTTGGAGTTGTGGGTACTCTGTCACTAGAGGTTTTCAAGCAAGCCTTGGAGAGTCCTTTGGGTTGTATAAAATGAGGATTCCTGCTCTGGACATAGGATTGAATCTCTTCAGTCCTATGATTCGATGAAGGTTTTCTCCTGTGAGTATTCTACATTAATCAAAGCCTCCATAAATAACTTTAGTACAATTGTTTTCTGTAATGCATAAATATTTGTGTGATATACAGAGATAATAAAGAATGGTTTGTCTTCTAATTTTTTCCAGAGACGGAAAATACACAAAATTTAAACCCATTATTTCATCTTAACCTTTTTAAGATTAGAGCTTGAAAGGAGGAAGAATACAACTCACAATCTGGATTTACTGTACAGTTGAACCAAAATTCAGAACAGCTTGTGAGTGGGAAACAGTAAAATAGAGAATGGGATTGGAAAAAGTCTCACTCAAATGGGAAGAAGTTTTGCAATTAGCTGTATATTCTATACATAGTTCCTGACTTACAACCATTTGTTTAGTAACTATTCAAAGTTACATTGGTGGTGAAAAGTGACTTACTTCCAACCCTTTGCACTTAAGACCATCACAGAGTCCCCATATATGGGTACTTGGCAGCCAGCATTTAATTATGATGGTTGCAGTATTCCAAGGTCATTGAAATATGCTTAATACTTTGGGAGCAAAATGCTTATTATTTCTACTCTGTAAACGAACATTTAAGTAAGAAATAACCATTATAAGAACTGAAAAGACATTTTACCTGTTTAAAGTTGCCATTTTTTCGCTGTTCCCAGTCCATCATATCATGAAAAATGGGGATCATAATGTTGCGGACCTCTAGCTGTGGGACAAGTGTGACACCCAGAAAAGGACCAATCATTCCAGGAATAAAGTGAATTTTATGTTCCCCTGAACAACAATAACAAAAGAAAACAAAAACAAGCAGTTATTTACACCATTTCCTTTGCATACCATTTCCCACTCTTTTTTGTTTACCTTCACTGCTAATTGAAAATATTCTATAACTGAAGATAAGGAATCAAGTCAGATATGAATCAAGCTAGATGCTTACCATAAAGAATTAAACCAAGAAGGATAGAATAAGTTAAGCCTGGAAATGTGTATGTGCATGAGCAACTATCATCTAGTGATAGTGTACAGTTCCAAAGGACAAATGATTCTCCTGTTTTATAAAAATTATTTCTATGAGGTTGTACCAATATGTGCTATATAATCTGAATGTTCCTTTAACAGTGGATGAAAGATTGTCCAGCACTGTGCTATTATATTAAAAATAAATCTTAAAACTGAGCAAAACTCAGTTTACTTTCAAGATTAACTTACCCAAATTCTGCCACATGCTGAAAAGCTCATATGCCATCATCACACGCATATCACCATATCTGAAATATAAACACAGATCCAAAGAAAAAAATTGGAATATTGGAATTTTAAAAATAAAACAATATTTGGCAGCATTACTACATCTTATAAAAACAGACCCAGAGGGAAAAACCAACTACCTTACTTTCAAAACAAAAATCTGAAAATGAAAATTAAGTTAACATGTTCTTACTTGTCCAGAATCTTTTTCTGCTTAGCTGGAGTAAATGTTTCTAGCTGCAGGCTGGGTTGGTTGATAAATAAAACAGACAAGCTGAAATAAGAGTTCCAGGCCTACAAAACAGAAAAACAATGAAGCAACTAACTGAAAATTCATATACAATTTACTTCTTTACTATACCACTAATAAATGTCAACCGACTGTTCTAAAAAGCATCAGAGATAAAGATAATGACAATGTATTTATTATGATGATATATTTATATTCTGCGTATCTGCTCAGAAAACATCCAAGCCAAATGATTATAACAAATAAATACCCTCATTACATAATGATGGTAGTTTCATGGTCCATTCTGTATGTAAGTGCTGTACATATGACATGGGCACTTCTTTCACACACATCAATAAACAATGCATAGGCAGATCTATTTCATAATATAATTCTATAACTGAATTTTTGAAAGTCAACTATAGAATTATTATAATAAAAATTATATAAATCCACACACAAAAGGCAAAAACTAGAGCTATCTGAGGTGAGGAATCCCATATATATTACTCGACTATGATGTCAAGAATTTTTGAATTTTTATAAACAAAATTTCTAAACTAAAAAAACTTGTATTGCAATTTTTTACACCATTACCTGGGAGTTGGTTCACTAAACTCACTGAGATTTACCTCTGAATATTTTACCCTTCCTTTCAATTTTGTCCCCATTCTCTGAGACTGCCTGGACAAGTTTTCTTGCAAGGTTTTTCAGAAGTGGTCTTGCCATTGTCTATTTCCTAGGGCTAAGAGAAAGTGAACAGCCCAAGGTCACCCAGCTAGCATTGTGCCCAAGATGGAACTACAACATGATCTCTTGGTTTCTAGCCTGATGCCTTAACCACTGCACCAAAATGTCTCTCTGAATAGACACACATAATTAATTGCCTGTGCTGCTTAGCAACAAAAATTCTGGCACTTCTGGTAGGCATTGTTAAGTGAATTGTTGTAATTAAATGAGAACATAATCACAACCTGCAGTCTCCTACTAGCTTTTCCATTCATTTTGCTTGTAGGAAGCTGGCCAAGAATATGACAAATGTGGATAATATGAGCACAGGGATACTGTGATGGCTGTAAGTACAAGGACCAATTATACATATGTTCATTCAGTGCTGTCATACATTTGAATACTCACTGAACGAGTGGTCATTAAATGAGAAACATCTGCATTCTTTTTATTTATTTTTTCTATTTTAAAGTTCTGGACACTCTTGGAGAACTTTGGTGCAAATGCTTTACGAGTTGTCATTTAATAGCAAAACAAATACAATGTTGACAATTTCATAGTATAAATAAATTTTTAGAATACCTTAAAATCAAAATCTGTTTCCGTGAAATTCTTATGTAGTGCTGCAGACAGATACTGCACTGTTGTAACTATTACGCTATAAGAATGAAAGGAACAACATTATAGCACTGTTGTACAGAATATACAGAATATTTCAATCTAAATTTAGTGAAAATCATGGTCTTTTATATTAATTCACAAAATAGTGGTTAATGTACAATTTAAAAAATTGCTAATTCATTGGATCATGAACATGAAGGCAACCACAAACATTCCAATCTAAAAATTTGCCCTGTGGAAAGCTAATACATAAATAGATTCTAATTCCAATACATTATTGAAAAATCTATCCAATTAAAATTATTCCATGTCTTAGACAGCCTAACAACACACTGAACTTCTAAATAATAATTTCTCCTACATCTACTGGTTTGTTCATAGCTACTATTAAGAACTGAATTGAATTATACTGGGTTGATATTCTGGGCTTTTGTTGCTGTTATTCAAGATATTTATTTTCATTTTTATAAACTGGTTGTGATTGTTCTAATAACAACAAAGTATTGCCACATAGGTAACTATCTCAAACAGCCCAGATATGGAGGATGTTGGTTAGCAAGATGGAAAATACATCCACAGCACCCTAATTCTCTGTCTTGAGAATTTGATGAGTTCCCCATCTATCCCCTCATCCAAATTGTTGATGAAGATGTTCAAAGAAAATTTGTTCAGGCACTGACAGGTTTTTTTTGGACTAGGGAGAGGAACCAAGAATGAGATTGACAAAGTATATCACAAAATTTTTTTTTTTTTTGCAAGTATAAGAAATATCCCAAGGGATGTTTTACTCCATTTTGTTAGGAAAAAGACAAGAGATCAAGTATTGCAACAGCATTTTAAAGTAAAATTAAAGATTGATAGTATAGATATAATTATCTTAAAAAGCATTCCTATTACAATTTTACATAAAAGAAATACCCTTTTTTAACTGAGATACTTGTTACGTATGGGGTTTAAGCAGCAGCTCAGCAAATACCACCAGGTGGTGCTGTACCATCACCGTATTGGCTGGTTAGCTTTCAGCGGGAGATTCAGATGAACGGATTGGCCGAGAGCGTACCTGGCAAGGTATATAAGGGGTACAGGAAACCCCCTTTGTTCAGTACAGTCCTACCCACAATAAAGAGCTGTTGCTGTACTCATCTGCCTGCTGTCTTCCATGCGGTCCAGAACCCACTACACAATAGTGGTGACGAAGGTGGGATGCTGCTTCACTCAGAGCTGAAATCACTAGCTGAAGTCACTAGGGAATGGAGGAAAGGTTTCTTACTCTGATTCCCTTCTATCGAAGCAGCATTCACAGGACCGGACACAGCATGGCAAAACTTAATCAGATCCGCGAATTCGACGTCAGCCATCCCGAACACTGGGAATCGCATCTGGGTCAGGTCGAGGGATACCTGCTGGTCAACCGGATCACCGAAGACCGTTTTAAAGCGGCGGCCCTGCTGTGCATCAGCAGCCCTGCCGTTTACGATATAGCCATCGGGTTGTGCTCACCAACAGTTATCGGAGCCATTTCCTACAGCGATCTCACGGCCAAACTAAACAAGCCGACTTTATAGCGGCCATGCGACAGGCCGCCTGTCTCTGTAAGTTTCACGATTTAGAAGAGCGGCTTCGCGACTGGATCGTTTTTGGTCTAAGCGAGCAGCGGCTGTGACAGAAATTACTCACGAAACCTACAATGAGCCTGCAGGAGGTTCTGGATGAGGTCCTGGCATACGATGTGGCCAGCGACTCAGGCCAGACCACTCACCAACCCAGCAGCACCTCTGGGGGATCAGTCCACCATGAGAGCGCTGCGTACGGTGGAGCAGACGGAGACGAAGCAGCTGAAATTGATGCGGTATACCGGAGGCCGGATAATCAACAAATCCAACAGCGCGGAGACCAAGAGGCCCATTGGCGGCCAACGCCATCGCAAAAATACACCGGAGGGAATGGTGCCAAAACTACCTCTGGAGGCGGAGCAACCAGTCCCAAGTGTGCCGGCTGTGGAGGGAACCATGTGAGGGCGGCCTGCAGATTCCATTCGCCTAAGTGCCGGGTCTGTGGAAAAACAGGCCTTCCAGGGCTCACAGGCCACCTGCCTATCTCGCAGACTATGTACAATCTTGAGGGGGGGACAGGCCTAGAGTCACATCATGGGTTGCCACTAACCATTGTAACTGCAGGAAATATTTTGCATGATGTTTTGTATTAAATATACTGTTTGTTCTTTTAAGGGGGAAGGGGTTTAAGCAGCAGCTCAGCAAATACCACCGGGTGGCGCTGTACCATCACCATATTGGCTGGTTAGCTTTCAGCGGGAGATTCAGATGAACGGATTGGCCGAGAGCGTACCTGGCTTTGGAAATAAATTTTGTGAACTTTTGTGAATTTTATGCAGAATTGACTTGGGAGGCCGGTGTGTGGTGTAGTTGGTTCACATGGTGTAGTAAGATGGAGGGTTTGTTGTCACTGTGTGTTGGGGGGTGGGAGCACAAAGGAAGGCTCAGCTAATCTCAATGTACACACACTGTAGTTGTACTTTGACAATAAAGGTTCATTTCATTTCAAAGTACAACCATTTATACATTGAGATTGGCTAAGCCTCCCTTCGTGCCCCCACCACCCAGCTTACAATGACACAAACCCTCCATCTTATTACACCATGTGAACTAATTGCACAACACACCGGCCTCGCAAGTCAATTATGCATAAAGTTTATAAAAATTATTTCCCGTTCAAAAGCCTAACAGCCCATGGATAAAAGCTGTTCTTCAGCCTGTTGGTGCGGCTGGCTATACTCCTATATCTCCTACCCAATGGTAGGAGAGTAAAGAGGTACCGTCCAGGGTGTGAGTAATCCCTGAGAATTTTCCTCACTCTTCCAAGGCAGTGAGCTCTAACCCTCTCCCCCCCCCCCAGAAAATCACCTTCCAATGACCCTGACCTGATATAATCTCCCATCACAAGACCCATTACCAGCCTCCCACTGATGACTCACTCCTGGCCCACTAATTCATACCCTCTAACTACCTTTACCTGAAGTACCTCCCCGTCACAAGCCTCTCTCTGATGACTGACACCTGGCCCATCACAAGATCCTCACTTGACACTCCCACACCTGAAGCCCTTATATAAGTGGAACACCGACACAGACAGCTGAAGATGTTACCTAATCTGGTAATGAAACGTTTGAAAACCAACCCTAAAGCTCGGAGAATGAACCTTCACCCTCATCCTACACCCGAGCTATGGATATTCGCCACTATTGTAAGTTTATATCTATTCCATACTGTCAATAGAGCATGTCTAATAAAATGGTTTTTGAAATCTACCTTAACTTTTTATTTTGCTTTCTTTTTCATTCTTTACTTCTTTCCTTCTATTATTAGTTTTTATTTCTTTCTTTAATTTTTTAAATAAGGTTGCCAAAAAAAATCAGTTCTCAGTATGTTTCAATGAAGAATAAAAATGGAACATATCTAAAATGATCTATGTGTTTAAAAATTTAATGAGCTGAAAGTACTTTTTAAAAGTCATCATTTGTTTTAAAAATGTACATGATTTTAGTAAAATTCAACTGTTTTAAAATGCATCAGCACTCACTTGCTAGTGAGTAATCTCATCACCATCCAATCTCGAGGAAAGACACTCATCTTCATCAGATTTCGAAACACACAGAAAATCTTCAGAAGAAATTCCTAGTAAAAACCAAGAAAACAATGTTAAAACATTACTAGCTGTGTTTTGAAGCAAATATGCACCTTCAACAAGGGAAAGAAAAGTTGTAAGTTTCAAAATGGGATGTAAAATCACTTACAGATTTATCTCCAATAGCCCTAAGAAAAAGGCCAGGGCAAACTATTTTTGAAAACTCTAGGAACTTTCCAAAATTGACTCGAAGTAAATAAATAAAAGATATAAAGAAGAATTTTAGAGATTATCAGAATCATCTTCAGGGTATAGCTGCTGCACACTAGTCAAAGATAAGAAAAAGTATTCTATAATAGAGCCTCCTTGAAATCCACTACCTCCAGATTGCTAACCATTTTTTTTCAAAGGGAATGTAATTTGTTTTTTAAAAATAAAATTCAAACTGCCTTATGATCTGTCATCTTAATAACAATGGGCATATGTGCTGTATCTGGATTAGGTTAGAATTTGTTTCTTTAAAACAGTCTATTAATGACTAGGAGTACACTTAGATCTCCTCAAACTCATGGTATCAGAAAATTCAATGTCACCAGCATATTAATAATTTGTTGTTATTGCTGTTAGCTGCGAAGTCGTGTCCGACCCATAGCGACCCTATGGACAATGTTCTTCCAGGCCTTCCTGTCCTCTACCATCTTCTGGAGTCCATTTAAGCTCACCCCTACAGCTTCAGTGACTCCATCCAGCCACCTCATTCTCTGTCGCCCCCTTCTTCTCTTGCCCTCAATCTTTCCCAGCATTAGGCTCTTCTCCAGTAAGTTAATAATATCAGACTCCAAATTTCTTTATTGCTGAATCTTTATGATACATAGTGTATGGGAGAGTAACATGAAACCTTGGCCACAGCTTCTTGCCAATTAGCATTAAAACATGTGGGAACTTAAGAATCAGCTGGTGGAACTTCTACATAGTATAGCCTCTACTTTTTACCACCTTCCTGTCTGTATTGTTTTTCCTCTAAGGTTCTTTACATTAGTATTCAAATAGGAAATCTGCCAAGACTAAAACATTCAAGGACAATTCTTTTAGTTACTTAGTCAACATCAAACTGAAAACTTTAAAAAATATTATTTATATATCGCTTCATATTTAATAAATATGTTAATTTAAAGTATTAAATATTTAATACATATTTTATTTTAAAGTATTTCAAATCATTCTTCGGGTGTTTACCTTTCTATGGGGAGTTCACTGATAGCAGAATTACAATTAAAAAAAGAACAAAAATATGAAGCATCAGTGAAATAATATCAACACAAAAGTAACATAAGCATGAGTACTGCATCAAATAGATTCTAGCCTAAATACAGTAAGTATAATTAGATTCAACTCTATTAAATGGTTCAATTATTTTTTTAAAAAAATATACATGTCAGCTGACACAGGAACATCTAACTGCTAATGGATTTGCAACCTCAGTATGCATCTAGGTCAGCTGCAATTTACATATCTATTGAGTGCAATAGGCTCAGTTCCCAATCAAGTATGCATGATAAAATAAATAATATGGAATGGCTTTGAATCTGTGACAAAAGAGAAAGAACAGACTTCTACGTAACCAAGGTCATTCTCAGCATTCCAGAGCTACAAGATGTACATCAGCACAAAAACACAGATGGGAAACATAACTAGACTACATTTATAATGTATCTACATTTATAATGTATATACCTTTAGCTCATCTTTACTCTGAAAATTTTCCAGTAGATGTTGAAAGTGAGTGTCGGACATCTGACGAAGTAGAGACAAAAGACAGGATACATATTCCCCCTGTTAATTTCAGAGAATAATTATTTTAGTGGAACCATTATATTCACAAGTCTAAATAAAAACATTAAGTTGGAGGTATAGGAAAAAGTTGTAGGGACTGAAAATGGAGCGATATTTATGAAATGAAATGCTATAAAATTTTCTCCATTCTTCTTCTCATGTCTGTACTTTTTAAATAAATTCATACTATTTAGAAAGTGTTCATGTAAAGAGATGTGTAATGGTATGCGGAGATATCTTGGGGGAAGAGGGTAAGAGAGGCTGTCTAGGAAACAATCAGACAAAAGAGGTAGGAATCCACTTTCTCAGTCAGAGAAAGAATCCTAGAACGGACCTGCCATAATGGAGCAAGCAGGTAAAAGTGGCAGTGGGCAGTTTGGACTTGCAAGATGTTGTTAATATAGCCTTAACAAGAAAGTAAATTTAGCCCAGAGAGTAAATTGTCTAGTTCACCCACGGGGGCTGACAAATAGCCACCAAATCAAATTAAAAATGGAATACAGAATAATTAGAGGCTTAAAGGATGAGAATTTGCTTTTCCTCTCTGCAGTGGAAAATATTTTTTTTCTGAAAGTTCATTCATTCATTCCTATAAATAGGACTTTGAGGGTTTTTTTTCCTATTTATCATAGCAGGCAATACAGCACTGTTTTCTACCTTTCTCATTTCAGTTGAGGCTAAGTTCACGCAACACACTGTCCAACCTCATAACAATAATATGGTGTAAAATTCCAGTCATGTATTTTTTTACTTAAGCACCCGCTAATTATTATAGCAAATGCCTTAGAAATAATTAAAAATATAACCTAGAATAATAGGCTAAATAAACTTAACAGCAGCATGGCTACAGTTCTTAGCTTCACCCTGAGAGTTCAGGACAGTTATTTTTAGTTTTGTAGCACAAAGAAATGAATGAATGAACAAAGAATGAATGAAAAATGTAGTAAACTAGAGATGAGAGGACAGGGAAAGGGAGCAGGCTAGATAAGCAGGAAATAGAATTTGATGGTTAGTTACTAACAGTGATTTCAGCTGTGCATTGTGGACAACGCTGCCCTCTTACCGCCTCCTGAGATTGTGATTTACTCATAATAGTCAGAAGAGTTTGTAACAGTACATCCAGGAGGCTCTCCACCATCATTTCTACCTCCTCAATTACATCTGTCTCCTATAGTAAACAGTTAGAACACAAAGAGTTAACATCTTATAAGATGGAAATGAAAATTTTTGAAGTTGCTTTTGGCTGCCTGTTCATTCATTTATGTATGAGGTTTATAGTCTAGAACAGCGTTTCCCAACCTTAGGAACTTGAAGATGCGTGGACTTCAACTCCCAGAATTCCCCAGCCAGCTATGCTGGCTGGGGAATTCTGGGAGTTGAAGTCCACGCATCTTCAAGTTCCTAAGGTTGGGAAACGCTGGTCTAGAAGACAAGAGGGGCTAGAGGACAGTGACTGTTTTGATGGGAACACAGGGAAAACTTGAAAATAGAGCCACTTAGTTCTATTACTGTATTACTAGTTTTTAGTTTGCTTTTATCTACTTTTCGACTAATAAAAAGGCTGCTAGAGGAGATTATAAAAATTGCACTAGGTTTTTGCTAGAACCTGCTTTCCAGACTTCCAATAAAGGATACAAAACACAAGAAAGGAGAATGGGAAAGAAAAAAAATGTATTACCCAAGTCAGGATCTCTAAAAAGGTGAAATCATGGCAACTAGACCAAGTTGCCATGATTTCACCTTTTTAAAGATACTTTTGGCCTGGATGATTGAGTCTTCACTTACATATCTAAGTCAGGATGGTTATAAAAATGTATTTTAACCCATTTCATTCTAGGCTTAATGCCCAATAGTCATTCTTATCTTTAAAACCCATAATGATGCAGTCCTATGGTCCCAGACAGAGCATCCCAAGAAGTCATAGTTACATCAAATTTTCTCCTCAGAAATCATAATAAAGCCCCCCCCTTTGTTTTTAACACCATATTTATTTAAATCTACAATAATTGATATTTTGTACTCCTAGATCAAATGTTCTTATAATAATCTACTACCTGATTAAAGACAATTGATTTACTGTATTACTTTAATATTTTGCATTCAGTCCTGTTCACAAACAAAATTCTATGATTAGTATTATGCCCAGCTCCCCCTTTTAAAATATTTTCAAACGTAGTATTTTGGGATATTGTTAAACTTCCTTTGGGTATGCTTGATACTGACTTTAAGATATTATAGTCCAAACCTATTTTCAAAACATGTACATCAGTGCTAAAGGTTCTACTTAAATAGCCATCTTTGAAGGTAGATGGGAATATATCAAATTAGCAATTTTAGTAATGTAATGTTATTGCTGTCATTATTATTTGCTTGCTCAGCAGTACTATCTATCCAAAATAAATTGAATAATTTTAGAAAAAAAATCAGGAAATTATTTAAGAGCCTAGGACATACCATACAGTAGTCTGGATTTTATATGTTACACAGAATTTTAATCATGTTTATTTTTCTGCTAAAGATGCAGAACAATTCTATATAGGCTGGCCAGTAGCCATATATCTTCTCTCAAGTAAATGTTTGAAAACTTTGTTAAGCACAATAACTAATGCACAATTTTCTGTCCTTTATGTAAAAAAACATGCATTCAATAATCCATTATACTAATGAGAAGTAGGTCACAACTATACTATGTTGCAAAAAACATATCATTTGAATTCTTCAGAGACAGATGATAGATAGATAGATAGATAGATAGATAGATAGATAGATAGATAGATAGATAGATAGATGATAGAAAGATAGAATGATAGACTTAGATTACCACGGAGCTAGTTTTGATGATAGAGAAGATACTGCTAAGAATTCCAGAGCAGATAAGCAACTCTTTTTGTTGTCTCAGATGAAGATGAATATGATGAAGGACCACAGGTAATAAGATTCGCCGGGATTCTAGGAATGGGAAACCAGAGGCTTGACATTATTTTACAGGAGAACTCAAAATACTGGAATGAGAAGCCTGCCTCATTTTAATTCACAAGTATATATAGAGAACCTGAAGAACTACCATTAATAACAAAGAAGGATGCAATAAAATTAATTGGACTTTTAATAAATAGTACAACAGTTTAATTAGAGGCCTCTATGAAACAGATTTTAAGGGAAACCCATTTTTATTCATTGAAATGCTAATTCTGAATAGCTAATTGTAAGCCACCCTGAGTCTTCGGAGAAGGGCGGGATATAAATGGAATTAAAATAAATAAATAAAAAATAAATAAAAATAATTTACAAACTGTTGCAAAAGGTTACATAGCACTTACAGTACAGTAAATAAAATGAGTAAATTATCTTTACTGGCAGCCTTATTTTCCTTCACTGTTTAATTAATATTGCTTCCCACAGAAGCTAAATTGTCAAAAGTCATGAACCTACAATATTATCAACCGTCATAGGAGATATTATTACATCAGGCAACAGAAATACTGGCTACCAAAAGTGAAGGAAAAGGCAATATCTAAGTAACATGAAATCTCTAACCGTTGATATTCTCACGTGAACCATAAAATACCGGATGACACTGAAAGTCACATTTATGTCCTCCTTCAAAATAATATTAGGTATACTTAGATATTTATTAGTGTGGATATATTAATTACTAACCTAAATGAATTCATACAATGCTTTCACTGTCTTTGTCTTTATTATTTTTAAAATTATTCTGAAAGTAAGACACGCTTGTGAACTTCAGGGTCCCTTTTCTTGATTCTAACAGTTCACTTAGGTTCAAAAGAAATGGTACAGATTTATGCACCAATTGCACCTATTCCTGGACAGGAAGGCCTTGTTCATAGTCGCTTGAGGACTTCCTGGTTGGACTATTGCAACAGGGCTGCACTTGAAGACCAAGCAGGTCCAGAATACAGCAGCACATGAAGTGTTTGGAACTCATATTGCACTACTGTTATGCAAGCTGCACTGGCTTAATTCCCTTTAAAGTCCTACTTGGCATGGGACCAGGCTATATGAGGGACCATTCTCCACTGGGATGGATACAGTAAGCATGGTACGGGTCCCATCCTTTTATGCTGTCATCTTAGGGGACCAGAAAACATGCCTTTTTCACAGCAGCCTCTGCCCTGTAGAATATACTTCTCCCTGGATCCAGCAGGCCTCTATTACTTTAGTTTTTTGGAAGGCCATAAAAAGCTGGCCCTTCCCCAAAATGCTAGAATAGGATGAAATAGGAACATATGGATGGTTCTGTTGGATGCATCCAAGGGGGATGATTGAAGTGTCAGGGTTTTTGTTTGTTTTTTCACTGTAGTGAGCCCCCCAGAGTTGAGTTCTTAAGATGGGAGGTCCTTATGAATTTTTTAAATAAATAAATTGAATAAGGTATCTTAGACTTCACCACTTTATTAAAAAATATGGACATCAGTTCCCTAACTAAATCTCAAGTATTTCTAAAACTGGTTACTGTATATACCCTAGTACAGAACCAGATATTAGTGTAAACACTATGACGAAGACATGGCTTTACTTTGGTGTGCTATAGCTATACAAGAATATTAATATGGACATAAATAAGGTTTTCAGGATCCGTTGTTTTTTTAAATTAAACATGAAAATATTTAATAATATTTAAAGAGAATGCTATGTCCTCTGTATAGAATGGGCCCTGACATTTAAAAAAATATTTCTTACTTCATTTCCTAATTTCCTAATCTCTTTATTTATTAGTAAACTCATATACCCATTGAAAAACAAATGAATGAGGGAAATTCAAAAATTATAGGACAATCTTCTCCCCATGTACATAAAAAAGAGGGAAAGCAAAAGCAGATGAAACAGTTCAAGGCAAAATCAGTGTTTAGGAACAATATGCAAAGTTGTTCAAAGAAAACAGAAAAAGAGGGAGTATAGTATTCTGGAAGATGTGTCTAGTTAGAATAGAAATATTATGCAGTATAATTTTTGTACATTAATTCTAATGAATCAACTTTTCAAAATATAATTTATTTTATGGTATTTTAGGGATACAGTAAATCAGACATGTCAAACTTGTGATGTCACATGACATCACGCAACATATCAGAACTTTTTCCCCACTGACAGCAATGGGGTGAGTGCGGTTTCCTCGTCACACATCCAACTGGCAAGACGGCAGTTTGACACCCCTGTAGTAAATGAAACCTAAAACAGTTTTATATATTATGTTCCTAAAGTGGCATAAAGCAAATTCTGTCCATATCGGGTATGCAAAGAGATGTATTATAATGATTAATATTATAACTGTTACCTGAGAAAGAAAATAAGCGACTGTCTACTGTACGAGCTATAGATTGCAATTTAACCACATCCATAGATTGTCCAATATGCACTGTACTGGGCATGCTCCCAAGAGTTCCTCGCACAAACTCTGCTACTTCCTGTACTGTAAACATCTGCAATAGCTCATCAAAAATTGCAGGGAAAGAATTCAATAGAGCAGCCTAAAAAAAATGGAAATATGAGACTTTTTGAACTCTTTTTGTAGTAATGATACCAAACAAATCCCTCTTTAAAGTTTCATGTTTCTATTAGAAAGATATTTTGGAAATTATGGCATTGTAACATGATTTCATAATACAAAGGAAGCCTAAACTACAACATCTTATAGATACTGAAGCACACAATAAAGACCCCCCCCCAGACTGCTCATGTCTTCTGAGTTGCATTCAGATCACATTTATAAAAACAGAATATTTTTGTGGCTATCACAGTTGATAGGGAAGTTCAATAGTCCTCTTCATACATTAAATTGTTTTAAATATATATGTAAGTAGGAGATGACACTACAATGCTTCATGAAATTAGAAAGCCATAGTATTGCGATCATCTTCAAACCAATATAAAAGCTAAAGAAGTCCCTGCAGATTTTATTCTGCTAGTTGTTGCCTATACGGGACAGTGCTCATCTCTGTTTCAAGGCCACTGACCAAGCGCTGTCTGAAGACATTTCTGTTGTCATGTGGCCAGCATGATGTCACAGAGCGCTGTTACCTTCCCACAGAAGTAGTATCTATCTATTCACATTTGCATGCTTTCGAACTGCTAGGTTGGCAGGAGCCGGGAAGAGGTCAGGAGATCATCCTATCGCGTGACACTTAGATCTCAAACCTGGGCTGCCGGCTTTCCCAGGGCTGCCGACAAGCCCAGAGTCTTAACCACTGAGCCACCACACTGCCCTCTTCAAACCAACATACATACTTTCAAATATTTTCTGCTAATATGAAGAGTTTGAAGAAAGAAGGAATGAAACAGAAGTATATAATCTGACTCTTACAGTTCAACTAATTATTATAATTTATATAGAGAAAGCAATAATTATGCACCATTATGGCAAATCATAGAAATAATGGCTTTTGAAAATATGACAATGTGCATTGTTCAATAGCTTTATGTTCATTTGTTCTTATATAAAATTGATAAAGGCTTCCAGAATATGATAGAATAACGGTTTAAATCTTGAGTAGCCATCAGCAAATCTTTATTTACAGGATGTTCCTAGAGTCATAGCAATCATATTTACAATTATTTATTCTCTTTTTCTGCAGCCTATTGTTGATCTGCTATAAAGTGAGAGGACATCCTAAAGCAATATGGGTTGTTGTAAGGAGAATCTGCAAAAATTAATTCCTGTCTCTTAGAGCAGTAGCTTCCACCATATTGCAAACTTACTTTCTTCTATTAAGACTTATTTTAGTGCTGGATAAGATTTTTTTTCAGCCCCAAAAGCACATTGTCTTATTGGAAAATTAATAAACTGTGTATCATCAGTGGAAGGACCAAATCACCAAGTGCCAAAGCCAAAATCAGCAATGAGCAAGTCACCCCACATTCTGTCTGTGTCACATGCATGCATGCATCTTGTGGTAAGATGGGCAATCAATAAATTTAAATAAATAAATAAATGACAATGATATTTTCATCCATCTAATTATATGAACTTCATATTAGTGCCACCCAGATAGATATAACATGTTAAATTTTTACTCTTTATTTATTCAATTTCTAGTCACCCAACTCAACCAAGTGACTTACTTATTTCAAAACTTCCCACTACATGCCATGTTAGTTTGTTTTAACTGCATTAGAGAAAGAGAGGTAAGTATGGTGAGAACTTTGGAAGTAAATTTTAATTTCCCAACAGTGACCTCCCTCTTTCATTCCTATTATAATAATTTACAGTAATTAGTCTTAGAAAACTATTGTCTCAAATCAAAGGCACTTCTGAGCTCAATTTCAATATTGGTGATAAGGAAGAAGAACAGGAGTACATTAGAAGATGAAAAAATTATCAGTCCTGTCCGATCCAGATGAACCTTCTCCTCCCTATCATCCTAGCTAAAGTTATCTTGAGTGGAAGCCCATTTGCAATACAGTGTGAATAGCTAGGAGGGAGTATTGGGGCATTCAAAAAGATAAGAATTAACTTTTTTGTTTCCTAGCTGCAACCTGCCCCAAATCTAATGATGGAAAAAGTGAACAATTCATTCTCACATCGCTCAGAAAATCTTTTGATAGATGGTATCATATGATACAAGTAACACATCTCCCTATGGTAAACAGTATTACCAGTGGGATTTGCAATAAGCCATAATTATGCCAAAATGGTTGTCCATGTTTCATGACAACATTGCACAAATAATGTAATAATGCAATGATGTCATAACATCTGATGTAAATATGTCTGTAGGTATCCCCATTGTGGATGCTTGTAAGTATGAGTGGACTATCCTCCATCAGCACTTGGCAAGCCAGAACAAACAGTTTATTATTTCCCCTCTTCTGGCTATTCATTTCTTTTTGTTTTATTTTATTTTATTTATAAATTATAATTAAATTAAAGATGGGTGGTGACTTCCATTGAAACATTTTAGAATTAATATTCTCAATCCAAAGAAATATAGACAAAATAAATAAAGATAATAATTAAATACCAAACCAAACAACCATTGTTATTTTAATTTCTTTATTTTTAAGATAAGTCAATTTCATCCCAGGAAAATATGCAGCAAATACTGCTATTATTTCCAGTGACAGTTGTATCAGAAGTGGTGATATCAAAAGACTTGTAATTAGAGAGAACATGATGCTCTTGGCTATTTCCATGAAAAAAAAAATAACAGAAAGAGATTAAAATAAGACCAAAATTCATTATATTTTCATTATTGGCTCTTATTGGCTCTACATGAATATTTAGTTGTTTACAATATGACATAAACCAAAACTCAATATTTAAGTTATTAAATATTCTATTAGATTTTTTGTTACTTTTTAATTATCATTATCATTAATATGTATTCTTTGAATTACCAGAGATAATCCAAAAGTTTGCCATAACTGATATAATTTCTCTCTAATGACTGGTGCTCATATTCAAAGTAATTCATGCAAACAGTAGAATAGTTCTTTGCAAATCATTTTATAGTTGCAAACATTGAAGTGTGCAATATATTTCAGATCTTTGTGCAGAAAAATGGACTGGATAAGGAAAAACACTCATTAGATACACCCATGATTAAATGTTTACAGGATATGGGGATAATTACTTACAGACTTAAATGATGGCCTTGCAATGCCACCACATTTTTGTGGGGCACATGTCACAGCTCCGCTCACCTGTCCTTCAGGCTGAGGGGCCTATGGGGCAATTAGGGTTAAGGGACAACACAGTGGCAAGTGGGAAACAAAAAAAGGTAAACTTTTGATGCATTAAAGTATTAAATAAGTTTTTGAATGATTTTTTTTTCAAGTACTGTGTCAGAGGTGAAAAAATAAAGTTAATGATTAGAAAACATTGCTATCAAAATTTTGTTTTCTTTAGAGAACAAACTATTATTGTTACTAGATTCTTCAGATTTATTTCTTTCACAAATGTGCAACAATATTAAGATTCTTCTTAAGACATATTAATAAGCCTGGAATACATACTGTATTATCTACTGGACAACAATTGAACATCTTAGCAGAATTCTCATGCTTGGGGCTTTTTAATGAGCCATTATTTTACTAGTAAAATATTTACAGAAAATGTTTATAAAATTGAATTGTGTTGAATGTGCCTGTGGGAAGAGATGGTGCATCTACTCAATAAAACATACTGAGCCAACTATTACTTTGCTGGTAAAATCTTTATAAAAATGTTTACAAAATTGAATTGTGTTGAATGTTTCTTTGAGAGGGGATGGTACATCTCAGTAAAATATAGGTTGTCCTGGTAACTTTAAATAACTATAAACTAGTCTCCAATTTTTCCTTCTGCAGAAAAGGGTTTTTTATGGTTTACAGTTGCAGAAACTGGAGGATAGATTATCAGGACCCTTTTCATAATGATTCAGGCCGAGACATGAACCTGAATCCACACTGATCACTTTTCTGTCATCCTGTAGCAAGAGTAGGATATTGGTGTAATCCTTCTGATTCAGTGTGTTCTCTTAGTCGCTTTGATACCATTGATAGTGATATTTTTCTGGACCACCTGAAGGGGTTAGGAATAGGTGGCACTGCTTCGTAGTAATTCTTCTTAAAGGGCAGTTCCAAACAGTGGTAGTGGGAGTTAAGAGTTCAAGCTCTATGGCTCTCTGTTGTAATGTGCTGCAGAAATTGACATCTTCTCCTCTCTTACTTAACATCTACATGAAGGTACTGGTGATGGTCATCCAACAGCACAAAGGCAGCATTGGTGTGTAGATGATATTTAACTGTGTATCTTGACTCCAGACAAATAGAAGATATGGCTGAGGGTTTTATCCCAGAGCTTGGAAGCCATAAAACTGGATAGGAATAATAAAAAGAGTCTGGTTCAATCTCAACAAAGGGAAATAATTTTCAGTATAGAAGCCCTCCAATTCCAAAGATATTGCATCTTTGACTCTGGATGGAGTTGTACTTCCCTTTCAGTGTTAATTCATAATCTGGGGCTTAACCATAGCTAAGAGCAGATGGCAACTGTGGTTAAGAAGGGCTGTTACATTGTTTTATCTTGTGCAACAATTATAGCCTTTCCTGCATTAATAGGCTTTGCCCAGTCACTTAACCCTTGGATTTCTCTCAGTTAAATTATTGCAATGTACTCTGCATGAGATGGTCATTGAAAACCATCCAGAAATTTCAATTGCTTCACAATAAGCAACTAAAGAAGTTTTGGACGCCCAACAATTTATCCAAGGAACACCTCTGCTTTGAGAGCTACACTGCTTATCAATATTGTTCTGGGTGCAATTCAAGATGTTGAGTGTCACCTTAAAAGTGCTTTATATTCAGGACTGGGCATCTAGGAACCACCTTCTCCCAGTAGTCTCTGCCCATCCTTTGAGATCTGAAAGTGAAGTTGTTCCAGTTGGCTTACACAGGCTGTGGGGTAATTTTTGTTACACCTGATGATTAAATGTAAATATGGGTTCTGGTTGTTCCCCAGGAATCTGGTGATTTATATTGCAATATAGCTGTTTTTAATTTTTAATTTCATTACTATTTGTGCTGCTCAGAGACAGATATGACAGAAGTAGCATGTAAGTTCAGTGAAACAAATAAATAGAAAACTGAAAAACTGATAGGAATGCAGAAGGATTGTATTATGGGTTCCTAGCATTTTCCTAGTCCACAGGTCGGCAACCCTCAGCTCCGGAGCCGCATGCGGCACTTTGAGCCGTCTCCTGCGGCTCCCAGTCGGCCGGTGCACGCGCACCTCTCCGAACGGGAGGTACGCGCGCACCACTCCGAACGGGAGGAGGTGCGTGCGTACCACTCCGAATGGGAGGAGGTGCGTGCGCACCACTCCGAACGGGAGGAGGTGCGCGCGTATCACTCCGAACGGGAGATGGTGCGTGCGCACCACTCCAAAGGTTTGGAGAGCTGCACGCGCACCTCTCTCGCACCTCCGCCCGAACACCCGTTTGGAAACCGCTGTTCGGGCGGAGGTGCACGCGCAGCTCCACCTGAACACCCATGTCGAGACCTGCTGGTGTTCGGGAGGAGGTCGGGCGGCAGTTTGGAGGTCCCAGGGGTGGCTCCAGCGACGCCCGTGCTGAAGGCAGCACCGCAACCCAGCGCCCGTCACCATGGAGACCCATTGCCGCTGGCGTGCAGGTGCGTCCACATAAAAAAAAGTGGAACCGCATGCATGTATCCACGCGTGCGCATGCACAAAAACCGTTTTGCGCATGCACAAAACATTGTTTTATGCGCATGCGTGGATGCACTTTTTTTAATCTGTGATGGAACCGGTTCCCAGTGGCTCTTTTGCTTTTTCAGGTTGCCGACCCCTGTCCTAGTCAATCGGTTATTTTCCTTTGAAAGGTTTTGGTACATTGACAAGTAATTCTATAATTTACAAACACACAAATAGAACTTTAGAGATTTATAACCTGTGTAAAGATGAGAGTCTCAGAGCTTCTGCTGTCCAAACTGAGTACAAATCTGATGGACTGGAAAAGTTCCTGGATACTGATTCTGAATTGTTCCTCCTCCATTCCACAAGTAGCTCTGGAGTAAAGGATCCGAGACTGAACAATAAACTTGAAAAGATATTCCAATGCCTTAAGAACAGGAGAGGAATTAGGGGAAAAAAGAATAAGGGGTTTATAAATAGCAAGAGGGGAATACATTAAGTATATTATTAATATTCAAATTCTTATCTTTTATATGAAGGATATTACTATTATTAATAAACTCATTTGCTGCCCAACTCAGAGTTTGAAGCGACTCTGAGTGGTGGATAGATACATATTTATTTAGTTAACAATCAATAAAATAAAAACAAAATTTAGCATTCTCCTTCAAGAAAGCCATTTGCAAAAATAGCAGGTTCCAAGAATTTGAAAAAAAAACCCATACAATCTATTGTTAGTTGACAAATTATGGCTTGGTATTTTTTATCTTAGTAGGAGAATAGCAATAATGTAATTAATATTTACATATATTAAGTATGAACCAAATAGACAAAATGGGTTAATATTTTTTAAAGAAAAACTTGATGAGATCTGGACAGCACTGTAGTGCAAAAAGGTTATTCAGTTTTTTAAATTTGTTTTCCAAGTTTGGACATTAATATTATTTTTTCTTACTATTAATTATGAATGGATTATTAAGCTTATGTGAGAAATAACATGGAGGAATCCAACTGTTATCTGTATGTTTGAAAAGAAATTGCACCTTTCAGCAAACCTTCTTGTTCCATTGTTGATGAGTGAGTACATTTTTATTCTGGTGTTTTTCCCTAGTCTTAAATTAATCTACTGACTCAGCAACAATAAATCTGATTTGTAACCCATTTTAAGCTCCAAAATTTCACCTTAAATCAATATTTTGAGGTAAGCATTTAATTCTAAATAGCACCACTGAAGATCGATATTGCTGGAAATCACTGAAAAAAACTCATTAAATAATATATTATTTAATTTTCATTCCTAATTAAGTTTTGCCCTTAGAAAAGCAATATTTTCTTTTTAAACTGAGTAATATTTACATAGAATACATACCCGCATTGCTTCTTGAATATGATCCTGTCGTACTAGTTCAGCTGATCGATCCATATACCATTTCAAACAGCGGATGAGTTCTCTGAATAAAAAAATCACATTGATAGACATTTCAACAGGAGAAAAGCTCAAAGTGACAGATTTTTCTGAAATATATCAATATCTATATTTATACTTACATCTATTTATATGCATACATGTATGTTTCTGTATGTATATGTATGTATATATATGTGTGTACATGTATGTAACAAATTAAATAAACAAATGATGCTTTAGCAGCACAATTTTGATCTATAATCACTGGACTTTCAGTGGCTATGATTATACTCCGTTTTTAACTCTTTGCTATGCTGATTCTATAAACTAGGGGTCCCCAAACCCCAGTCCGTGGACCAGTATCAGGCCGTGGCATGCCAGCAACTGGGCTGCACAAACAAGCAAAACCCAATCCACAGGATGCAGGCAGCATACAAAACCACGCCCTCTCCGGTCCACAGAAAAACCTCTCTCCACATAACCGGTCCCTGGTACCCAAAAGGTTGGAGTCCTCTGCCATAAACTATTCTCTGTGAGAACTTAGTATGTGTAAAACCCCAAGCAAATGAATATCCTTTTCTAAATATCATTGTGTTGATATTAACATTTACTTAATAAACTGGCCTCCAAAAAGAGATGACTTACTTATATGCCAGAGCTCCTGCAAAGTGCTTCTGAATATAAGTGTCCATTACAGGTCGAAAATGAAAATATTTACTATCACGCAAAAGATTTATGATAAACACCTAAAAGAGAAAGATAAAAAAGAAACATATTAGACATACTCAATTCCAGCAACCGTTCCTTGTATGTTTTAGTCTCCAGTCTCCTAATCATCTTTGTTGCTCTTCTCTGTACTCAAAGTCTCAACATCTTTTTTACATCGTGGTGACCAAAACTGGATGCAGTATTCCAAGTGTGGCCTTACCAAGGCATTGTAAAGTGGTATTAATACTTCATGTGATCTTGATTCTATTCCTCTGTTAATGCAGCCTAGCACTGTGTTGGCTTTTTTGGCAGCTGCAGCACACTGCTGGCTCATATTTAAGTGATTGTCCACTAGGCCTCAAGATCTCTCTCGCAGTTACTACTATGGAGCAAGGTACCTCCTATACTATACCTGTGCATTTGGTTTTTCTTGCCTAAGTAAAGAACCTTACTATGGTAGTTGTGGATCCACAAGTGATTAAAAAAGTTTTGGAAAAGTTTCAGCAAGTAACGCGGCAAAGGGAAATAGTATCTTAATTTTAATAAAGTATTGAGGGGAAAGTGCTCTCACATCTTGCCTCAGAATATTGACCTGTCAGAAATATTTTGTGCTTACCAAAGATTGAAAGACCAGAAGTCCATATTTTTCTGTGTTATCATCCAGAATCACAAACAATGTATCCAGAATATCCTGTAAGAACTGGAAAAGCACAGGGATTTTTACATCTCTTTTTAGAAAGTTCTAGCAAACCAATTTCATAATTTTCTGACATTATTTGTAAGTACATTTATTATTCTCTTTTAATTCTAAAGTACAATATTATATAGAAAATCAAAACCAGATATTCTGAGCAAATTTAATTTTTTCTAGTCCTCAATTTGTTTTATGAGCTCTTTTTATTAAGTCAAATCTGAAGCAAAAAATCCAGATTAATATTTTTGACAGGGTTTTCATATGGCACTAATGAAGTATTAGAGGTTGGATCTTGCTTGTTTATTATTTATGTATTTGATAACACCTATGGTTATATGTATATATTTATATAATATAGGCAATCATATACACATTTTATATTTTTTAAAAATTAATAAGGATCTATAAATAGACAGGATCCACAACAAGAACAAGCATACAACATGATGGTAAAAGTGAGGACAAGAATGCTGGCAGGAAAATGTTCAAATGGCTTTGGGGAAAATTTTCCAGCCATTTGGTGTAAACTGATAATTTTAATCCTTGAGTTACGACTGCAGTTAGAACTGAAATTCTTGTCACTAAGCAATGGGGTGTAAAAGGTGATGTCATGTGACCACATCACTTAGTAACAGCCAGGGCTTTTTTTGTCATAGAATGCTCAGAACGGAGTTCCGGCACCTTTTTTGGATGGAAACTTATAGGGTAGGCAAGGCGGGTTGTATGACATGTGTGAGTTCCGGCACCTTTTTCTTTTACAAAAAAAGCACTGGTAACAGCAATCCAGAAAATCCTACTTGTCATTGTAACCCCAGATGCGCAGATTGTCAAGACTAAGCATTATTTGTTAGCCTTATTAATACTATATCACACATTTTCAATACATGTGATGAAATGTGCACCTGGGAAAGGAGTGGGGAAGGGATCTCGGCAAGAATACCATGGTTTCCCCAGGAGGAGACTGTACATTCCAGCCCAGAATAAAAGTCTGTGCACTCCTGAACTAGCTGGGGGAGGGAGGAAGAGAGGCTACACCTAGAATCTCTCAGAGTATATCTATTAGGTTAAAAGGGTACAGCTTTAGCCTGGCAAGATTCTTTCTATTAAATCGTATTGGACTAGATGTCACAGTATCGTCTTTTGGACTGGGACTGACAATATACTGTACCAGTGTTATTTTTTTTTAAAAAATAGGGCAGTAAAAGATTTGAAATAGTTCTGGGTCCTCCGTATCATTTTAGTTCATAAAGTAATGAAGAGAATTTGACTTATCACTTCTTACATTGGTGATTAAGGTAATCACACTGAGATTTTATTTATTGATAAATACAGTACAAATATTAATCAATCTTTCCCCCCCTAAAAACAATGAGTTATTGTAATTAATTTATTAAAAATAGCTTAGACCAAATTCAATACCTTAACAATTTCTTCACCGCTAACTTGGCGTAGTCTACCTAAAATATCCATTACACGATCTGGATAAGCTTTCCATTTCAGAAGAGCAAGCAGGTCCACTGTATATAATAGAAAGGAAATAATATAAGATGATAGAGGACAGGAAAGCCTGGAGGAACATTATCCATGGGCTCGCAATGGGTCGGACACGAGTTCGCAACTAACAACAACAAAGTATATAAATAATAGTACTTATTTAAAACACTCTGAATACATTGATAGCAACTTTTTGTGGATTTTTATGAAGATCATCTAGTCCTGGGCATGAACAAAATATAAAATATATTTGTTAAATAATTTGAGAAACTATTGGACACAACTGTGATTAATACTTTGCAATTTCATTTATATTGTTCTCTTGTTTTCACAGTATGTGAACTAGAAACATTAATTCAAATGAAAGTGCACTTCACTATTAATTTGATAAGGGAGAAAAAATGCTGCTGGATATCTATAAGAAATTTTGCTTCCCAAAATGAATTCAATTACAGAAGATCATACATTATATTAGTATTTTTAAAAATACTAAAAATATTTTTAAAAATTATAATAATCATGAAGTCTAAAAATAACTTAGGAAAACATGTTATTTAGCAGGATTTTTCTCTTCTTTCAAGGTATGTGCTATCAGATCATTATATTTCTAATATTTTTCCAAACTAAAAATTATTTGCTTCCTTTTTAACTCTAGGAAACACCATTAGGTGTTTTTGAAGGCTACAAAAACACATAATCTGAGCTATTTATTTGTATATGAAATCATGTGATTTTGTTACTCATTAGTTATGTTCACTCATAATGATAAACCAGAATGGATTTTTTACAGTCATGATCATTGAACAAACTGCAGTGTCTTCTATATTGCATAACTAAAACATAACGGCATAACATACTAAACCAGATTTTAAAATGCTGTCTAAACAACTTTAATTTAGTAAGTATTGTAGGAATATGTCCTATCTGGAAATGCTTGATGTAATTCCAATAGGTGGCAGCATCTAGACAAGTTGGTTGATCTTGGAAAAAACCTGTCCGTAGGACAGGACCTAATTTATACTTGGAAGAGAAATCAGGAAAGACTAACTGGAATTTTTTTTTTGCCAGTCACATAAATTTTTGTTGTCAGGAAAACTACGTGGGCATATCCATGTGATCACCAGGAGTCAAGGTCAATAGGAAAGAATCATTGCTTCTTTATCTGTTCTGCCTGAATCCAAATGGTAAAATATTCAAGTGGCAGAAGGTAAATTTGGTCAAATGTTTAGAGGACCTGCTTAATTAAGTTAGAATGTGGTTTTTGCTTGTTTATTTGTAGAAATTTTGGTGAGAAGTATTATTGTATATATAGCTGCTCTTACAGTGTAAATTGGAAGCAACCAGCTATCTTGCAAAAAGAAATAAGGAAATAAGAATGTATAAGCTAACTAAAATTTTGTTTTCAAATTAATACTAGAAAAAAATAAGCATTAATTTGTTTTCTGAGTTACTCTATTAAACAACAGTTACATAAAACAACTATAATCTAGGCAAGCCAGATAATTAAGAAAACAGTTTATTTCTTACAAATGTCCATTAAGTTTATAGACATTAAACTATTGGAATGTATTAAACTATTATGAAAACCTGAGCTTTGTTACCAATCCCTGAAGACACAGGTTGAACATAGAAAATGTAGCTTCTTTCTGCATTCATAGGTGAAATACTGTAATACTGTAAACCACCTAGAGTGCAATAGGATATATATTGGCAGCATATACATTTCATGAGTAAATAATAAATTTTCAAGGCTACTTGTTATGAATTTGTACACTAAATACTCAATTCTTTGAATTTTTCTATTAAAATAATAAATTATATTTTATTTACAATTGTGATTGGGAAGTTAATCACAGCAAAGTATGTATTTTTAATGTGAAAATGTGTTTCATAACTGTTTCATACACATAGAAACAGAGTCTTTCAAGTACAGATACATGCTGCAAGTAACCACATCAATCAGAACCACCATATGAAAATCCATTTCAAGCATGTATATACAGTAGGTAAGACCATTATGCTTTACTGAAAAGTAGACTATGTATCATCTGTCTTATGAATTCTTGGAATAAAAAACTGCTGTACCATTCTGGGTAAGTTTGGTAGAAGACAGCTGAGTAGTGATTGAAAAAAACTCTTTGGTGCTGCGCTGAAAAATCAAGCTTGAAGGGATGTTGGGACAACCATTATAATCTTCTTTGCAGCATGGAAGACCCAAGTAAAGTGCATGGTTATTGAATGTGCTGTTTTCATCACACTGGAAATACAAGAAAATAAATTATTCAGTTTTTTATTTTGTTCTATACATTGTTACATTAATCTGATTAGGGTGAAGATTCATTCTCTGAGCTTGTGGGTTGGTTTCCGAACATTTCATTATTTTTATTTTTATTTTTTATTTTAATTCCATTTATATCCCACCCTTCTCCGAAGACTCAGGGCGGCTTACAAGCTTAGCAGTAGCCTTCATTCTATGTATATGCCTGCTTATTAGGGCTTTCACACACACCCCAAGCGGCATTATTACAAAGTCAGCTTAATTGCCCCCAACAATCTGGGTCCTCATTTTACCTACCTCGGAAGGATGGAAGGCTGAGTCAACCTTGAGCCTGGTGGGATGCGAACCCACCCTTATCAGGCTAGGTAACATCTTCAAAGAAGTTTAGGGGATGTCAGTGTTCTGTTAATAAGGGATTTGTGTGGTCAGCAAGTCTTGTGATCGGTCAGATGTGGATGTGTCAAGTGAGGGTTCTATAATGGATCTTGTGATGGGTCAGATGTGGGTGTTCCAAGTGAGGGTCTTGTAATGGGTCTTGTGATGGGTCAGCTGTGAGAGTCTCATAATGGGTCTTATGATGGAGAGGTTACATCAATGTGTTTGTTCCTGGAATTGCTTGTGGAGTGCCAGGCTTTGATGAACTCATGAGTGTGGCAGGTGCTAGTGTGGCCGATGATTTTTGTGTTGCTCCAATGGAAGCCTGGCATTCCACAAGCAATTCCATCAACAGACACATTGACCTACAACCAGCCTACGATCCCCTTAGAATCCAAATCAACCACAGAGCCAATGAGAGACATTATGGACCCTCAACTAACCCAAGCAAGCCTCAACCAGCACTTCACCTCTCAATGACCCTCACCTGATGTAACCTCCCCATCCCAAGACTCTCACTGATGATTCATATCTGACCCATCACAAGACCCTCACTTGACACACTCACACCTGACCCTCATAAGGCCTACTGACCACAGAAGAAAAACTGATATTGGCATCCCCTAAACTCTGCTGAAGATGTTACCTAGCCTGGTAAAAAAATGTTTGGAAACCAACTCACAAGCTGGAGAACGAACCTTCACCCTCATCCTTCGCCTGAACTACAGATATTTGCCACTATTGCTAATCAGACTATATTGAAAAGCAGCACTGATCCTATTCATGTATATGTTTTGCCTACAAATGCGTACAACATTCATTTATTAATTACATCATTTAGAATCAAAACGTTACACGTATCTGCCATTAGAATTAGCTTCCTTTAAATATCAGAATCAGAATGAGTACAGGGATTAAAATGTATTCCTGTGATCCCAAAATGCAACACTTTTCATTTATTTTACCTGTCAAGGATTCTAAATATCTCTTCTAGTGACAGAAAACAGTAACATTCTTTGCTAAATGGAGTATTTTTTTTGGAATCTGTATGTGATACTCTAGTCCACAGGTCTGCAACCCACGGCTCCGGAGCCGCATGCGGCTCTTTCAGCCGTCTCCTGCGGCTCCCGGTCCTCTGCCATGTGCAGTCCAAAAAAAAAAAAAAAGTGGGACTAAAAAAGTTCAACCAATCAATTCAAATATGCAGGGTAGGTGCATATCTCGCCTTGGCTCCAGTCAAACCCTGTTCTGCGCATATGCGCATGTACGTGCATGCGCACATATTTTTTGCGGCTCCCAGTTTTTCCTTTTGTGAGGGAACTGGTTCCGAGTGGCTCTTTCACTGTTTCAGGTTGCTGACCCCTGCTCTAGTCTATCCAAAAGCAGTAACAGAACACCCCAAAATGGTGAGTAAGGAACCTTTTTTTAATTTGTGTTAATATTATGCTCAGATGACTATAGTATAAAGCAAGAAAAAAGGAACCAAGATTTTAGTGATACTTTTCCATGATTAACTGCAATATTTTGACTGTTTATTTAAAAAAAGTTATCAGCATTCTTAGATTTCCAAAACTGCAAACTTTCATGTAACAGAATAACAGAATTGGAAGGGGCGTAGGAGGTCTTCTGGTCCAACCTAGTCAAGCAGATGTGTTTCTCGCATTAAATATAAGTCAAAGAGGGGATATAAACATGCAAGGATCAGAACACAAAAAATGAAGAATAGTACCTTATAAACATAAAGCTCATGAATATCATCAGATAGGGTAGTACCATCATCTCTCATTAATGGTGTAAATGCAAAGCCAAAGAGTTTCTTTTCTCCTTTATCTTTTGCTGCAAAAGCAAATCAAATGTTTGCACACATTTTTAAAATGACAGATTAGGTCCTTAGGTTATCTGTCACAAATGAAAAGTGAATATGCTATGGTAGTCACAGTGCACATGTATGACTAAAGAAGCCAGAGTTCAAATCCTCACTAAAGCATGCAGTTCAGTGGGTGATTCTGGACCAGCCATTCACAACGTGACATGTCATAAAGTTGCAAGAATAAAAAAACACTGCTTCCAACCAATTTCATACTTGCGCAGCTATAAGTTAGGTAAGTTCCTGCGACTATTGCTGGTTGACATAGGTGCAATAATTTACACTGTCATATATTTTCAAATTATTTCCTGCTCTATGCACTAATCTAATGAAAACATGCAAAATACGACAATAAGATCTCCTGCAGATATAGAAACTTGGAAATGCTTCTGGTGAGGGGAAAACCAATGCCTGCATTTTTGCAGAGGCAGCTAGATGTGAGATGAGGACTGTCGAAATTTTCTCTGGAAGAAAGAACTGGAGATTGCCCACAAGTACTTTGGACAGCTGATTTATATAAACAGACAGCAGAAGCTGTTATTTTTGCAGCCACCTGCAATCAGCTGGAAGTTGCAGATTCCATCATGCTCCCAGCCGTAAATGCACTTTTTCAGGACTCAAGGTTCAACGAAGCCTCATCTTTTTATTCACTTTGGAGCTTTACCTTTCTTACTGTTTTTTTTTTAAGATTGAAAAACCTTAAGAGCCACAGTCACTGGGTAGAATTCTCTTCGATCCATTTTGAAAAGAAAGAACATCACGTCTGTCCAGCTTTGTAAAATCTTTATTTTTTTTATAATTTCTTATAATATACAGCAAATATTGAAAAATTAAAAATACTGCATATAAAAATTTAAAAATACATTGTGGAATAACCTTTTTAAATTGAATTGTAAGAGATTTACTTGAGTTACTTCATGAAAATTACAAATGGACCTTGAAAGATGATAAGAACTTCTAGAAAAGAGGAAAAGATATGAAAAGAAAACAGAAGCTGGACAGGGAGAAGGCCTATTGGGTGTAGTAGAGTGGGGCTAAGGCCCAGGCCTCTTTGGCATGGTGGGACAGGAAGAGAGGCCAGACATTCTGGCACATGGAAGGCTTCTATACACTGGTGGGCCCTGTAGCTGGCCTAGGCCTCCCAAAGACTCCCCCATTCCCTGCGGTACCAGGGTTGGGTCACTGAGTGAAGCAGTCACTTGGGCATCTTGCTTAACAACCATTTCACTCAACGACTGTGGTGATTAAGTTGAGGGCTACCTGTATTTTGGTAGGTTTTGGTTTGTCTTATCTATTTAATATAATCCTTAATAAAAATTATGTAAAAATATTAACAAGTTATACTCACTGGAACAGTGTCTGAATTCAAAACGGAGGTGAGACCCGCGGAATCTGTCAATGGGAATTGGGAGCTTGATGACCTCTCCCCAGCGAGGGCTATTATTATGATAGAGAACAAACGAATGATATATACTTCTATTTGGCTCTCCTGAGCCTAAGCTAATGCAGTCCTAGAAAAAAAAGTACAAGGTAAGAATACTAAAATATTACAGTAAACATGATACAAGATACTAAGATACTAACAACCTCATGTTAACAATACAAGGATTCTGTATATTTTAATTAGTCTGTGTTGTGCATGTAGCCCATTGTGCCAGACTGTGAATTCACATTCCCAAGGGAAAGGGAGAGGGAGGGAGAGAGGGAAAGAGAAAGAGGGAGGGTCTGTCACGTGCTCCAGCTCCTTCCTCTACTGGACACAGAACACATTCGGTCTTCTGTCTCCAAAAAAGTCTCTGTGGAAAATTTGGTATCCCCACAAAACTAGAGTAATCCAGGAATCTTAAGTAAAGGATAATTTTGCTTTATGTCAGGTGCAAAAGACCAGGTCCACAAGTGAAGGTTCAATTAAACTGACTTATAGCTAAAGCCTATGCGCAGAAATTTCCCAAAAGTGCTTTTTAAAAGGCAACTAGACTTTCTTAGTTTATTTCCTTGAAAACATTCCGCTTCTCATCCAAGAAGCTTCTTCAGTTCTGATGGAATGTCAGTCAGTTTTTCCCCATTTTTCTCTTCCTTATATCAGAGGCTTAATTTTGGCTGGCAGAGGGGGCATGCTCAGACAAGGAATTCCTTATGCCTGAGTCTAGGAGGAGGACCTTCTCTGCCATGGCTCCTGCCCTTTGGAATATCTTATCCTCTGAGGTGAGATTGGCTCCCACCCTTTTGACTTCCTGCAAGACCGTGAAGACCTGGTTCTGTCAAATGGCTTGGGGCCCCAATAAAGGTGCATCATCACACTGGATGTGGTTGATGAATTAAGAAGCAATTCCATCTCCCCCCACCCCACCCCCTTGTACATCCTGTTCCGTTCCTGATCTTTTTATTTTGATTGTGATTTCCATTTCATTGTTGTAGAAATATTTATCTCTTAGGATTTTAATGTTTTAATGCTGTAAGCCACTCAGAGTCATTTTGATATGAGATGGACGGCAAACAAACAAACAGATAAATAAATAGCTGAATTTTTGATATTAAATTTGGTAACCATTTGCTGAGTTTCAGGTAGGAGAAACAATATCTAACCAAATTTAACAGTATCTAAAACAAGCAATAAAAGTAAGCTTGTCCAACTTTTTTTTAGCTTTGCTTAAATAGCATAAGAGGATATAGTTTGAATGTTATGGCAGGGAGAAAAGAACATACTGAATGAGGTGTCTTGGGGATAATAGGAGCCAATATGGTAAGGGTGTTGCTGTGATATCCTGGTGCCAAGCTGGAACTGCATCACAGTCACATCCTGACTGTCACAACCTGGGGTCAGACTTGGTACATATTTCCCTGGAGGCTGAGGCTGGATTATGGGTTCAAGTTGCTAATGTGGAAAACCTCAGAAAAATATTCCAAAATGTTTAGTTGACTGAGTCAAAGTAAGGACTCACAAAAAGGAAAGTAGTAGAAAGTACAGAAAATGTCTGTGTATACTTAGCCCAAGGTGGAAACAATAACAGCTTAAGTGTTAAAGCAATTCAGTACATGATCCATAAAGTTACGGTAATTACCACAAAAAGTTAAGAAGAAGCAAATGAGTGACTATCATGATTATGGATACACAGAGGGCTTTCCTCTGGGTGTTCAGCCTCTTCTCTGGGTTTAAAATCTATTGCTTTGCTCTAACAGGACCATGTGAGCATAATCTAAAATAGTTAAAATGGGTGAATACAAAAACTTAAAAATAAAACATTGTCTCAAAACCTCATACAGTAGATAGATTCTAGTATAATTAGGTAGAAGGCCCTTAAAGTGAAGACAAGATTAATTTCTCTTAAAAGGAATTGACAATAGACTATGTATACTTCTATACTGTAATATGGGTAGGGTGAATTCTTCAATATTATTACAATATTTCAGTGATTTTGGATTTTGGATATAAGAAAAGAGAAGATACAGTTTTTATAATACGCTATGCAATGCAATACCATTTGAAATGTATGGATTCTCTTGGGAGGGTTATTAGAATTCAACATGCAAATATTGTTTGGTAGTTGGAATCCTCATTGAAATCTGACCACAGTGTAAAATGGAGGAGAACTATGTTACGTTTCCATAAACATTTTGGTGCAAAGATGGAAAAGTGATGTAATAATAAATTAAATGGTCCATCTAAGAAACAGAATTGGTGCTAGATGTTTTGGGATAGAAAATACAGCAGATTAAATCATGCAAAAGAATCTTAAATCATAACATACCAGTGAAATAAGCAATTTTTCTAGCTGAAAAGTCTAGTTTTTGCTTTAGTTCATCATTAATTTAGAATAAAGATTTGATTAAGAATTTCAACTCTTCCACATATAAAAGATTTTAAATTTTAAAGAATTTAAACCCAACAATGAAAGAAATACATTGAATAAAGTATGTAAATATTTACACCTTTAGAATCTCTCCATCTGCATACAGAACGTACATAGTTACTTCTATGTTCTTTTGAACACTTTTTCCACCTCTCTCAAAGTCTCCTTTCTCTAAAGTCAGGTACAAATCATTTCGTATATCACCTACATATAAGGAGAGAAAATGCTTTTAGAAAAGAGCACATAGTAAATTATTCTTCTGGACAAGCCAATGATATTTTGTTTACTATTCTTATAAGATATTAACTCATTCCAATTGTAAAATGAATAGTTAATAAAAATGAACATTTAATATTCGTGTATTATATTTGATGGCTGTTAGTAATGCTTTATGGAGTCTGAAAATAGGAAACCAGTTATGAGACAAAGGAGAGGGAGAGGACATGAGGTAAGATTTTCAAATTCCTTTTAAATTATCTAGTTAACAAATATTTGGTCAAATCATTCAAGATTGTTCTATTTCCACATTGATAGCTAATTATAAACAGTTGTAGACAATAAAGTCAATACTCTAACTTTTACTGCATACATTCTTCCATCCTCTCTGTAGGACAGGTTTACCCAGCCGTTTTTTTCAAGCAACTATAGTGCTTAAAAGTACTTAAAAGTTAGTGAATCCTTTTGAATTTTCAATATTTCTGCATAAATATAACTGGAAAATGACTTATTCCCTATATCACAAGTTCTAAAACTAGATAATGAGAACTCAATTAAACAAATATATCAAAAACATTATACTTATTCATTAATTTATTGAGGAAAATGATCCTAAATTGCATATTTGTATGTAGCATAAGTATATGAACTCTAGGATTACCAGTCTGCTTGAAGGGGGAATTAGAGACAAGTGTTTCAATCAAAGGTCTTACATTTGCAAATGGCACTATTTATGCGACCACTGTCAGGAAAACACTGAACAACAATGAGGTGCATGGCAGGGTTGCAAAAAGGAAGCCACTACCCTCCAAAAAGGACATCGCTGCTACTACACATGCTCCAGGTTTGGCTTATGGTCGCTCACACTCTCACAGCACTGGTCAACAGCCATATTCAACCAAACACAGAGGCTCAGCTGGTTGTTTGTAATAACATGGAGACCCAATGAATTTAAAGTAAGCAAACCTTTACCAGTTACAATATAATTTTGCTCTTTCTTTGCACATGCATACACACAAACTCAAACACTCACGCATCCATATTTACCCACATCCTAGGCTGGCAAACATCAGCAAGAGGGAAACTGCCAAGTCTGGATCCAAAGACAACTGAAAGACTGGGCAGGTTTCAAGACCTTTTATCCCTCCAAATCCTTGCTTTGTAGATTCACAAGACTACCAGCTATCCTTGCTTTGTTGATTTTCTAGATATGGGATGCATACAAAGGATAGGGGGAGATAGTTGGCACTAAGAAGACATCTGAAACCTGATGTATGACTTGGCTTTCAGTCAAATTCCTAAGGCTGTTTTAGAAAGAGATATTTGTACAAACCAAGAGGGTTTCAGAACCAACATATCATTTGTTTTGTGGATAGTCATTTTAGACATAGCAAAGCACATCACACAGAACATGATTAGCTGAGGTACTGTGGGATTGCATACGCAATCCAGGTAAAACAGATAATCTGAAAATTTAACATAGGAGGGCAAAAAGTAGACAAGCTACCATTAATTGTATTGTTTCAAATATGAAGAAAGGATTGCATAATAAAGGAATTATTATTATTTATATTATGATCAACCATTCCAAAAGACTCTGAGCAGATTACAAGACCAAAATATACTTAAAACATTAAAAACGTAACAAACTACAAGATTAAAAAACACTCACAACACTTTTTAAAAAACCGCAACAACTCCACAAACACAGTAGCTCCCAGCCTGGAACAGTTAGATGCCTAAGGCCTTACACTAGATTGCTTTTATATGAATGCTAACTAGATACCAATTCAGGGAAGTAGCTTAGTTTTCTGAGGAGCTCTGGGAGATGAAGCACCAGAATCCAAGATTGAATCTGGCTGAACATAAGTAAAACCATTATTTAGGCAATAAGGATAGTGAAATAGTTATTTCTGTGCCATGGTTGCATTGGCTGAATGCCACCTAGTGCATCTGTTTAGAGTGACTTATTTTCTGCTGGCAGGTGGCTAGACTACCTGCAGGCTATAGTGAGGAATATACATGCTACCTGAAAGATAAAGTCACTCAGATTCATCCAGATTTAGACTTTAACTGGGCAGGAAGGAAGAAGAATTGTGAGATTATGTCGACTGAATTTGTTTGCAATGTCTTCCAAACTGTCATCTTGACCATCTGTTTGTTAGACATTGGCCCCTTCTGGGATCCAGGTGACCTTGGAGGTGACCAAATGATTGGTCCATGCAGTGGTATGGTCTTCTAAAGGAGTATAAGATCCTTCGCTCTTGAAGGCGGGTGGTGGTACATCCACTTCTTAAGAGATCATCATTGGCCCATCCTATTCTGGACAATTACAGTCCAGTTTCCAATCTTCCTTTTGTGAAGAAGACTGTAGGCTAGTAGGCTAAGTGAGTCCTAAGTGATGCTAAGAGGCTGTGACTTTATCTTCTTTCTTGTCCTTATGCTATATTAGTGGTACTCAAGCCATCTGCTTTATGAAATGAAGCCTAATAGGCTGTGATTTTGTCTTCCTCCATTATTGAAAATACTTCTAAAGAAAGCATGGCAGTAACGGAATCAAATGTGTTTCTATACGTTTAAATTTGAAACATCCAATTACATGTCATAGCCAGCCCTTTGGAATCAATTACCGGTTGAGCTCCGGATGGCTCCCGACCTTCGCTCTTTCCGCCGGGATCTGAAAACCTATTTATTTGAACAGTGTGTGTGTGTGTGTGTGTGTGTGTGTGTATCTTTGGTCATTCGGGTTTTTTCCCACGTAGAATTGAACGTGTAAGAGCAACGTTTCGACGAAATCTCATCCGTCATCCTCAGGCTGGTGGCTTCAGCTTCGTTCTTCTGGGAGAAGTGTGTGTCGAAACGTTGCTCTTACACCTTCAATTCTACGTGGGAAAAAAACCGAATGACCAAAGATATACATACAAACACCCGCGAAAACCTCAGAAAACATACATACATACATACATACATACATATACATACACACACACACACACACACACACACACACACACACACACACACACACACACACATATATATATATATATATATATATATATATATATATATATATATATATATATATATATATATATTTGTGTAAATTACTAACAAATATATGAATTGTCCGGTGTGACTACTGCCTGTTCGATAGCCTTCAAGATAGGCTGAAAACAGGAAATAAAGATTTGCCCCATGTTTGGGGCCTAGCAAGGTAATCTAAATAGTTAACATTTGAAACATATATATATATATATATATATATATATATATATATATATATATATATATATATATATATATATATATATATATATATATATATATATATATGAAAAATGTAAAATCCCTGCAAATCGCAAGGGAGTTATCTGCAAATTATATAACACATTAACAGAAAATAAAGTGTTTGTACATAGTGCCAAAGCATTTCTATCAAACTCAAGTAGTTTTCAAAATATCATAAAATATTTAATAATGTATTAATGTAGATCAATTTACTATTTTGAAGCCTGTTTTAAGAGAATATATGACAACTAATGTTCCATTTCAAAAATATCACTTAATTAGGACTGTATTCTAGAAATGAGTAAAATATAAATGTAGAACTGCCTGGCTGAAACTGGAAGAATCTCCTTTCTTTAGAGAAAATTTATGTATATTATAATTTCACAATAAACAAATTCCAATCCATGAAAGGTTTAGATCCCATGTAGTACAGTGCATAGAAAAGCGATGTGAGGAATACAATCATCAGAAAATAAAAACAACAATAGCAACATCAATAGAAAACCTAAAACTTGGTTTATGAATAAAAAATGAGACAATAAGAGAAATAGGCTTTGCACCATTGCCACACTCTGCTCCCCGGCAAAAATATCTTTTTTCATAAATTGTCATAGACAATAACGTTATTTCTTGTTGACCATTTTTGTTCTTTTGCTCCTGGGTATTCCAAGGATATCTCATAACTCTATTGAGTTGGAAATAAGATAATCTATAGTTTCTTATTTCATAACTTAATTTTTCCCATCTTTTCAGAGTAATTTGAGATACACTGGAGGGACAGATAATTTTATTCACTAGTATCTGTTCAGCTGGCAAAAAACACTGATGAACACAATATAGTGATGACAGAATGCAAATCTGGAATTGTGATATACACTTGTAACTGTTCCATTCCAGAAGTAACCCCCATAGGAAAGAGGAATGAATATTTTGAAGAGGAGAAAACTATGAATGCCTGAACACACCTCAGGGAGTTAGTTTAGTCAGAATGTGTAATACATTGGGTAATGGGAAGTGTTTTCTGGCATACACCATCAGCATAGCTGACTTACATTATATTTATGAATTTCAATCATTCAGTGAAAATTATGGGGTAAAGTATGGTGTAGAAAATGTGAAAAAAAAGCAAGCAATAAATGGTCAGAACACAATGAAGCAACAACTTACACCCAACTATCTTCACGTCTGTGCCATTAAGGGGAGAGAATGAAGGGAAGATAAACAGAGTGCCAAGAAAATTTAGACAAGAAAGCTAAAACCAAATATTACAGTTAAATGTTAAAATACATTTTATGAGTAAATTAAAAACAAAATACGCACAATAATTGAGGAAAAGAGAAAAGATGTTCTTTGAGATAAACACTTGTTTGCAAATAAATAGATTAGTAATATGGGTCCACACATGAAATAAAAATCAAGAACCAAAGAGATATCTTGGGTAAATTTCTGAAGTACTGTATTAGACTCACTCATAATTTCTAATAACAACAGTGGAGCACCACCTGCTGAGTGTTTAGAAACTAAGCACTGCTCAAGGTTGGATACTGCTTGGATAGGAAACTGCCAGGTAATTCCAAACTATATATTAAGTCAGAAGTAAAAAAAAAAAACATCCTGAAAGAAAGCAATGTGAAATTCCTTCTGTATTGTTCCTCCCCCAAACCTATAAAGATTAATTCATCAAGAATGAAGCCCAATTTGAAGGAGACTTCATCAATTTTATTTTCATGATAAAACATCAAGGGAGCCACAAAGGGGCCCGGAATGGCCCTGGCCATGTATCAGTTGATGGGTGCTACAGTGTGGCAGCTCAGGGTAGACCGGAAAATAGGACATAGGGTACATGCGAGCACAGGGAGGCTCAGGGAAGGAGAGTGCTGATGGATGTGTGCCTGAGTGCCTGCACATGAAGACCAGGGAGCGAGGGCACTGGAGGGTGCATACGTCTGTGCAAGCACAAAGATGCCCAGGGAAGGAGGACAGTGGTGGGCCCAAACCAGCAAAGGGAGAAGGAAAGATGCATGTGAGTGAACAAAGGTGGGGTTAGGAGACTTACCCGAGCAACTTATGATTTTCCCTGCCAGCTTCCCCAATGACTTTACTTGAGGGAAGCTGGCAGAGTAGGTTGACAATAATAATCACATGACCAAAGGATGCTGCTACTGGTCATAAGTGTGAGCCAGTTACCAAACCCCAAGTTTGTTTAAGTGACCAGGGAGGCACTGCAACGTTCTGTTTATGTGACCAGGGAGGCACTGCAAGTTCAAGAAGCGGGTGAAAGTCCCATAACTTCAAATAGTCGCTTAATGAATGTTCATAACTCATGTATTACCTCATGATAAATAGTAATATAAGAAACAATGTTATATTTTATTTAAAATTCCATGGAAGACCATTCCATGGAACATAAATAGGTCTTGGTTTCAACATTTAACTAAACCAAGTGTTTCTATTCAATACAGTTGCCAATATTTCATAGTGTATCAAATACACATAATTAGTAGAGTCCATCAGCTAAATCATTCTTTTACTGTTCTAGAAATTGGAAAATGATTCATTTTGAAACAATGGAAATTCAAAAATTCATGAAGTATCCTATTAAAGCAGAAAACTTCTTTGTCAAAAAAACCAGAATGGGCCATCTCGTGCATTTTGGAAATGTACCAATGTCAGAATACAAAAGTGTAAAATATTGCTTGATATTGAAACCAGGAGTTTCATTCTTAAAAGAAAGTTAATAAAATTTCTCACTCAAATGTTTTGGAATAAAACATCTATCACAATGTTATATTGTCCTTTAATATAAAATTATTATGGGACAAAGCAACAAAATAATGAAATACTAAACATAAACAAACTCAATTCAATTTTATCTGTCACTGCCCTTTATATTAATTAAAAATCTTCCTTGTACTAAAATTCTATACTGATGGAGAACAAAAATGCACTTGGAAATATGTAACAAGTATCTTTTATAATTGCTAATTGTAATATTTTTTATTGATGCTGTAATTGCTTTTTTGAAATGCTAAAAGAAGATGAAATGTTTCAATAAGGAATCAAAACAATGGAAATGTTTGTTTGCTGAAAAGCTGATACATGATCAAAATTATTTTGAAACCATTTTCATTCTGAAAGCAGTATTCCATACAGCATTAAGAACTATTACTTCATGTTGAAATTCTGTAAGGCTTACAAAAGGGGTTTCATGAGTAACATAATCCTTACTAATACAAGCTTTCTTACACTAATGCATACCTGAGACTTAAAACCAAGTCAGGCATGTGGCAAGCTAGCAAGAAGAGCCATACCATTGTATATGCATTCATTCCTAATTTAAGACTGACTTCTAAAACATGCTCAAATCATCTAAAGTAACATTCAGGGGAAAAAATCCTGCTGCATTAAAAATTCATCCCCAGACTTCAAACATAAGTAGAACAGGAAGCATTATCAAGTTACAATTGGAGTTATAATTCTACATAAGTTATAAGAAGGGGTTTCATTGGAAAAAAAACTAAAGAGGACATTCCTGTATAAGCTTTAGTTCTGTCAAATTATTTTTAGTAAAATATACTATTTACAATTAAATCAGCTACGTCTTTTATTTACCGTATATACTTGAGTATAAGCCGACTCGAGTATAAGCCGAGACCCCCAATTTCACCCCCAAAAACTGGAAAAAGTTATTGACTCGAGTATAAGCCGATCCGCCGTTCTGCAAGCCTCTGCCGCCAGCAGAGGCTCGATCCGCCATTTTGCAAGCCTGAATACACAGGAATACCCTGTGTAGCCGCGGCTCGTCGGCAGGTCTCCGTTCCTCCTGCCGACCTTTGGGGAGGTTTGGGCGCCTCCCCAAACCTCCCCAAACCTCGGCAGGTCTCCGTTCCTCCTGCCGACCTTTGGGGAGGTTTGGGCGCCTCCCCGAACCTCGGCAGGTCTCCGTTCCTCCGCGCAGACCTGCCGACGTTTGGGAAGGTTTGGGCGCCTCCCCAAACCTCCCCAGGTCCCCGTTCCTGTTTGGGGAGGTTTGGGCGCCTCCCCAAACCTCCCCAAACCTCGGCAGGTCTCCGTTCCTCCGCGCAGACCTGCCGACGTTTGGGAAGGTTTGGGCGCCTCCCCAAGTCTCCGTTCCTGTTTGGGGAGGTTTGGGCGCCTCCCCAAACCTCCCCAAACCTCGGCAGGTCTCCGTTCCTGTTTGGGGAGGTTTGGGCGCCTCCCCAAACCTCCCCAAACCTCGGCAGGTCTCCGTTCCTCCGCGCAGACCTGCCGACCTTTGGGGAGGTTTGGGCGCCTCCCCAAACGTCCCCAAACCTCGGCAGGTCTCCGTTCCTGTTTGGGGAGGTTTGGGCGCCTCCCCAAACCTCCCCAAACCTCGGCAGGTCTCCGTTCCTCCGCGCAGACCTGCCGACCTTTGGGGAGGTTTGGGCGCCTCCCCAAACGTCCCCAAACCTCTGCAGGTCTCCGTTCCTGTTTGGGGAGGTTTGGGCGCCTCCCCAAACGTCCCCAAACCTCGGCAGGTCTCCGTTCCTCCGCGCAGACCTGCCGACCTTTGGGGAGGTTTGGGCGCCTCCCCAAACGTCCCCAAACCTCGGCAGGTCTCCGTTCCTGTTTGGGGAGGTTTGGGCGCCTCCCCAAACCTCCCCAAACCTCGGCAGGTCTCCGTTCCTCCGCGCAGACCTGCCGACGTTTGGGAAGGTTTGGGCGCCTCCCCAAGTCTCCGTTCCTGTTTGGGGAGGTTTGGGCGCCTCCCCAAACCTCCCCAAACCTCGGCAGGTCTCCGTTCCTGTTTGGGGAGGTTTGGGCGCCTCCCCAAACCTCCCCAAACCTCGGCAGGTCTCCGTTCCTCCGCGCAGACCTGCCGACCTTTGGGGAGGTTTGGGCGCCTCCCCAAACGTCCCCAAACCTCGGCAGGTCTCCGTTCCTGTTTGGGGAGGTTTGGGCGCCTCCCCAAACCTCCCCAAACCTCGGCAGGTCTCCGTTCCTCCGCGCAGACCTGCCGACCTTTGGGGAGGTTTGGGCGCCTCCCCAAACGTCCCCAAACCTCTGCAGGTCTCCGTTCCTGTTTGGGGAGGTTTGGGCGCCTCCCCAAACGTCCCCAAACCTCGGCAGGTCTCCGTTCCTCCGCGCAGACCTGCCGACCTTTGGGGAGGTTTGGGCGCCTCCCCAAACGTCCCCAAACCTCGGCAGGTCTCCGTTCCTGTTTGGGGAGGTTTGGGCGCCTCCCCAAACGTCCCCAAACCTCGGCAGATCTCCGTTCCTCCGCGCAGACCTGCCGACCTTTGGGGAGGTTTGGGCGCCTCCCCAAACGTCCCCAAACCTCGGCAGGTCTCCGTTCTTCCTGCCGACCTTTGGGGAGGTTTGGGCGCCTCCCCAAACCTCCCCAAACCTCGGCAGGTCTGCGCGGAGGAACGGAGACCTGCCGAGGTTTGGGGAGGTTTGGGGAGGCGCCCAAACCTCCCCAAACAGGAACGGAGACCTGCCGAGGTTTGGGGACGTTTGGGGAGGCGCCCAAACCTCCCCAAACAGGAACGGAGACCTGCCGAGGTTTGGGGACGTTTGGGGAGGCGCCCAAACCTCCCCAAAGGTCGGCAGGTCTGCGCGGAGGAACGGAGACCTGCCGAGGTTTGGGGACGTTTGGGGAGGCGCCCAAACCTCCCCAAACAGGAACGGAGACCTGCCGAGGTTTGAGGACGTTTGGGGAGGCGCCCAAACCTCCCCAAAGGTCGGCAGGTCTGCGCGGAGGAACGGAGACCTGCCGAGGTTTGGGGACGTTTGGGGAGGCGCCCAAACCTCCCCAAACAGGAACGGAGACCTGCCGAGGTTTGGGGACGTTTGGGGAGGCGCCCAAACCTCCCCAAAGGTCGGCAGGTCTGCGCGGAGGAACGGAGACCTGCCGAGGTTTGGGGAGGTTTGGGGAGGCGCCCAAACCTCCCCAAACAGGAACGGAGACCTGCCGAGGTTTGGGGAGGTTTGGGGAGGCACCCAAACCTCCCCAAACAGGAACGGAGACCTGCCGAGGTTTGGGGAGGTTTGGGGAGGCGCCCAAACCTCCCCAAACAGGAACGGAGACCTGGGGAGGTTTGGGGAGGCGCCCAAACCTTCCCAAACGTCGGCAGGTCTGCGCGGAGGAACGGAGACCTGCCGAGGTTTGGGGAGGCGCCCAAACCTCCCCAAAGGTCGGCAGGAGGAACGGAGACCTGCCGAGGTTTGGGGAGGTTTGGGGAGGCGCCCAAACCTCCCCAAAGGTCGGCAGGAGGAACGGAGACCTGCCGAGGTTTGGGGAGGCGCCCAAACCTCCCCAAACGTCGGCAGGTCTGCGCGGAGGAACGGAGACCTGCCGAGGTTTGGGGAGACGCCCAAACCTCCCCAAACGTCGGCAAGTCTCCGTTCCTCCGCGCCCTGCCTGCCTGCTTCTTTCCGCTGCGGAAAGAAGCAGGCAGGCAAGGCGCGGAGTTTGGGGAGGTGCGCGCGCACCTCCCCAAACCTCCCCAAACTTCGGCAGGTCTCGGACGGCGGTGGCTTGGGAGAGGTGCGGGCGATCCCGGAAGCACCAAAGCCTCGGCCGCGCACAAGTCCTCGGTAAGTTTTTTTTGTTGACTGGAGTATAAGCCGAAGTGGAATTTTTCAGCCCAAAAAGTGGGCTGAAAAATTCGGCTTATACTCAAGTATATACGGTAATATTTATTTTATAATGCTATTTACATTGATAAAGATCAGCATTCAATAAGTGCTATAAATGGAACTTTCATTCACTTACCAGGCATGATCACATCTGGGAATCCTACTTTTCTTGTAATAGACACCCCTCTGTTAAAGATAATAGGATATTCTCTTCGAATTTGTTCCATTTCTCCACGGAGAAGTTGAAGAGAAATTATAAGTCCTGAAAAAATGGAGCAAAATTAGATCCATATAGTTCAATTTACTATGAAACAAATTAAAAATATAATTTATTTATTTATTTTAATTCCATTTATATCCTGCCCTTCTCCGAAGACTCAGGGCGGCTTACAAGCTTAGCAGTAGCCTTCATTCTATGTATATGCCTGCTTATTAGGGCATAATTATGTTAAAGACAACACAATACTATCAGAGAATAGGAATTATTATATTTTTATGTTGAAGATTCTCTGGGCAGCATAAAATAATATAAGAGATTGTCCTCTTCAACACAGTGGAAACAGCAGCACGAAGCAATTCTAGTTGTGTATTTGTTCAGAGGAGATGGCAACACCTGCAAATGCCAATGCCAAGTGACAGGACATAAAGAGCCTATCCTACACCATTTTATCAAGGGGGAAGATCTTTTATTATTCTTATCAGAAGCACCTTCAAATTATAGACATAACATTCAATGCTGAGCAAGTAAAATAGATATAAAATAGGTCATAGAAACACAGTATGTGTAAAAAGTATTGAAATAAACAGAATTAAAACTAAATGACTTTCGCCCAGTATTGGCCACTTCCCACAAGTGGGAAGATATTAGTAGAAGAAAGTGGTGTACAGATATAAGGGTCTTAAACCAGGAAAGGTTTAAGTAAAAGCTAGCACCCTGAATTGTACTCAGAAGCCAAGTGGTAACAATACAGTTCTCAAAAAAACAGTATTATATTGATAAGAATAATTATATAATGATATATATTAATATATTAACAATACATAGTACTATATATTAACATTAATATATATTAATGATATGATATATGTATTTATATCTGATAAAACTATGCAAATAGAAATAAAGGTGTATCAATTAAATTAGAATATACAATAATGTATAGTTTAAAACCTAGGAAGTGCTAATTATAAGAGAAAAATGGAATAGCAAAAGGGAAGTCATTTTACAATAAAAATAATAAAGCTGACCTACTGTATAAAAACTAAAAATAATATATAACTAATTAAATTGAATAAAATTAAGCTATATTCAATATAAAAGTCAAACAGGTCTGTTACTGAAGCAGTCAAAATGCCACAACTGTCCAATCAGAATAAAAAAAAATCTGCTACTGCTCATAACTGAAAAGTTTTAAGTCTAGATTTAAAACGCAAAACTTTTTCTGTCATCAGAAGAGTACAAGGGTGACAACTCTGGGATCAAATCTATCCCGAAGTTGCTGTTAGAGTAACAGGAACAACAAAGTATCAAGGAGGCTGGCTGAGTAGATTTTAAGTGTATATAAAATAAGGTATACAAAAAATAGTATTGCTCCATCTGTATTTAATTAATATAATTACTCTAAACAATAGATGGCATAAAGAATTTGGAAGCATGAGGGCTTTTGATCTGATACTTTAACAAGGATGAAAATCGATTTTAAGAACTTGATATCCTGTGATCTTCTCCATTTTTTTCTCTTCTATTCTACTATCCCCTGTTACTGCCAGATCATCTACACTTTCTTACTTTCAGGCAGTTATATCTTGTTTAACAATACGCGGGTGCCACAGCCAATTTTAGAGATGTGTTAATTGTCGATGTAGTTATTAGACTTTTGCTTCTGAAAATGAGTCTCAAGCAAGTGCTTCAAGCTGGTCCTATTTTGCAACACACAATACTATTATAGTAACAGAATTATTGCCATTCTGCATCACAGTTACCTTACATGCTCCTCTTATGTTAGGTATTGATTTGCTTCAAACCCAATAATCTAAATATGTCCTGAGAGAAAGGACAAGTTTTTTCCCCTCTCAAGGATGTTAGCAGCATCCCCTGCAAACTTCCCACTCTCATCCTTTCTCGCATGCTATACTCTCTGTATTCCCCTCCTTGCCAGATAAATATGCAAATACGTTTGGGGGGGGAGGAAGGAACCTATAAGCAGGTACAGTACATTCCTCACTGAACATGTGACATCGACTTGAAGCCAGAAATATAAATCACGTCTACTAACAATTAGCAATGCTGAAGTGGTTACTGGATATATATATATATATCCCAGAAGAAGGAAGCAGAAGCCACCAGCCTGATGATGACAGATGGGATTCCGTCGAAACGTCGCCCCTACACCTTTAGTTCTACGCGGGGAAAAACCCGAATAACCAATGATCCATATATATATATATATATATATATATATATATATATATATATATATATATATATATATATATATATATATATATATATATATATATATATATATATATATATGGCTTCTTTGTTCTGCAAAATCCCCAGCATCTGTACCCACATTTTTATACACAACAAAGATAATTCCTTGAGGACTGTTCATGACTGATCACAGGCTCTAAAATATGAACTATGTGACAAGTATAATTTTTTCATTCCCAAAGAAAATATGTATCTTTAAAAGAGCTAAAATAAAACATTACCATAATTTGAACTGGGTGCTGTATATTTGGTGCTTGACTTGCGAATTATATTTTCATGGATCTGATACCATTCATTCTCATTGTTGCACCTGAAAAGTAGAGTCAATGTTATTTGCCACTGTTAATGATATTAAATATGCACATAATTACACAGGGAAGAAATTAAACTATTTACAACTAAATGAGAAGCATTACAGAATAGAATTTTATATAACTCAGATTAAGTGAATATCTAAGATGATGCACCTTAATAAGGAAAGTTTTGCCTTCATTGAAAATTTCATTATTGTATATTTGAAATCCATTAGCAGCTTCTTGATATATCTCAATGCCTGATGTTGCATTTCTACTATGTCTATGTAATCATACCATTTTAAGAAAATGGTGCACTTTATATATCTTATATTCCTATTTGAGAATTTAAAAGGATGGTATCAGAGCCTAACATTCATGAATCATAATAAAAGTTAAAATTATAAATAAAGGAATTTATTATTTATTAATTAATAAAATTATTAATTATCAATTAGATGATGACATTTGAAATAAAAAATTAATACTACCGTACAAGGAACTTATACACACACACAGACATACAGTGTGTGTGTGTGTGTGAGTGGGGGGGGGGTTATATACCCATGTTTCCCTGAAAATAAGACCTGGTCTTATTTTTTTATTTGCTTCCCAAAGAGGACCAGGTCTTATTTCGGGGGGGGGGTGTCTTTTCCACTCACCTTGCTGCAGTAGCACCGGCAGCCCCACCCAGCTGGCCCACTAAGAAAATGCCTCTGCAGCTGAGAATGGAGCTCCGACCTGCATTTCGCTGTCAGAGGCCTTTCCAGAAGGCCTCTGATAACGAAATGCAGGCCAGGGGACGCAGCAGAAATGGTCCGGTGAGGAGAGACAGGTGTCAATTCACAGGAAGCCTGGCTGCAATGGTAAGTGGGTGCGGGGTGCATGAGGCAGCTCCACCCCCCCCACCCGAAGCCCTGTTTTGATTTTTAAGCAAGTGCCTCACTCCAAAACTAGGGCTTATTTTGGGGATAGGTCTTACTTTCGGGGGGGAAACGGTATGTTATGTTATTGCAGCAAGACTGAGTCCATAGGCTAAAAGATTAGAGTTCTCAACCCTCCTGTCAATCCAATCTCTGTGGGAACAGCATTCTAGAGGGCGGTTGCTGTGACAGAAAAGGCTCTATTTTTGAGTCCCATTAGATGGTATTCTTTTGTAAATGAAACCCGAAGTATGCCTCTTCTGCCAGACCTAATGACAGACTGACATTTCATTTAAGGGATAAAGCTGAAATATCCACCTCCTCCTCATCTGCCATGGTTTAAAATTTTATTGTTTCTTTCCCAGAATGTGACAACTCCTTTACACCTCGCTCTATTGCCTGCTTTGTGTGTGGTAGCACTTTTTGCAACCATCTACCTTTTAGGGAATGCTTTATATGGCATTCTCCCTGCAGCCATGTTATGTAAGAAAAAGAGGGTGCCCACATTTGCTCTTAAATTAAGAGGGAAAAAATGAGAAAAAAATAAATCTATAGTGCCATCTCCCCGGATTGAGGTCTGTGACTAGAAAAATCAGCCTTTACTTTCCTCTCCTCTTTTTAAGAGATATACTAATCTTATAAAAGTGGAGTACATGTAGTCCACACTTAACAACCACAAATGCCACTGGTAACTCCGTCTCTAAACAATTAGGTCATCATACAAGACAACATGTGAGCAGGGCAGATTTACAGCCTCACTTCCACCATAGTTGTTAAACAAATCACCTGCAGTTATTAAATAAGATATCATGTGACCAAGTATGTACTGCCCATTTCTCCACTGACTCTTCTTGTGAAGCAAATAAATGGTGATCACAAGATGCTGTGACATTCACAATTACCAGTTGCAAACACTCAAATGTTGATCATTTAACCTTGGGGATGATGCAACAGACATAAGTGCAAGAACTGGACATAAAATTACCTTTTCAACACAGTTGTGACTTTGGTTATTAAATAAGGCACAAGGACTACTGTAAAATCATGCTTTTAAAGCAAAAAAAGTAAAAATTATTTTTGGTGTTTAAGCAGTGCCAAATAAATATTTAAAGGCAATGAAGATAAGCATGCAGAGTTGTTCAATCTCAGTTAGTGACTTGAAAGTACCAGTGGTAAAAATAACAAACAGAAACAAACAGAAATAACAAACAGAATATATGATGATGTTGGACTGTTCCTAATTTATAGAATCCATTTAATTTTGAAAATGGAATTACTAAGCAGAGACAAAATATTATTTTAAGTGTATGCCATCATATACTGCTAAGCTTGTAAGCCGCCCTGAGTCTTCGGAGAAGGGTGGGATATAAATCGAATTAAAATAAAATAAAATAAATAAATTGTCCCTGGCAATATTTTTCAGCTAAACTAGTTAAATATTTTCTATTATGTCCTGAACCCTGCTTGTTTCTTGGACTTTTTCCAGTTTCTTGTAAAGTTTCCTTTTATTGAAGGCTGAGGGCTCTAATCCTTAGCTTCTTGATTAATTCCTTTCTCTAGAGAACTGCCTGCACTTTCCAAAAGAACAAAAAATCTTCTGAGTTTGCTATGGGAGAAAGGGTATATATGTTAAAAAGCCTTTTTCTCTCATGAAGATGTTAGATATAATCTATTGCCAACAAACCCAGTATTAATTTTGTATGCAAAGTAAAATCTCCTTGGAAATGACTTTGAAATGCAGAATTCAGTTGCCTGATGAAAACTTCAAAGCTTGCATAATCTTTTCTACCACTCTGATTCACCCCAATAAAGGAAATGGACCTAAATAAACATGATTGCTTTCAATGAAAAATTATAATATTTCATGTTGAACATGGAAGCACAGAAGCAAGTTATTTCCCAGTGGTGACAGATATTCTGATAGTACAAGCAATACAGTACAAAAATAATATACTTAGCAAAATAAAAAAAAATTAAAACTAGACATTCATGGTGGTAGAGTGTGGAGTGACAAAATTGGGTTGCAGTATGATAACACAAAATTATTCCCCTATATATTTGCATGTAATACCATAACACAACTATAACAGGATGACCTACCCAATGGAATTTCATACAGAATTATTTTAAAATATGTAAGATAGGCAGTTGTATTGGGATGTGAGAATGCCCTAGAAAAATGAGGGGAAAAGATCAGATATGGAATGATCAGATAAAAGGAGGAGGAGCCTACAGCTGTAAAATGGGCAGAGAAAGAAACTTAGAAAGAATCCATCCTAATTTATCAGGTGGCAAAAAGAGATGGTGGGAGGACCGTACTTTAAGATTTAGAAGAATCTGTTAATGTAGCTTTACAATAAAGTAAAATTAGCTCATCTTGCATCACCTCTCTGGTCTTCTTGGGAGGCATTTTATTAGTTTATTACTGCAGCTTCAATATAAAACTTTTGAGGGAAAATGAAATAGTTATTGTTTTCTCTGGATGTGAATTCAGAAAAATAATGGAATTTTATAATTTAGATACCATTATGTCTCTCCCCCTCTTTCTCTCTCTTGTCATGGTGCTAAGACAAATGACATGTTGTTGAAGACACACCACTGGTGTTACAGCAAAATATGTTATATCTTCTGTGTGGTTGCATTGAAGCTTGTAGAAAATTAGGAAAGTTTTCTGGTATTTCTTTGGTTGGCATGTATGCCCTTTGGTGTTCCCCAGAAACCCTCTGCAGCAGTATTCAAAGTCTTCAAAGCAACTGTTGGACAACTATGTAATGTCTTCACTGGACCTGGAGGAAGAGCTGGCAATGGTAGTTGGACAGTGATTGGGATGGAGCCTCTGATCAACAGTTTAGCAGCAAGAGGCTCCAGATAGAAACACTGCCACTCAGCCACTGAGCAGCCTAATAGTGATGCTGGTGTATTTGAAGATGTTACTCGCGATGGTAACAAATGGTAGCAAACTTGTAATGACCAGTTTTCCTGGCTGTGCAAAGATGAGACTGACAGCTCTGATATGCCTGTCGTCAATATTTCAGAGTTGGGGCAACTGAGTATTAGTGTCAAATATCAATAAGACCAGGAGCCGGCTGCTGATCTTGCAGGAAAACCAATCACCATCCTGCAGTTAGGCTGAGGTATATCCAGGGAGATAGCAGCCATCTTGGATGGCACTTGTGAACATCAAAGAAGCCAGAATGTAGATTGGATTCATCATTTCTCAATAGATTTGAGGTTTAACAGTCTCACCTTCTTAAAGTTTGACTGGAGAACGATTCTGAACTTAAGAACTTTATCCTGACTGGACTTTGAAGTAAGTTCTGTGGAGATGAAGGGGGAAGTTATCTGGGATGTTGTTGTTTATCCCCCCCTTGGATTGAAAAATGGAAATTGGGTGTAAAAACCTACCCTAGTTTACTCACTAGTTATGGTATATTTTCTTGCTTCTGCCCACCTTGATAGGAGCAGAGGAGCCAGAGCAGTGGTGTGGATGTGGCTGGATTATAGGGGTGGGGTATGGCAGCTGAGCTTAGAGCACTGGGTGGTAGGCAGAACCATTCAGATACTAAGACAATCATTGGGGAGAGAAAAGGGTAGCTCTAAATGCCTGCTCTGCAGGGTGTTTCAGGGCTTTAGTCTCTCACAATTTTTGCTTAACATCTACATGAAGCTTCAGGATAGATCACCTGCCAGCACTCGGTTAACTAACATCACTATGCTAACAATACTCATTTGTAAATCACCACCCTGGGTCAATCAAGTGATGTTGTCAAGATATTTTCCAGTGTTTGAGAGGGTCTGTGGGCCTGACTGGGGAAGAACAGGCTTTGAGTCAATGGCAAAGACTAAATGAGTTTTGGGTACCTCTGAACTGTAGGTTCTGGAAGGGGCTGCATTCTCATTCACAACAGTTTGCAGTTTGGAAGTCTTTCTGGACTCACAGCTCCTAATTGAGGAGCAGGTGGCAGCCATGCTTACAAGAGCCTCTGCACAGCCTCTTGAGTGCCAATTGTACCCTTCACATGCTGTAGAAAATAGGGAGGATAACCTTGATGAAAATATCAAGCTACCTATGCAAAGGGGCTGTGACATTTTTAAGTTTAGAATAACACATTTGGAAATAGCTGAAGCAAATGTTTCTCTAGTGAACTAAAGTATAAGAAGGAGAAGGAGGTATATTAAAATGGAAGATTCTGTTATTATAGCTAATTCCATTTTTAACCTTCTTCTACAGTTGATTTTAATTGTTTTTTTAATGTTTTTATGCTGTAAGCTGCCCAGAGTCATTTGAGACAAGATGGGCGCAAATAAATTTCATACTTACTAAAAAAACAAACAAACCAAATTTTCTGGTCTGGTCTAACTAGTAAGATTGACATTCATGTCTTAGTCATTTCCCATTTGGACAACTGCCATATAGGGCTGCCCTTGAAGACCAATCAAAAACTGCAATTGGTTCAGAATGCAGCAGCATGGGCAGTTAGGAGTGTTTCACAACATGCCCATATAATGCCCATACTTGGCATGCCGCGCTAGTTCCCTATAGGTTTCCAAGTACAATTCAAGGTTTGTTACAAAGCCCTTCATGGCAAAGGCCCAGGTATTTACATGACTGCTTATCTACAGTTATTTCTGCCCATTTGATGCTCTTTCCCAGAGCGGGCATGCTCCAGGCTTCCCCTTGAGGCAATGTTATCTGAAGAGACCTATGAAGTATGCCTTTTCTGCTGAGGTACCTGTCTTTAGGAAGGTGCTTTCCTTAAGATTTGTATAGTTCCAACCTTCTTAGTCTTCAGGAAAGTTTTTAAAATGTGGCTTTTTGTCTGGGCACTGGGCCAAGACAATAACTGTACTTGTCTTATGTGAGATGGAATAAATGTTTGATGAGCCTTAGTATGTATGTATGTTAAGTATGTACTGGATTTATGTGCTACCTATTTCCTCTAGAGGCAACACTGGGTGGCTTACAAGCAGAAACTCTAAAAGACGAAATAATAATAACTATCTTAGTGATAATAATAATTACCCTCAAAAGATTAAAAGATGGGGCAAGAAAGGAGTATGAAGATCACAGAAGGGGCTTCTCTCAATCTACTAACCACCTTCACAGCGATACCCTCAGATCCACTGACGGAACCAGGTACTCAAGCCTTATAAAAGGTCAGAAGGGTCAGTACAGATCTCACCTCAGAGGGTATGATGTTCCAGAGGGTATGACGTTTCACTTTTGTTAATATTTTTACTTTTTAGAGGATAGGGGTTGCTTGATGTACCAGTTGCATGAAGCCTTGCCCTCGCGTAAATGTGTAAAAACACAAAGGGATTTGTGTGTCAATCACCAACTTGATTTCTGAACTCCTCCATGCCAATACTGCTGGGATTATGATAGCTGTTTGCAACATTTTTTAAACCAACTACTTGAGAAATAGCTAATTCCTTTCCCTCAAAAGCCAGAAAACTTTGATATATAAATCCTTTCACTATAATCAGTTATGGTATTTCAGAAGTATGTTACATAATACCCTCATATAGGATAAGCTAGATATGAAAACAATAGAGATCAAAGAACATCCCTAAATATTTCTATGTTAATTTTATATCTAGAGATTAGTATGATAGAGTTTACACAAGAACTATAAATTATAGAATATTTCATTTTTCTCTAAATGTTGCTTTAAGACGTAACAATAGATTGGTTAGAAACCAATGCCCTAAACTCCTTCACAGGAATTCTACCCACTCACTGGTATAGATATGTCAACGATACTTGGGTCAAGATTAAACACAGGAATTGGAAGCCTTCACCAAACACATCAACTCTGTGGACAGATACATTCAGTTCACTCAGGAAGCTGTTAAGGAAAATAGTCTGGCCTTCCTGGATTGTGCAGTATACATTAAGGAAGCCTTAACATTGAAGTTTACAGAAGTTTACAGAAAACCCCCATACACAGATCAGTATTTACATTTTGATTCTCACCACCCACTGGAGCACAAAATGGGAATTATCAGAACCCTACACCACTGGGCTGAAAGTTTATCTATCAGCAAACATGGAAAAGAAAAAGAACTAAAACATGTCAAGGAGGCTCTCAGAACTTGTGATTATCCCAACTGGGCCTTCATCAAATCCAGAGAAAAACCCAGCCAGAGTTCCTCCGTAACAAAAAAGAGAACAACAAATGAAGCAACGTTGTCATTCCATACATTGCAGGAATATCGGAGAAGCTCAGGAAGATTTTCAGCCAACACAATATACGTCCACACTTTAACCCCCAAAATACACTATGGCAGAAGCTTATCCACCCCAACGATAACACACTCAGACATAAACTGAACAATTTGTTATATGCAATACAATGCAGTGAGACATGTGCAGATCTGTACATTGGAGAAACAAAACAATGACTTCACCAACACATGGCACAACAGAGGAGAACAAACCCAACAGGACAAGATTCAGTAGTCCATCTGCATTTTAAAGACAAAGGCACTTTTTTGAAGACAGTGAAATCCACATTCTGGACAGAGAGGACCGCTGGTTTGAAAGAGGGGTCAAAGAGGCCATCTACATTAAAACTGAACAGCTCACTGTCAACAGAGAGGGAGGGATACAACACCACCTATCTTCTGTCTACAACACAGTCCTTTTAGCAGTCCCAAGAAGGTTCCACACCTATTTGCACTACCGAGGTGTCCCTGAGGGTACAAATAAACCTCCAAGTGGCCTCAACAACTCTTAACAACCAGATGACTGCAAGGAATATAAATCCTTCCATTCTCCACCATTCATTCAGAATCGAACAAGCTTCTTGGATGAGAAGCAAAATGTTTTCAAGCAAAAACAAAGAAAGTCCAACTGTTTCTTTGAAAAAGCACTTTTGGGAGTAGATTGGTTAAAAACTCCATGATTAATTGATGGAAAATTAAGGAAAATTATATCCAATAATGGAGAATATTTGTAGCTCAGAGTTGAAATGAGGGGTCCTTGGTGCTCTTTGAACTTGCTTGTTTTCTTGCAGACATTTCATTACCCAAACTGGTAACATCATCAGTATTAGTCAACGATTGACTAAGAGATAACATGCAATTATTTTATTTTTGCAACTGAGAATGGGTTTCCCCCCGTCTTATAAGGTTTGGTTGAGACCAGGTGGTAATATGGTAATGTTTCTCAAGGATAGCTCTAAATGTTTTACAATTTTTTGTGATTTGTGCTCTTGATGAAATTTAATGTACATAAAGTTTTAACGTTCCTACTCTATATACAGTATGTATAAACATGCACACATATTGCACATATATTATTTGTATATATGCCTGCTGACTTTTGGCAGCTCAGTATGGAAATGTCCTTAGAGGACTCAAGAAGAATATAGCTGCTTAAATGTAGTGGAGATACAATCAGCCCATTTAGTCATTAATTAAACAATTGAACAATAGGTCAAAGTCACTTTAAAAGTTGTCCCTCCGCTATTTAAATCCAGTGAGATGATTTGGAGGGCACTGGGAACTTCTAAAAATGGTTCTTGGAGCTTGTATATGACTTAGAAGCAGTTCTCCCACCATAAGTGATTTCTTAATTTGCCTGCAAATTATTTGCTGTTTCATGCTGCTCTTCTGAAAAAAGTGAATCATTGCCTTGATAAACAATTGTACTTTTTATCTTGGATTGCACATGGGTTCTTGTTAAGGAGGCACCAGAGGCATGCCCATACTCACTCCAAAGCATCTTGCTGCAGCAGTCTTATCACTGACTAACTAATCCATACATACATTTTCCTGTAGTAGCGTGGCTACCAAATAATTTCAGTTAAAGTTGTAGCCTCTTTAAGAAGATGCTAACCGGTGTAGAATATACACCTCTCCAAAGCAACTTCCAACTTTAGATCTGAAGTGTTGCAGGCAGATATGTTAGTCATATATTGGCTTGTCATAGATGAAAATACATTTTAATCGTTTAATTAATATTTTTAAATAACACATCCTAAACTGTGACTACAGCACCTGTATTTTACATATCAGAAAAATATTAGACTTGACATGAACAAATTATGGCATTTCTGATTATTTATTTACTTATTTATTAAACCAATTTATACAGCTACTTATCACACTAACAGTGACTCTGGCAGAGTATAACAGATTTAAAAACAACTAAATGCTTTAACTAAATAAACTTACGTGTAAACTTTGAGAACAAAATCCTTTTCTTCTTTGAGTTCAGAAATTGATGGAATTACATCCAAGATACTGAATACAGCACAGCCATACGGACGCCGGTAATACAGGTGAGATGGACCCTTTCTTGAGTCATTTAGCAACATACGCCCTAAAACAAACAGAAGAAAAGCTCTTCTGAATCAGGCTAAGACCCTTATAGTCCAGATGCTTCCTCTTCCAGCAAGTTCCGTATAAGTTGTTTGAGAGGCATGTTGCCCACAACTCTTGAGGCCAATAGCCAGCTCATGAATTTATCCAGTCCATTTTAAAATGATTCATATTAGTTGTCATCATTTTATCTTTTATATTAAATTCTATAAATTAATTATTATTTTTTCTCAATCTGTTTCAATCAGTTTCACTGGATTAATGAGGGTTCTAGTGTTTCAAGAAAAGGAGAACAGTGTCATAAACTTTTTTTCCAGGTCATGGATGAATCAATCATATCTTTCTCAGGTGCCTTTCTTTCTGTGCTAAGAAATCCCAAAAGTTCTAGCTAAAATATATTAGTGGAAGTAGATAAAAATTTGAGTTTTTTAATCTTTTTCCTGACAATCTCTAATATGACATTTGCCTTTTTCTCAGTCGGTGCACATTGAATTGTGACTTTATTGAGATATTTGCTGAGAGCCCAAGATCACCTTCCTTATTAGTTTGGGTAAAATAGCTCAAACTACATAAATCTATATGTGAAATTGGATGTGAGTGACCCAATGTGTATCACTTTACACTTGCATCGATTGAACTGTACTTGCCATTTCATTTATCATTTTACCGTACTTCAAAAAACCCTTTCTAGAGCTGTTTATCATAAATTTTAGATTTAATTACCCTGCCAACTTACTGCTTATTCCAAAACAACTTGACCATAAACCAGAAAAACACTGATCTCAGCACAGATCTTTAAGGAATTACAATTTCATTTTCTAAGAAAAGTGACCATTTTATCCTAGACTTTACCTTTTGTTTTTTAGCCAATTATAATGGATAAAGAGTGTATCTTCATACATCATGATTACTAAGTTTACTTGAAAAATTATTGATGAGGAATTCTCTAAAGCCTTTTTTGAAAATCAGCTGACAGAATCATTTTTGTCCTTTAAAAAATTATAGATATCACACTGGTATCACACTGGCTACTTTCCAGTCCTCTAGCACTAAACTGAATTTGAGGGATAAGTTATATATTCTTGCAGGGAAATCAGCAATTTTACCTCTGATAGTTCAAGTCATCAAGACACAAGAATTCTTTATATTTTACTTTGTCAAAATATCCTAGATTGTTTTCTCAAATTGCCTAATTTGCTGTGACTTCCTCCCTGATAAACTAAATACAGACTCACAGATCTGTCTTTGATCTTGTACAATAAAGAAAGTTGCAGAGAATTTATTCAGTTTCTCTGCAATCTCCATATCCCTACACTTCTCTTTTGTTTAATGGAGGGTTCTTTAGGTTGCAGAACCTGTTAGTAAAAATAAAAAAATACCATAACTGCTGATCATGAGACGAAACTCTAGTGATTGGAAAATAAACAGTAATGCAAAACTTGTCCTTGTTTTAATTTATGCAAATTCTATATTAAAATTATTTGAATTTCACAAAAATGGATGCACTAATTACTGTACCATTTATGAATTAGCATGAAATTATATCATTTTTTTCAATTATGAATGGCTGGCTGAAGCCACATAAGCAGTCATCTTCTTTCTGCCTGCCTGCTTGGTTTTTGCATTCAATCTCCTAGCTATCCATTATTTTCAATTAGATTTACACAAAACATATTTTTGAGTAGAAAGCTGCCATAAGGTTCAAGCTGCTGGAAATTAAAATGCAGTGCACAAAGATAATTCTCATGTGTGTTTTACTCTAGACAAGTCCCATTCTAAAGGAATTTGAGGCTGCATCCAATCTTTTAAAAATCATCCTGTCTCTTTTCACTGTATTTAGGACGAAGTAATAACCAAGCAAAAATCAAGAAAAGAAAGTCCAACATCTTTGACAGGGATAAGGAGAAAAGACATAGCCATTAATCTGGTGCTGTTAAGCAAATCAAAACTTTCTGCTGGATTTCAAGCTCTCTTTGCTCACAAACTGTCAACCGCAATGGTCCCTTTTAATATCCTGACTATCCTTTTGAAAATAAGGACAGCTTATTAGAAAATGTTTTTTTAGACTCTGGGGGCAGGTAAAAAGTCAGATAGAATGCAGATTAAAAAAAAACTAGTTCTGGGGGAAAGGCAGTCACCCATCTGTTATTCAAACTCCTTGCAGAGGAGAAGGGAGAGCAATGTAATCCAGTGATTTTTTTTTTATGATCTTACGATCCCCATCAAATTCTTGTGGATCCCTAATGGCCCAACAATTTTGATAGAAGGTTTTTTTTTTAATTCAGGAGCAAAAATATTTAAATACCAAAATTAAAATGGGATATTTGTGCCATTAAATATTGCAGCTCAGTCTTTGGTTAAATATTTGCTCACAAATGTTTTGGGCAACATGGATGTTTTTTTCAGTCTTCAACTCAAACCTGAAAACTAGTAGGGCTGCTTTTGGTAATTACACTGAAGGTGCAGCTGCTTTATTTCCAAGACACTTTTCCCAAGTCTTTTTCAAAGCAGCACAACTCTAAATAGCAGGGACTGAAAGAAATCAAAATAGGTCAAACATAATTCAGATAGGCGCTGCCAGAAGTATGTTATTATCCTTTCTAACAGATTGATTTATAATATAAAAATAACACATGCAATATGTTGAAATAGATATACAATATCCTCCCATTCCATTAAAACATTTAGCGAGTATGCTTATAATTGAGAAGTCTCTAATAATTAGTATTAAAACGTAAGTGATCTTCTGTTACTGTCTCCAGCAGACAGAGAAACTACCACAACTTACACAACAGATCATATCATACGTTAATTCTGTTGTTTAAATAAAAAATGTAAATGTTTTTAATAAGGAATACTATACCTATTCGGATTACATGGGCAACTATGTACAAATCTTTCTTCATATCTTTACTGCCAAGGTCCTTATAAACAGGAAAGATGCAAAAGAAAAAAATAAATTATCAACATTTCTAAGTTATAGTTACATTTCAGAAAAGCAGCCTCTATGGTTTTTTTTTACAAAATCCACAAAAAGATATGGAAGACTAGGGAGAAAGGAAAGAAAAATGAAAATAAAAATACAGAAATTTATAAATGTTATCTCATTGTTCTAAACTTAAAAAAATTCTGGAAAATGAAGTTTTTCAATAATTTCTCTTTTAAAATAAGATGAAACTCTACATATAATCATTTATATTAGAACTAAATAGTTCAGTCTTAATTTTCTAAATGTAAAATAACATTTCTTCTAAAAATAGTGAAGAACATTATTAATTAGTTTTAATATTTTATTGAATACATTTATTTTTCTTCCAGAACATCTAAAGGATAGCCCCTATACCTATCTGTTTTCAACCTACATATTTTCATATACTTTGAACATATTGCTTATTTATTATTTATCAAATTTATATGCTACCTATCTTACTTTGAAAAGCTATTATTTGGACATATAGCTAAAAGACGGCATAAACAATTAAACTACAATGAAAGTATAAATCCTAAAACTCATAATCACAAATATTTTAGAAAGGAAGTCTGGACTTCCAGGGAAGAAACAGCAAACTGAAGATTGCGCTACTTAAAGTGGAACCAACGACTGGGACAGAATGAAGACTCTAATTACTCTCCAGACAAGAGGACCTGAGATCATCTATGAGTGCTCCACACACTTGCTCCTCACGACAAGACCAAAAAACAGCAGCTGGCATGACGCTGGCTCATATTTCGTCTCAGTATTTTAAAACAATAACGTTCTACAAAATTTGTGGTATTATAAACTTAGCAATGGTAATCATTCGCAAGTGACCGTGTCAGGAACAGGTTGTCCTCAACTTATGATCATAATGGATCTTTGAATTTAAATTGTACATAATGATGGTTGTAAGTTGAGGCACCCACATAACTGATCCAATTTTACAATCTTTTTTGCAGCAGTCGTAAAGCAAACATGACAGTTGTTGAGTCAATGCATTCCTGTGCATGTTTTTTGCCAGTAATTGGCCTTTTCAGCTAGTTTTAGGTTAAAAAAAAAAGCGTCAGCTGACCACAGAATGCTGCAACCAGTCATAAGGTAAGCGGTTGCAAAGGGCCTGAAATGCAGTCATGTGACTGTGGGGAGTGCTGCCATCAGAACTCTTGAACTAAGTAATAAGTACCTTTTGAGGAGTGCATCATAACTTTTAATGGTCGCTAAATAAGGACTACCTATATTTCTTTTTAAATGTCTTCTTCACAAATCAGCACAGAAAATCTATTACAATAGAACTTAGGTTTTTAGAGTTTATTATTTACCACTCTCACCCAAGCTTTCATTAAAGATTGTTGGTCCTTGTGATGAATATGACTCACTTACAAAAAAATAATTTCAAATTCAGCTATCACACGAGTCTGTGATCTTGCTTGGTTACTCTATAAACTGAGGTAAATCAGACTGGATATTAATGAGCATAGGAGATCTTCTCATCCTAGGATGGACATCCTAGGTAAGTTAGCAACTCAAAAGTCTCAGGATTACTACTAATCCCTCTACCACCACCTACTATTAAATATATTATCAAACAACTGCATCAAATTAGAAACTTCTTGAAGTTCAATTTCAAACCAAACTACAATTAAGAACATTGGTCTTTTATCTTCTATGTGATAAAGATGGAAACATATGAATTAATTTCTAAATTCAGCATGAATCAAATTTTGTTTGTATCTGAAACTAATCTTGGCTGAAAAGGTAAAGGAGAGGAAAAGTCTAACTTGACAACACAGAACATAGAGCAATACATACTGTAAAAAGTGTACACATCCGATCAATCTTCTCTGGATTCTTGGCACCTCCATTCTTGTTCAACCTTACCAGAAATCTTTCACTGAAAGGCAACAAGGATATGTCTATAATTAATACTTTATTTTATTCTATTCTAGTCAGAATTAAATCTAAAGATTTCAAAAAAGGTTATCTCGATAAAGGGCTACAACTGACCTCTCACTGCACCCAAGCAATACACTAGAGATCTCTCTCCTTGGCAGTTCTGAAGAGCCTATATAAAAAAAGTCCCTTATGAGCTGAGACTGTGCCCCTGTGGACAAGGGGCTATTGAAACCATAGCTCATGCCCTGTTATATTATTTCTTTTATAAGTATTCACAGAAATATGTTTTGAAGTACTCAAGTCATTTGATAAGTCAGAAAGATGTTTATATCAAATAACTATTCCTAAACACCAAAAAGAACTAACATTAATATAACTTCTGTTCCCAAAGGCAAATATTAAAATGTTCCTTAAGAGCTAAAATTGTGCCATAAGAAGGACCCAATGAATCTATAGCCCATAATCCTTTATAATGCAATTTCTATAAGGACACTGGGATCTGTTTCATAACTCCCTATTTGGTGAAGTACCAAAACATATTTATTTTATTTTATGTACAGTGACACCTGTTGGGCTAGTATGTTTTCCTTGAATGTGATAAAATTTGTAATACTGTTGATAAAGTTTGACATACTTTGATCAGATTGGTGATCTAGCTATAGTTTTATTATACTTGAAACAGAAACTGTTATTTTATTTACTTGTAGAATTCTGTTCAGTGACTGTAATAACTAGCACTAACAAATTAATTGAGCACTTTTCTACTTCAGTAGAAGTATAATTCCTTGACATCATATTCATATTACATAATGAAATATTTCATAATTGTATTTCATAATAACTATATTAATAAATATATAAATATTGCATAAATGAGGATTCTAGATGAAAGTATCAATACTGAGCTATGTTGGTGCAGTGGTTAGAATGTAGTATTGCAGGCTAATTCTGTCAACTGCCAGCAGTTCAATCCTGACCGGCTCAAGGTTGATCCAGCCTTTCATCCTTCCAAGGAAAGTAAAATGAGGACCCAGATTGTTGGGGGCAATATGGTGATTCTGTAAACTGCTTAGAAAGGGCTGTAAAGCAGTGTGAAGCAGTATATAAGTCTAAGTGTTATTGCTATTGCTAATCTATATATTCTGAAAAAGTAAAAAGTTGTCCTGATTTACCTGATCTGCTTCCCTTCTCGAACATCATATAAAAAAAAGAATACATCTGCATCTTCTCCAATGGTATTGTATGTGAAACTCTTTAAACTGAGAAAGAAATGGTGAGGTACTGGCAGACGGCATACTTCTCCATGGCGTGGCCTCATCGTATCCACCTTTGAAAAATATATATGAAAAGAGCTCTATTTTTTTTACAAGTATTCAATATTTATGCAATTATTTATGGAACAAGTGACTTATTCTCCCTTCTTTTAGAAACTTTAGGTTTTCCATTTAATAACATACCCATTGTAAATATTCATCATGTCCACTAATTTTTAGTTGTAACAATTTGGAGATCAAGCAATGCCACCAAAATACATTTGGATGTTTGATAAAAAAAACTGAGGATACATACCTGGTATTATTACTAAAACCACATTACAATATTTACTATCAAAGTAGGTTACATAAAGTTCAGTATTAAACATATTAATCTGGAATGTGGAAAATCTAGATACAAAAGTAGTCTTTCATTATTAAATGAAACTTATTATCCCCAGTATTTCTCTGCACTGGCTATGTTGCATGGGTTTCTATGTGTTGTGGTTCAACAACATCTGGAGGTAAACCCATTCCCCCATCTCTTTTTAAAATTATTATTTTATCTATTGCATGAGGGAGGGCTGTTTTGTGAATAACTATGAACAATATGTGAGGGTACGTACTGTAACAATCTCAAATAAATAAACCCTTATAATAAAATATCAGCAATTTTATACATTTTATTCCTTTTGTAAGTTCTTTATTAACACTTGAGGTTTCCTTAAAAAAATTCCAGTTGTTTGCTCTACATTAATTTTCACAACCACATGTAAGATTCCATAAATGTGAGCAAATCGCTTAATAAAGCAGGGTTTTTGGTCCACATTAAGTTACTGCAGCCCAGCACTATCTTAACCATTTCCTGAATTGTGGAATGCAGTTGAAAAGAAAATGAGATAGTAGCTATGTCGATAAGAATAGGCGAGTTATTTAAACATAAATAACATTTAGCTATATATAGTTGCAAGTAACCTATACATAATGTTGAAATGTTTTGCAAGTATATTCAGTTACGTTGGTTTATATCTGTCCAGCTGACATCCATAAGTATGAGGACCAGACAGAGGCAATGAGTACTATTCTTTCTTCCTTTACACTTTTTTTTCATCTCATTGATCAAAGACTTGTTGGCTCCATTTTTGATGAAATTTACAGTGATGTTATTGTCTCTACTTAAGTAGACGATTATCGGACTTAAATACTTGTATACAAGTGGGAAGGTAGAGTAAGAAAAAAAATTGAGGAAGCTCATGGAAATAATTAGTAACACAGTCTTTCTTTTGAAGTTCTTTTGAAGTGACAGATGCTGCCACTAATGTTTCAGACCTTTGCCATATCTTGAAATTCAGCTGTATTGTGCTAAATACATTCTATATCAGGGGTGTCAAACTGCCAGCCCACAGGCCGGCTGCATCATCCAGAAGCCACGCCCAGCCGATTGCCAGCAATGGCGGAAAAGGGTCCAATATGTTGCGCGACATCACGTGATGTTGCAAGTTTGACATGTCTGTTCTATATAGTCTGTTAGGTAAAAGAGAAAATACACACAACCCAAACATTTCATGGACACAGACCTGTGTACTGTATCAATATCACATTTTACACCATTTTTTAAACTAATGCAAGCAGTTCTAAACAAAGATCAAGATTAAAGTTGCTGCAGAAGAAAATAAATTAGTTTCTGTACACTGGCACTGTCAAACAAAACCTTTTAATACCATTACATGTATTACTATTCATGTGATATTTAGGAAAGCGATGATGCTTTTATAACTCAACTTACCTGTGATATGCTTTGTTGCACACTGTGCCTACTGGATAAATGCTGTAAAGATGACAGGGAAAATGTTATTTTTCTCAATACACTGCTTTGGTTCTTTACTTAATTAAGCAGAATTACTTTTACTCTTTAATATGTAATTAATTTGCTTGAACAGATTCCGTCAGTTAGCTATGATGATTAAGTCAGTTTCCCAAAAGTATGGGAGAGGGGGGATGGAATTGGGTAATGACACACAAGTCATTACCCAGTCAAAACAGGAACATTTTAAGTTGACTATTGGACAAAAAGGACTTTTTGATAAGCAGCTTTGGGTACAAGTAGTCTTCTACTTTCGGCCATTTATTTAATAACTGTTCAAAGTCATGTCAGCATTGAAAAACAAACTGGTCCTTACACTGATGATCACTGCAATCACATGACCAAAATTCAGATTCTTTGCAAGTGGTATGTATTTATGACACTTGCATTTCCCCAGGCTCATGTGATCACCATTTGGTTTGGCTAAACCCTGGCAAAACCAAATGGCTTTGGCTACATGGAGCTTGAAGGTCTGGGACTTTGGCATCTTTAGCTCTGAATGGGGTGGCACTACCTCAGACAGACTCAGTCCACAATTTGGAGGATGTGCTGGACTTGTGACTCTTGCTCAAAAGCAAGTAACAGTTGCAGCTAGATGAACCTTTGCACAACTTGGGGTTGTCAGCCAGTTTTGGCCTGGATCAAGAGTCCTGTGCTCAAGTCATTCAAGCCCTGATCATCTCACACTTGGACTACTGCAAAGTGTTCTATAGGGGGCTACCCTTGAAGAGCGTTCAGATGCAGAGTCTTAGGGACCCCTACGATGGCTTATGTTACACCACTGTCCCATGAGCTGCACTAACTGAGGCTTGCTTCTGGATGCAATTCAAGGTGTTGGTCATTACCTATAAAGCCCTGTATGGCATAGGTCCAGATTACTTGAGGAATCATTCTATGACACAGGCCTAACCCACCTGTGCTGGCAGAGGAGGCATGCTGCGGATCCCATCAGTCAAGAAATTCTACCTGTCAGGGTCCAGGAGAAAGAGCCTTCTCTGCCAGGGCCCTTTGGATCATCTTGCCCTCTGAAGAGAGATTGGTTCCCACTTTCCTGACCTTCCACAACAGCCTGAAGATTTGGCTCTCCCATTTGGCTTGGAAACCCCAATGGGAGAGAATCACACTGGAGGTGGTTGATCGACTAATAGCAGTTCCCACCTCTCCTATACATTCTGCTCATTTCCTCCCCATCTTTTAGTTATAACCTGTATTTCTATTGCAATTTTATACCTACACATACATACATACATACATACATACATACATACATACATACAAGTTTTGATGTTCTAAGCTGCCCAAAGTTGCCTTGTGGCAAGATGGGCAGCAAACAAATACAATAAATAAAACAAAGTAAACAAATAAATTTGCAACCTTCCCAGGGGGCTTCTGACAAGCAAAGTCAATGTGGGAAGCTGAATTTGCTTAATGATTGTGATAATTTGCTTCATGAATGAGGCAAGAAATGTGGTAAAATCAGGTGCAACTCATTTAATAACCACATCACTTAGTGGTCCCAATTGTGGTCATAAGTTGAGGACTATCTGTAATGAAGTGAAAAATTTAGGAAGCACTGAGTTAAAGTAACAGGCTAGAAACTGGGAGATCTAGTCCTGCTTAGACATAAAGCCAGCTGGATCACTCTCTCTCAGTCTTAGGAAGTAGACAATGGCAAACCACCTCCAAAATCTTACCTAGAACACTGCAAGGGCTTGTCAAGGCAGTTTCCAGGAGTTGGTATTAACTCAAAGGCACTCTTTTCCAGACAAATCAAACTAAAGAATTGGGAATTATGGTGCCAATTTATCTGCAACTACATTCCCATGAGGTCAATTGCATATTTTTCACAGTAGATTTCTCAACAAAAACAATTGTAATTTGTAATTTTCAGTGTCATTTAAAGTTCTTTCTTTCTTTAATTAGGAACCATCCTGTTATATTAAGTAAAGATATATTATGGTTGGTCACACAGTCGGATGGATTTGTCATTTTTATCCATCTATCAAGTTCTTCCCAAAGACCAGACACACGGAGATTTTGTTATTTGATGGTGTTGAAGATATTTCAGGATGTAAGTGTGCTGCAGCTGCCAAAAAAGCCAACACAGTGCTAGGCTGCATTAAAAGAGGGATAGAATCAAGATCACGTGAAGTATTAATACCACTTTACAATGCCTTGGTAAGGCCACACTTGGAATACTGCATCCAGTTTTGGTCACCACAATGTAAAAAAGATGTTGAGACTCTGGAAAGAGTACAGAGAAGAGCAACAAAGATGATTAGGGGACTGGAGGCTAAAACATATAAGGAACGGCTGCTGGAATTGGGTATGTCTAGTTCAGGGGTCGGCAACCGGAAAAAGGAAAAGAGCCACTCAGAACCGGTTCCATCACACAAACAAAAAAGTGGGCGCCGCAAAAAGTGCGCGCACGTGCGTCCTCACGCGCATGCGCAAAAAACATTTTCCGCATGCGCAAACTGGGAGGCACCTGCGCGGCGACGGGTCTCCCCTTTGGAGAGGTGCGCGCCGTCCCGTTTGGAGACCTGCCACGTTCGTCAAACATGGACGAACGCGGCAGCTGTGCAAACGGGATGGCGGCGGTTTGGAGAGTGCACGCGCACTCTCCAAACCGCCGCCATCCCGTTTGCACAGCTGCCGCGTTCGTCCATGTTTGACGAACGCGGCAGGTCTCCGGACAGCGGCGGCTTGGGAGAGGTGCGCACACACTCTCCAAACCGCCGCCATCCCGTTTGCACAGCTGCTGTGTTCATCAATGTTTGACGAACGTGGCAGGTCTCCGGACGGCGGCGGCTTGGGAGAGGTGCGCGTGCACTCTCCAAACCGCCGCCATCCCGTTTGCACAGCTGCCGTGTTCGTCAATGTTTGACGAACGCGGCAGGTCTCCGGACGAGACGGCGGCGGCTTGGAGAGGTGCGCGCGCACTCTCCAAACCTCCGCCATCCCGTTTGCACAGCTGCCGCGTTCGTCCATGTTTGACGAACGCGGCAGGTCTCCGGACGGCGGCAGCTTGGGAGAGGTGCGCACGCAGTCTCCAAACCGCCGCCATCCCGTTTGCACAGCTGCCGCATTCGTCCATGTTTGACGAACGCAGCAGGTCTCCGAACGAAACGGCGGTGGCTTGGAGAGGTGCACGCGCATCTCCGCCCTTCGGAAAGGTGCACGCGCACCTCTTGGAACAGGCGGTGCCACTCTCCATTTGGAGGTGCGCACGCACCACTGCCCGTTCAAAGAGGTGCGCGCGCACCGGGCGACTGGGAGCCGCGGGAGACAGCTCAAAGAGCCGCATGCGGCTTCGGAGCCACGGTTTGCCGACCTGTGGTCTAGTTTAATGAAGAGAAGGACTAGGGGTGACATGATAGCAATGTTCCAATATCTCAGGGGCTGCCACAAAGAAGAGGAAGTGAAGCTATTCTCCAAAGCGCCCAAAGGCAGGACAAGAAGCAATGGATGGAAACTAATCAAGGAGAGAAGCAACCTAGAACTAAGAAGAAACTTCCTGACAGTTAGAACAACTAACCAGTGGAACAACCTGCCTCCAGAAGCTGTGAATGCTCCAACACTGGAAGTTTTTAAGAAGAGACTGGACAGCCATTTGTCTGAAATGGTATAGGGTTTCCTGCCTGAGCAGGGGGTTGGACTAGATGACCTCCAAGGTTCCTTCCAACTTTACTATTATGATTATAATAATAATCATAATAATATGATTAAGCTGCTCCATATATAGTGGCCTTTTGCAACTGAGGGAAATTTTGTTAATGATGATGGTGTTCAAATGATGCTCCAGATGTTTTAGGAAGGCTGCTATTATTACTATTTTTGCTTTCTTTTGTCACAGTCATTTTACTTCTATTTGCCAAATCTTTATATTTTGTGATTTTTTCCATTTGTTCTCTTTTCTTCTCCAAATACTGTACTATCCAGACTTTTTGTTTTTGTTGTCAACAATTGTTATGCCAGGGGAGTTATGTGGCAGGTGCTTGTCTATTTGAATGTGAAATCCCAATTTTCATTTTCTATTACTTTGTCTATTTCTACTTTGTCTATTCCCACTGAGTCTTGCTCATAAGCAAATGACATTTCTTACATCAATGTTGCTACTTTGTCATTCTATTGTTTGTAGTTATTCTATGCAATCTTCTTGCAGCAGATAACTAGGTGATTCACTGTTTCTTCAGCTTCTTTGCAGATAGCATTTGCTGTCTATTGCTGTCCACTGAATTCTGGCTTTTTATGATATTTGTTCTTGATACTTGGTTTTATGTAACTAGAATTAGCCTTCTCTTTCTTCAGCTTTCTTACTCTTAGCCATTGAAAGGTCCCATTATTACCTGTTTTCCCTGCTTTTTTTTAATGTGCTGGTCATGTAATACTTTGCCTTGACATGTCTCTCTTCTATTCTTTATTTAGTCTTTCTTGTAGGCTCCAGTATTCAATAAGCCTTCATGGTGTATTAGCTTCAGTGCATAATTGGCAAATTTATCCTCACAACAATCCTTTAAGTTAATCCGAGAATTGATTGGCCAAAATCACCCATTTGAATGAGGATTTGAATCTGAATCTTGCCAGTCCTAAATATACTATACTTGACACAGTTACATAAATAATTTTTGATTACACAAAATGTTCTTAAACATATCCTTCTTCTCCATAAACAGTCTTACCATTTTGTATAGATCAGACACACTGATCTGATCAGAATCCACAATTTCAAAGTCCTTCCGTGGGACAAGATCCAAGCCCAAATGCCTATGAAGAAACAAGCAAACAAACCCAGAATCAATTTTTTAAAAAATATCTCCAAGATGATCCTTTGATCCTTTAAATGGATTCAGATTTGAGAACAGCTTTCATTCATTTCAGCAATTACTGTAAATTAAAGCATAGCAAAGATGCTTCCCATTTTCCTATTCTTTGTTTAAAATACTGTACATTCTAATAAAAGAGATCAATTGCTCTATTTCATAATTAACACAATAATGAGGAAATGTCACTTAGACTTGGACTAGAGAACCCTGAGCTTAAATTTCTATTAAACTCTCCTCCTGTAACTAGTTGTTAGTTTATTTTTGATGTCTTCATGTCAGTCTTGATTCCTGACAAATATATGGAAAAGTCCATACAGTTTTCTGTATGGCAGTATTTTCTAAATTGGTTTGCCATCGCCTCTTACTATGGCTTAAAGAGAATCACTGGCCCAAGGACAAGAAGCAACTGATGGAAACTAGTCAAGGAGAGAAGAAACCTAGAACTAAGGAGAAACTTCCTGACAGAACAATTAACTAGTGGAACAACCTGCCTCCAGAAGCGGTGAATGCTCCAACAGTGGAAGTTTTTAAGAAGAGACTGGACAACCATTTGCTGAAATGGTATAGGGTTTCCTGCCTGAGCAGGAGGTTGGACTAGATGACTTCCAAGGTCCCTTCCAACATCATCATCGATGATGATGATGATGATGATGTTTATCTGACTTCTTGGGCCTGAGACAAAATTAGAAATTAGAACCCAGTCTCTTGGCTTGAAGCACTTTATCCTCTATATCAATCTGGCTTTCTATTAAAAGTACAAATAGCCATGCACCCTTCATAGTATAATTATGCCATATCCTATCAATTATTATGCTTGTAGTGTTTATTTATCCTACTATACATATGGGAATCTGTACTAAACATCATATTGTTAAGGTTAGAATTATTTAGTAGTTGGCTTTATCACTACCCGGTGATAACTTTTATCAAAAACATCACAGCAAGTATAATAGTTCAACCTTTACTATGAGGTGTTACAGAAAAAAGGTTTGATTCAGGAAGCACTTTTTATAAGTCTCTATGCAGGCACATGTATGAAGTACTAGCACGTCCATTAACTATTTTGATTTGCACTGCACCTTCGTACGCATATAGCACTGATAATAAAGAGACAGAATACTTCTAACATGGCAGTGCACAAGGCTGAAAATCCAAAGTATAACTGTCCAATGAATGCTGAAGACTTTATCAACACTACAATATGCAACACAGATTTTATTTTTTTTATTTTTTTTTAAATTTTTATTACATTTATATCCCGCCCTTCTCCGAAGACTCAGGGCGGCATACAAGCTTAGCAGTAGCCTTCATTCTATGTATATGCCTGCTTGTTAGGGCTTTCACAATGCCCCAAGCGGCATTATTACAAAGTCAGCTTAATTGCCCCCAACAATCTGGGTCCTCATTTTACCTACCTCGGAAGGATGGAAGGCTGAGTCAACCTTGAGCCTGGTGGGATGCGAACCTGCACTAATTGCAGGCAGCTGGTGTTACTTAAGGAGGCATCAGCCCACTGCTCCACCAAGCTCTGTGAACTGACCAGAGTCATTTTGAACTGACCAGAGTCATTTTGGAAGGAGCAGCATTAAAATCTAATCAATCAATCAAACAAACAAATAAATGCAATGCAGCAGTACTCGGAAGTTGAATCAAAGCAACAATATCAGAATATCTACAGCCCAATGGTGGTCATTCAAAACTATTCTGGAAAATTGATTATTTAAAAAGTACGTATGGTAAGACAAGATTTGGGGCTGCTGAATGACCATAACTAAAATGAGTGATAAATATGAAAGAAGTGCAGGTAGTCCTTGACTTACACCCACAACTTGGACTGGCATGTCCATTGCTAAGTGATGAGGTCATTAAGTGAGCCATGTCCAATTTTACAACTTTTTTTGCCACAGTTGTTAAGCAAATTATGCAGTTACCGTATGAAGTGAATCCAGGTTCCCCCATTGACTTTGTTTGTCAGAGGCCCCCTGAAAAGATCTCAAATGGTGATCCTGTGACCCATGATCGTAAATACCAAATTTTGATCATGTGACTCCCAAGGATATTGTGCTTTCAGAGTCTGAATCAGTTGCTACGCAGGCTGCTCTAGCACTTACTGGTCCCCCAGAAATTCCTTCTGGGATCTCTATATCTTGCTGAAGTATACAACTCATGAGTAAGCAACAAGAAGCTGAACTCACTGCCACTGTTTGACCACAGCAGTGCATATTCTGCAGAGCATTTCCATTTCCATAGGAACAATGGTCTCTTGCTAGAAGCAACCACAGCATCTGGCTTGCCTATCTTGACACTTGGAATCTACTACAATCCTGGCTTGTTGATTAACTATGACCTCTTCTTTCCCTTGATTTGGTGTGGTAAATCTTTGGACTCCTATACTTGGAAATTCACCTTGCTCAGCTAAACCTTATCTACAGTATAGTTAACTGTTGTTTCCTGCTGTTCTGTTGTTGAAATTTAAGGAAGCAAATTTTCCCTTTAATATTCTGGAAGTCTTGGATCTATGTCTGGCTTTCACAGAAGTGCTGAAAAAAGTGAGGATATGAAACATCACAGCTAAACCAAAAGGGAGACACAACTAGATGAGCTAATTGTGCTTTATTATAAAACTATATTAATAGAATCTTTCAAGTCTGAAGGTGCAATCTTCCTGCTGCTACGTTTAACTCCTTAATCAGGGCGAGTCCTTCCCAAGTTTCTTTCTCTGTCCACTAGTTTTAAGACAACTCCTGCCTCTCTTATCTGACAGTTTTCTAGGCAGCATCTTTTCCCACACATTCCATTACAACTGATGGTCATAAATATGAGGACTAGTCCTAAGTCATTTTTTCCAGTGTCACCGTAACTTTGAACAGTTGTTAAACAAATGGTCATAAATCAAGGACTATCTATATATGTTGTTGTTGATGATGTTGTTAGTTGCGAAGTAGTGTCTGACCCATTGCAACCCCATAAACAACGTTCCTCCAGGCCTTCCTGTCCTCTACCATCTGCTGGAGTCCATTTAAGCTCACGCCTACTGCTTCAGTGACTCCATCCAGCCACCTCATTCTCTGTTGTCCCCTTCTTCTCTTGCCCTCAACCTTTCCTAGCATTAGGCTCTTCTCCAGTGAGTCCTTCCTTCTCATTAGGTGGCCAAAGTATTTGAGTTTCAACTTCAGGATATGGCCTTCTAAAGAGCAGTCAGGGTTGATCTCCTCTAGGACTGACCGGTTTGAACGCCTTGCAGTACAAGGGACTCGCAGGAGTCTTCTCCAGCACCATAGTTCAAAGGCCTCGATTCTTTGGCGCTCAGCCTTTCTTATGGTCCAACTTTCACAGCCATACATTGCAACTGGGAAGACCATAGCCTTGACTATATGCACTTTTGTTGGCAGGGTGATGTCTCTGCTTTTTAGTGTGCTGTCTAGATTTGCCATGGCTTTCCTCCCAAGGAGCAAGCGTCTTTTAATTTCTTGGCTGCAGTCCCCATCTGTGGTGATCTTGGAGCCCAGGAAAATAAAATCTGTCACTACCTCCATTTCTTCCCCATCTATTTGCCAGGAATTGAGAGAGTCAGATGCCATGATCTTGGTTTTCTTAATGTTATCTGTATATAGTTTGGTCATATAAAGAATATGAATGAGGCCCGAATCACCAAACTAATATACTGAGAGATAATAAAGATACTGAGAGAAAGGGAAAGTCAGAAAAATTAACAGATGAGATGGATCCTGAAAAAGTGAGAAGCTTAAAGAGCAAGAGATATGATGTATAGAGATGGAGGAGCCAAGAATGTAAAAAGAAAGCATGGAGATATATTTTGAATGATTTCAGTGTAAATGTGATTTACTAAGAATTTTTTTCTATTCTCTTAACTCCTGTCTTTTCTTTTGTTCACTTCTCATTATTTTTCTGTGCTTTTACTGTTTATACTGTTTATCCCAAAAGACCATAATATGACAATATGTGGGCTATATATGAAGCTTCTGACTCTTTTCAAATTCTATTATTTCACCATTACATTTATTTAAACAAAACTAGAACCATACTTACTCATTTCCCCAGTCCAATCGTACAGTGAGATGTCTCTTGACTTCTCGAACTTGATCCTGGATCAAATGACCAGAAAGTAATTGTCTGCGAAGATCAATCAGTTCATTCATCACATGGCGTAGCTTGTAGAACAGATCTATCTTATGTTTCTGTGAACATTTTATTTTTCAAAAGCAGAAAGGGAGAAAAAAAGATTGAGAACCCTGAAAATTTCCTGACAAAACCAAGAATGGCATAGTTTACATTTTAAACCTCAGATTTGAATACATAGGTAATCCTCATTTATCAACCACAACTGAAAATAAAACTACAATTGTGCTTATGATATTACTTTAGCTTTCCTTTGCTTTACAGCTCTGTGAAGGTCATTAAGGCAATGATTGGTCACTGTTATCTTTCTATCACCATTGTAACTACAGACACGGTTGCTCCACAAGGAATACTTGTAGAATACATATGTATTGTGAAATAATTATTTTCAGAAGTATGGCAGGACTTCAAACCAATTTCAATGAAGCATTGACTGCAGAGGCAGATGAATATAACTTTATTTACTGAGCAGAGCTTTTCGCATTACATTCTACTCCCCCCCCCCCAAAGAACTGCAGTTGCAAAGTGTCATTTAGCAATAGCAATCCCACCAGTGCCGGTTGCCATCATAACCCCCGGGACCATGCAGGTCGATAAGTCAGGACCTCATATAACTGTGACATGAGAAGTGCCAGGATTGCAGTCATTGAGTGAAGAAGTCAAGTGGCCTTCTCTCTTAACAACTACAGTATTTCACTCAAAGACCAAGATTCCATTCCCAATTATAGTCATAAGTCGAGGACTATCTGTATAGGACTATCTATAAGTAAGATTTATCACAATGGACTATGAAGAATAAGTGCTATTGGTTAGGAAGGGTATACATCACTAATTTTATCTTGGAGAAGGGGACTACATTCCACCACAATCAGATTGCTAACACCTTTTTTAAAAGTACAACCAAAAATATAAAAGTGCTAATAAATAAATAAAAAACAATATACAGAATAGAGATTACATGAATGCCATTTGTAGAAACTAAAATATGTATCTATAAGGTCTTAATATAGAACTAATTCAATACTTTAACATACAATCTGCCTTCATTTAGTGATCACAATTTGTTCCAGCAATATGGTTGTTAAGTGAAATCATACAAAACGGTTACATAGCAAATTGCTGCAAAGACCACTGGTTGCTGCCATCTGATTTAGATAAAGCATTACTCTCATTCTGGCATGGATATTTGTTAGTTGTAGAAATTTGGCCATAGGTGCATGCATTGGTCATAAAATAATATTACTGTTTTATCGTCATCATCATTTTAGCCATTGTCTATCCACTGCAGAATGAAAACCTCTTCTACCTGTTTCCAACCAATACGATCCTGAGCGTTCTTTTGCTAATTGGGCCTGCAATACTTGATATCGTTGATCCATCTTGTTTTAGATCTCTTTCATGGATGCTTTTTATCAAGTGGGACCCATTCTATGACTTGCCTAGGTCCACCTGCCATTAGTTCTTCTTGCTACGTGACCAGCCCATTTTCATTTCAATTCCTTTACTCTCTTGATGATATTGTATACATTTGTTTGTTCTCTAATCCATGTGCAGGTCTTTCCACCTTGTCTTGTAATGCCGAGCATGTATCTTTCCATGGCTCTTTGCGCCTCTCGTAGCTTTTGTACTGATTGCAAGGATATGGTCTATGTTTCACTGGCATGTTAGAGCAGACAGCACACACTGATCAAACTTTTCTCTTCAGATATAGAGGGAGGTTGTTCTTGAAAATTATGCTTAGCTTGCCAAATGTCTGCCAACCACATTTAACACACCGTTCAATTTACTTTATTATATCACCTTCCTCTGAGACCCATTGGCCAAGGTATATTTAGTGGTCTACTACATCTAGTTCTTCTCCAGATATATATATTTTTCTTTCTTTGGTGAATTTATTAAACATAACCTGGCTCTTTTACAGGTTTATTTTTAAGCCAAATGGTTCTCCTGCTTTGTGCAGCTCTTGCATGAATCTTTGTAGCTCTTCTGAGTCTTGTGAATCTTAAGTGATTTAAATAGGCACCATTGATTTTTATTCCATCTTTTGCCCAGTGTAGTTTGCAAAATACTTCTTCAAGGCAGGCTGAGAAAAGGATAGGTGATATTGTATCGCCTTGTCGTACACCTTGTTCTATGTTGATTTCCACTTTAAGATCATTAAGGCAAATTGTTGCCATTGTTTTTTCATATATTGATTGTAGTAAGTTTATGTAAGCAGTGTCTATGACTTGGTTGAGCAATATCTTAATTATTGCTTGCTGGAATACTGAGTTAAACACCTTTTTGTAGTCAATAAACTGAGACATGATGTACTGTTGTGCCTTTCAATGACTTGTTGAACAACCTTGATGTGATCCATTGTGCTGTAGCCACTTCTGAACTCTGCCTGCTCCTTTGGCTGTGCATCATTTAATGTTCTCAATATTCCTTTTGTTATTATCTTGGTGAAAACCTTGTAGTTGACTGAAAGGAGGCTTATTGGGCGATAGTTCTCTAAATCACCTTGGGCCCCTTTCCTGTGCATAAGAATCACTTCAGCATTTTCCTGTGCATCAGGTATTTTTTCTTCTCTGAGACATCTCATGTAGTTTTGCTAGTTATCTGGAGTAAACTGTGACCACCAGCTTTCAGCATTTCAACTGTAATACAGTCATTTGGGACTTGGGAGTCCTCCTAGATTCACGGCTCACCTTGGAAGATCACATGGTGGCTGTGACTAGGGGGGCTTTCGCCCAGGTTCGCCTGGTGCGCCAGTTGCGGCCCTATCTAAGCCGGGATGATTTATGCACGGTCACTCACGCGCTCGTGACCTCTCGTCTAGACTACTGCAACGCTCTCTACATGGGGCTTAACTTGAGGACCGCACGGAGGCTCCAGCTGGTACAGAATGCAGCCGCGAGAGTTGTGTTGGGAGTCTCCCGATACTCCCATGTCACACCTCTGCTCCGTGAGCTGCATTGGTTACCAGTTGTCTTCCGGGTGAGATTCAAGGTGCTAGTAATGGTGTTTAAAGCCCTACATGGCAGGGGTCCGGAGTACCTTAGGGAACACCTGCTGCCGGCGTCTACTTCCCTCCGCCCTGTGCGTTCCCACAGAGAGGGGCTCCTCAGGGTGCCACCGGTCAGAGAATGCCGACTGGTGGCCGCCAGGGGGAGATCCTTCTCTGTGGGCGCCCCGGAGCTATGGAACCAGCTACCGGTTGAGCTCCGGACGGCGCCCGATCTTCGCTCCTTTCGCCGCGATCTGAAAACATACTTGTTCGAGCAAGCCGGCCTGGCCTGAGGGGGGATTGGTGGGGTTTTTTACTATTTTTATTGGGGTTTTTTTTTACCATGTATTAACTGTATTTTTAATCGGGCATGTATTTAATTATCTTTTATTTTTTGTAAATTTCTGTGTTTTATTCTTGCCCTGTACACCGCCCTGAGTCCTTCGGGAGAAGGGCGGTATAGAAATATTAATAAATTAAAATTAAATTAAATTAAATTTCCTGAAGCTTTGCCATTTTTCATTGATTTTATGGCACTTGATACTTCCTCCACTAGAATATCTGACATTTCCTTTTTTGCGGGTGTTGTTACTTTTGAGTGATCTTCATCTCTGTATAGCTCTGAATAGAATTTTCCAATTATTTCTAATATTTCCTGTCTTATTCTACACACAGAGCCATCTTCAGGTTTTAGTGCCAAAACCTTCTTTCTTGTATTTATAAGCTCGCATTTTGCTCTATTAATCCCTTTGTTTTCTTCAATTGCCTTTTTCACAAGCTTCACATTAAACTGACATGTTTCTTATTTATTACCATTTATTGTCACTTTATTTGTAAGTGGTTGTTAACCAAGGATCTAGTTTTGTTAGATCTAGTCATATACACTATCTATTACTCCATCTTCTCTGTATTGAGGTGCCTTTAATAGTGATTTAAAGATTCTTTATCTCACATGATTTGATCTTGTTCTGTTACACTTTCTTTTGCTTTCAGATCAATATCTATGATAATGTGATTTTGGGAAGTATTATTAAGGATCTCAACGTGATGTTGAATTATATTCCTAAAATTTGGTATCTTATGAAGATCTCTGGCTTTATCCAGCTTGGGCTAGAAAGAGAATAATTTTATAAGATTGGAAAGAAAGTTGCTCTCCTGATTTTAAGGAATGGATCTAGGAAATATATTTGAGAACTATTCTTTAAAAATTCTATGCATTATAAAAATATGAAGCATTGTGTTGCTATAAGTTTAAATTAATTACTTGTAGATATTTATAACTTTTCTTTTTGTTCATTTTTATGTTATAGTATTTATTTGATTGTTATATATTCAACTTTTTCACTGTATTATCACTATTCAATGTTTTTTCTTCTTTACTATTATAAGATAAAAATCAAAAATAACTCACTGAATTAAGGAGAAACTTCCTAACAGTGAGGACAATTAACCATTGGAACAGCTTGCCTTCAGAAGTTGTGGGTGCTTCATCACCGGAGATTTTTAAGAAGAATGGACAACCTATCTGAAATGGTACAGGGTCTCCCTTCCAGCTCTATTCTGATTGATTGATTGATTGAAAATGATGTGTATCAAACCACAAAAACAGAAATTAGTAAGTGTGTTGTGCTTGACCAATTTTCCAACTCCCCCCTTGTACAGTGGAGATTATTTAAACAAGCATTTTCTTCGTGTGCTGCTTTTCTCCACAGCACAGTGTTTTTACAAAAGATACTAACTGCAAGTTAATAGCGCAGTTCTGTGACTTTCGTTAGTCAGCTGCTGCTGTAACTGACAAGACTTTAATCACTTTCACACCTTCAGCTTTTGTTTGCCTCCAAGCAGCTGGAGGGTTGGAACTGGGCTAGGGAAACAGCTGCTGCTCACACATTCCTTTCATGTGTATTCTCCATTGTGTGCCTGTTTACGTTCTTGTAATCACTTCCTCTCTGATGAATGTAAATGTCAAGGTATTTATTTATTTATTTATTCATTTATTTATTTATTTATTTAATTAATTAATTAATTAATTTATATACCGCCCTTCTCCCGGAGGACTCAGGGCGGTGAACAGGGCAATACATAAAAACTAGATACAAAAATTAAAAATTATTAAAACGTGATTAAACAATGCCCATAATAAATTAATACAAATTAAAATTGAAGTTCATTTATAAAATCCCACCCCGTCCCATCAGGCCAGGCCAGCTTGTTTAAAGAGATGGGTTTTAAGATCGCGCCGGAAGGAGCGGAGATCGGGCGCCATCCGGAGCTCGACCGGAAGATGGTTCCATAAATCTGGTGCACCCACAGAGAACGCCCTCCCCCTGGGGGCCACCAGTCGGCATTCTTTGACCGATGGCACCCTGAGGAGGCCCTCTCTGTGGGAGCGTACTGGGCTTATGTAATGTAAGATGTAAGATGTAATAATGGGAATGACTCAGCAGGGCCTGTGTCTCTTTAAGAGCCTTTGTATAAAGGAAAGGCTCTGCTGATGTCTTCTTTCTTCTTCCGTTTCCTGCTGTAACTGTGGTTTGTTGGATTCTGCTGTATTAGTTTGTATACGTATATTGTTCCTGGTGTATGATATTGTAGATAGCATAAGATAAACCACCATTTACTATAGACCACTGTTTACTGTGTTTACTCCTGGGTTATCTTGTGCAATAAGACTGTGCACGCTCTGATAGTAAATACAAATATTAATCACCTTCTTGCTAATTATCCCTGTAATAGGGGGAGCATTCCAGAGAAGTGGTGAAAAAGGGAAGCTGAAGTAAAATCATAAGCAAGTTGTGGTAACATGATTTTCCAATTAGTGGCCATACCATTAAGTATATGAATTGGTGGTCTTAATTGTGGTTGCTAAACAAGGACTACCTGTGTTAATTATTTACTTTTGGTTTTATCTCTTTTTCATTTGTGTTCATAAAGAAGTACTTATTAATATATAATATATTGTACATTTGATCTATTTTGATTTGGAAAGATATTTTTCTGTACCCCAGCTTGGGGTATTATAAGACGTTTTTGCCTTCCATAGCTTGAGAAAATATAAGTTCAGCACATCTTTTATCTGCTCCTATGTTTTGTTTACAACATTATACAGGTAGTCCTCAACTTAAAACAGTTCATTTAGTGACCATTCAAAGTTACAACAGCACTGAAAAAAGTGACATGACCATTTTCCATATTTACAACTATTGCAGCATCTCCATTAACAGATGATCAAAATTCAGATGCTTGGCAACTGATTCATATTTATGACGGTTGCAGTGTCCCAAGGTCATGTGATCACCTTTTGTGACCTTCTGACAAGCAAAGTCAATGGGGAAGCCAGATTCACTTAAAAATGTGTTATTGACTTAACAACTATAGTGATTCACTTAACTATTGTGGCATGAAGTATCATAAAATGGGACACTTAACAAATGACTCAATTGTGGTTATAAATTGAGGACTACCTGTAATCTGGAAATAATCTACTCTAATAACAGTGTGCTATACAATGTTCACCCTTAAGTAAAAAGTTGAGACTCACTGACCTATATTAGCTATAATTATAAAATAAGGCACAATGAAAAGTTACAATGGACTATATTTTTAATAATTTACTGTATTACTAATCATTTAAACAATAGTTACCTTTTCAGTATAAAAAAATCACCATAGGGTCATGTATTTATGGAAGAATCTTGTTTTATTTTCTTAAACCATTCAGGGAATCAAGCATAATGGGCTATTCCTGGACCTATTCAGGTTGGACCATTTCTGGATTCTCAGGAACTAGACTTTGAAAGTGTCAGATGGTCTCTAAGTACCATACTTATTATCATCATCTTCAATCACACTATATAACTATTATACCCTTGTGAGCTACATGCTTTTGCTTACATACCACATATAACTGCTTCCAGAGCAGAGCCCATTCCTGGAGAGTTGCTGTAACTTCAGTAATAACAGAATCTTCAAGTGGAACAACTGTTTCATACTGCCTGTAAAATGTATAAACACCAGTGAAAATATCATAAAAAGAAGGACTGCGGAATCATTTATTTCCATCTTCCCTTGAAACTATGTATTCATTTGTATATAATAAACATCCCCAAATACATAACACTTACTTCATATAGTGGAGTGTTCAATCTCAAATAATCTTCTGCCTTATATGTATAGTTTCATTGTACAAAATTTTATTTTATGACAATTTTAGTTCTATCTTTTTACTGGAATTGTGTAATGGGATGTAAGAATAACCTTGAGAAAAAGAAGAAGAGCAACAACCAAGGAAACAATCAGCTAAATGAAATCTGAGTCCAAAACAGAAATGTAATTTGAGAAAATGTTTCAGACTTGACTCTTTCCTGTTATCTTGCAGATAAAGAGGGAGGGGGAGGCATTTTCAGACTTGCAGAAGTCTGCCAATCCTGTGGGGGAAGGTGGTTCCTCATATAAGCTGGATCCATGCCATGAAGGACTTTAAAGATGATAACTAACATCTTGAATTGGATCCGGAAGCAAAGTGGCAACCAGTGCAGCTTTCCGAACAGCAGTGTGGCATGGGCCATCGTAGGGCCCCAAGACCTGTCTGCATGGCTGTGTTCTGGCTAGTTGTAGTTTCCAAATATTTTTCAAGGGTAGCCCCAGGTAAAGCATCTTAGGTAAAGGTAAAGGTTCCCCCGCACATGCGTGCTAGTCGTTTCCAACTCTAGGGGCTCTACTCCGTTTCAAAGCTGAAGAGCCAGCGTTTGTCCGAGGACATCTCCTTGGTCATGTGGCCGGCATGACTAGACGCCAAAGGCGCACAGAACGCTGTTACCTTCCCACCGTAGTGGCCCCTATTTTTCTACTTGCATTTTTACGTGCCTTCGAACTGCTAGGTTGGCAGAAGCTGGGACGAGTAACAGGTGCTCACTCTGTTATGCGGCACTCAGGATTCAACCCGCCAAACTGTCGATCTTCTGATCGACAAGCTCAGCGCCCTAACCCACTGAGCCACAGCATCCCTAAAGCATCTTGCAACAGCCCAAATATCAGATTTACAGGACTGTGTAAATCTCAATAAAAGTAATTTCAGTACTCTTTTGAAGTTGATTTTCTGGTCTGCTCTACCCAGTGGGGCTGACAAACATTAATTGATACTCTGGTTAATCTATATATATTATTAAAACTCTTATTCCTATAGCCTTTAAACATGTGAAACAGTGCAAACTATGGCAAAACCTTTTGAGCCAAAATATCTGAAATGGGCTAATTTATACAATGCATCCAAAATCCAGGAGCCATGACTCTCACAGAATTGAAATTTGATAAATTTTATAAAACGTCTAATGACATTATCATAAAGCAATTTGTGATGCCATATAAAATGTCATAAAACACATCCTATGCTGATATTTGACTGGACTGACATGGGCTATTTTCAAGGCAGATAATCTTTGAATGTATTTCTAACTTTTACAGTGAAGGCAACACATTAGAAGCACTGTTATTGAGGAATCTGATAAGGAAATATCTCTAAAACATGGGTTATCTAGTTTAGTCTCATAGGCATATCACATAACTAAAAAGAAAAACAGCCTGCCTGACATTTTATTCTTATGACAAAGGACTAATCAGTGATCCTTAAGAAAACATTTTTAACTATGCTCCTTATGTTTAGCAAAAAAATTAGAGAAGAAATTGGATGTAATTTTTTTCTTGGAATTATTTGCTAGAACAAATATAGTTTTGTAGAATATCAGCATTTCAGCTTTAGACAACTGTATTAAATATTACACGCAAAAGTAGTTTAAATTAAGACTATATTAAATAATGTTAAGATTCCTATCTGTCAGATATATTAATTTCTTGATAATAGAAGTGCATACTCACCCTCTGTTACTGACAAGTGCCTTTTTCAAATGAATGTAATTTGCAGGAAAGATTCCCTGCAAGAAAAATGGAATTAATTGATGGGCAGCAGAATTCAGTATTTATCAGGCCATTTGGTGAAACTAGTTTTAGAATCCCTTTTCTTCTTTTTTGTTAATCTACGGTATCTGTGTTTTGGGGTCTCATTACTTCTGTTTACCTGTATTTTGCATTACCCCAAAATGAAATGTGATACATTTGTAAGGTTTTTATAAATGCAGTTTAACAACCCTACTTAAGTATCGTTTGGTGAATGCTGACAGATTAGAAAATCTGATTGATTGAAATTGATTTATTCTCAATTACATACAAGTCTTATCAGTTTTCTGAATCTTGAATGTGTATCCATTGCAGGTAATCCTTGACTTACAACCACAATTTGGACCAGAATTTCAGTCATTAAGCGATACAGTTGTAAATAAATCATCATGTGACAAGACCTAATTTTACAACAATTTTTTACCCTGATCATTAGGTGAATGAAGTGGCTGTTAAATGAATCTAGCTTGTCAGAAGCTGGGACCTCGGAAAGCTGCAAATTGCAACCAAAGACACTGCAACCATTTTAAATGCAAAACAATTGCCAAGCACCCAAATTGTGATCATGTGCGGTAGTGCAATAGTCTTAACTTCAAGGTTGGGTTTTAAGTCAATTTTTCTGAGGCCATTGTAATTTTTGAACTGTTGTTAAACAGTCATAAGTCAAGGCTTACCTGTACTGTATGGTATACATATTTTTCATATTTTGGCTTGTAAAATAGTTACTAAAGTACAGAGCATTGGGTAAAACCAGCATTTGGTTGTGCTTTGTCATGCTAGTAAAAACATAACCCAAACTGACTGCTAATATATTTACCATTAGCAATGAATGTTGAATGTGCCACCCATTAGGACTAAGGCTTGTGGTTGACACTATTGACTATTTCAATTTTCATGATTGACTGCCCTTTTATAAGAGATTATTATTATAACTTTACAGAGAGCTTATCAGAACACTAAATATTCTGCTGGACTTATTGACAATATAGGAGACTGTTTCATTAGTTCAAGTCAACATTTATCAGTGGCCTTGTAAGTGTATTTGAAAGTATGCATCAAATTCAATACTGTTTTTGTTAAAAGCAGCATCTAAACATACCTTTATGCTAGGTCTCTTTATTGAAATTCCTCTGTACCAACCTAAAATAAAATAAAATAAATTATATTAAAATATATTATTAAAAGATTTAACATTTACAAATTTTGTTATTTTCATTAATTGTAAGAGGTTCATATGATATTCTGGCAATATCTCTAATTAGAGCTCTGAGTTTTAGTATTTATTTATTTATTTATTTATTTATTTATTTATTTATTTATTTACATTTATATACCGCCCTTTCCCTGAGGACTCAGGGCCGTTTACAGGGAGTTAAAAAACCAGCAATACAAAAGTTAAAACCAATTTAAAAAAGATTAAACTAACCCTGTGCAATTAAAACCCCGATTAAAATAAATTACTCCTCAGCCTGGGCCCGAGAGCTCGAAGAGCCAGGTCTTCAGGCCCCGGCGGAATGACCGGAGGTCGGGGGCAGTCCTCAGCTCCACTGGCAGCTGGTTCCAGAGGGCAGGCGCCCCCACTGAGAAGGCCCTATCCCTGGGTATCACCCGCCGGCAATCTCTTACCGGTGGGACCCTGAGCAGACCCTCCCTGTGGGAGCGCACTGGGCGAAGGGCATTTGATGCCGGCAGCAGGTGTTCCCTCAAATACCCCGGACCCAGGCCATGTAGGGCTTTATAGGTAATAACCAGCACCTTGAATTTCACCCGGAGGGCAACCGGAAGCCAATGCAGCTCGCGGAGTAGAGGTGTTACATGAGAGTATCGGGAGACCCCCATTACAACTCGCGCGGCCGCATTCTGCACCAGTTGAAGCCTCCGAGTGGTCTTCAAGGGCAGCCCCATGTAGAGAGCGTTACAGTAGTCCAAACGGGAGGTCACGAGCGCATGAGTAACTGTGCGTAGGGCATCTCGGTCCAGATAGGGACGCAACTGGCGCACCAGGCGAACCTGTGCAAAAGCCCCCCTGGTCACGGCTCCTATGTGGTCTTCAAAATTGAGTCGTGAATCCAGGAGGACGCCCAAGTTGCGAGCCCTATCAACGGGGGGTAACACCTCACCCCCCATCGTTAGAGGTGGAATAGTCTGGTTAGCCCGAGATGCCGATATGCACAGCCACTCAGTCTTGGCGGGATTGAGACGAAGCCTGTTTCTCCCCATCCAGACCTGAACCGCCTCCCGGCACCGGGACATCACGGCGAGGGCATCACTGGGTTGGTTCGGGGTGGAAAGAAAAAGTTGGGTATCATCAGTGTACTGATGATACCCCACCCCGAAACCACGAATGATCTCACCCAGTGGCTTCATATAGATGTTGAACAGGAGAGGCGAGAGAACCGACCCCTGAGGGACTCCACAAATGAGAGGCCTCGGGGCGGATCTCTGCCCTCCTGTCAACACCGACTGCGAGCGGCCCTGGAGGTAGGAGGTCAGAGGTCGCATGGGTACAACTCAGTCAAGTGCCCTGGCCGCAGCCGTTTCCCAGGCATCCACCAGAGCATCGACTGGGCTGTGGGTAAGGGTGATGGGTATAGGCCCAAGCGCCCTCTGGAACCGATCCGGGTCCATTAGGCGCCTGGGGCGGAACCACCTGGTCGGTTCTGCCGCCCAGCGGCGGGGGGTGGCATAACGGAAAACCAGCCTCAGGAGGTAGTGATCTGACCATGACAGAGGGGTGATGGACGGGGAACCCCCTCCCAGATCATCCAACCATTGTCCAGATAGGAACACCAGGTCGAGAGTATGATCCCCCACATGAGTCGGGCCCTCAATAACTTGGGTCAGGCCCATGGCCGACATGGAGGCCATGAACTCCCGAGCTAACTCCGACGACCCTCCCAGTGACGGCAGGTTGAAGTCACCCAGGACTATAAGCCTGGGGAATTCCACCGCCAACCCTGAGAGAGTGTCGAGCAGCTCGGGCTGGGCTGTTGCCACACAGCCGGGCGCCAGGTATGTAAGCAACAAGCCCAACTGAGCCCGAGGACCACATCTCAAGAAGAGGGATTCACTCCCAGCCATCTGGACAATGGTGGCCTCCCGGGGACACAAAGTCTCCCGAATAACCACTGCCACCCCGCCACCCCTGCCCTGAGCCCGTGGCTAGTGCAGCACCCGGAAACCTGGAGGGCATAACTCGGTGAGAGGCACCCCTCCCTCCGAACCCAACCAAGTTTCCGTGATGCACGCTAGATCCGCACATTCCTCCTCGATCAGATCATGAATGAGGGGAGCTTTGTTAACTTATGTTGATAAGTGATCATCTAACAATTCTGCTTTCAGAATAATCAAATGGAAATTTAAAAAATCAATTTACTACATGGTGTTGTTGTCTGAGTTTCTGTTTTTAATGAAATAGAAACATTAATAGAAACATCTCCCACCTATATTTTATAGAATCACAGATTTGGGGGCAGTTTCTGCTTTCTGAAGTATCTCTTAAAGCACCTAAGCACCTGTAACAGATAACATCCAGCCTCGATTTGAAAATCTCCAACAATGAAAATATATGACAGCCAGATCCACTGGCTGACAATTGTACTCTCAGAAAGTTTGTTCTGACATTTAGCCCAAACATACTTCCTTATAGTTTTAACTCAGTGTTTTTGATTCTACCCTCTGCATTCTCTTTCCTGTACGACAATCCTGTACAACAATTTGAAGACTGTTATCATATTCCCCATAGCTATCTCTTTTGCAAATGTAACACACTCCTTTGTGTTTCTGGTAGGATTTATTTTCCAGAACTCTCATCTTTTTGATAGTCTTCCCTTGAATTGCTCCAGTTTGTCACTTTCCATTAATATATGAGGCCCAGAAGCAAACAAAGCATTCAAACTGGAATTTGATCAGGAGAGAATAGATTAAAACAATTTCCTTCCATGATCTGGGCTTTATACTATTGTTATTATACCACAAGATCATTTTATTTTTTGTTTTTCTTATCAAATTCAGATAAGAAATTTTCCCTATTAAATTCATCCTATTCATTTTGGGCCATTGCTCAAGCCTGTCCAGATGTTTTTAATTTTCCATTTCAATTTTAAACTATTTTTTATCCTTCTGAGCTCTGTATCATTTGTAAACTTGTTAAATGTTCCCCAACTCCAAGTCATTGATAAAAATATTTTATTTGAAGATAGGTATCAAGAAATCATTGGACTGGCAAATTTAAACCAGTCTCCTGCTTCATTTCGGTTTCTTAAACCATACAATCCAACTACGTTTTCTTCTTTTAATTTTCCAACTTTGGCATTTCAGTCCCCAATCACAAGCATTGTATACTTACACTTTCTGTTAATTTCTAATTAAACCTGATTATAAATAATGATGATAAAATTCAAGTTTGTGCTCCAACTACAGATGCAAAAGGGGTTAACTGCCCCTTTTGCATCAGTAGATGGAGCACAAACTTGAATAACTGTCATATTAAATAATTGTCCATGAAGTCTAATCAATATTATTCATTCATTCATTGCATTGTAGCCAAGCATTATTCTTGTATAGCATTTCTAACTGTAAAAGCAACACCATTCCATCCTTTTTTTGTCCTGAGTAATAAGCAGTATGATCTTCTGAATAAATATGTTCAATCCCAATTCATCTCAATTCACTGATGCCTAAGATGTCAATTTATAGCCATTTCATTTCATATTTCACTGTGTTTCAGAGTGTCACACTTCTTACATTCCATGTTCCTAATGTAATTCTATCTTTTCAACTTTGGTTTTCTTTCCTATATGGCAATATCAGCAATTAGACATCCCAAAGATTTTCATCTAGCCACAGCATAAACACCATTAATACCAAATCCTAACCTAGTTTGAAATTCATACTCTGAATTCGCAGCTACAATTTTCTCTCTATGTAATTGCTAGGAGTCAAAGTGGCACATAATCACTTTGTAGGATAAAAGCACAAGTGCTCAGTTACTACGTGGAATATTAAAGCTACTTACCTACTTGCAAAGAAAATAATAAGAATTTGAAATACTTCAAGGTCACTATTTTAATGTTCTTAGTTGTCATATACAGCATAGATATTTAACCCTTTATTTATAATCTAACATACAATTATAACCCTTTCGTTATACAGGTAAACCTCAAAGTATGACAGGCCACTTAATGAACTTTTGAGATTATGACACACCTCCCAAAAGCTACATGTAACATTTGAAAGTTATGACAGCTGCAACAGGCTTGCAGTTGTTTGCTGTTATGACCCACCACAGGGTCGCTGCAGCTCCCTCCTGCCACTCTCCCCATCCCACTCTGTCAGAACCCTGCAGCGTTTGGGCCTCCTCCTCACACACCCATCACATCCCACTTACCTTCTGAGACTCTCCAGACCTCATATGAAAGGAGGGCAGGCCATGTGTTCCCAGAAACGTGACCTCCATTTTGTCCCACACATTTGTGAATATATCAAAATGGCAGCCAATAGAGAAATTGCTTCATTTTGCTTCTTTAGATTGGAAGATCTGCACAGTGAAGCAGAAGTTTCTGAATGCTGCATAAAGCTTCCTCCTTGAGATAGCAAGAGCCTAATTATCATATCTGAACTATAGAAAGTCTTGGGACCTTTGTAAGGCAGCAAAATGAAGCAGTTTACTCCAGGGTTGTGCAGCAGCAACCTAAATGCAGCCACCAATTTATTTATTTATTTATTTATTTATTTAGTTATATTTATATACCGCCCTATTCCCTGAGGACTCAGGGCGGTTTACAGGGAATTAAAAATCCAGAATCCAAAAATTAAGAACCAAATTAAAAATATATTAAATATATATATATATATATTTGTCCCAACCATTTGTTGATGGGGACAAAATGGCGGCCACCAGACAAACTGCTTCATTTTGCTGCATCACAGTGGTCTGTCCAGTGCTATAAAAGATTCTCAATGCTGCAGGCCTTGTTAAGGCAGCAAAGTGAAGTAGTTTATCCTTGGGCCACATGGAAGTGACCCAAATTCAACCACCATTTTGTGGAAGGATAAAATGGCAGCCACTTTCAGAACCGTGCTGTTTGGCTATGCAAAAATAAAATTCATTCCAGAGCTCTGGAAGACCTTTAAAAGGTAAATGAGAAGGTTGTTTGGCTTGGTGGGTGGGAATCAGGCCTAAGGCCTGGGAGGAGCCAGTGAGAGTGGGGAAAAACTTGTTGGAATCTATGGTGTTGGAAGTGGAGCATGGGACATCTTGGGGGAGTGGGAGACCTTTGGGAGACGAGGGCAGGTGGGCCTGTGCCTGTACTAGGTCTCCAACAGCCTTCCCCACCCAGGAGGCACTCCACATTCCACTTGCAAAACATTGGGGAGAGCAGGGATAGTGGGCTTGTTACGTTTCACCTAATGACACGTCATGTGAGCATAATGGGCAGGCTCAATAGCAGTCGTTTCTTGAGGATTATCTGTAGTGTTATATGTTGACAGCTTTATTTTTTACAAATTTTTACTGTAGTTGCAATAGTTTCAAGAAAGTTTTGAAATTAGTCACTGGTATTAAATAATTTGGACTATGTATTAGAATGCAACTCATTAAGAAATCTAAATATATTCCTGGTTATCATGATAAAATCATCACTAGCCACCCTTATCCTCCCCAAAATGAGGTTCCAATATTTCTAGACAGATGGTTAATAAATATGCTGACCCCTTTCTGACAGGATTACTAATAACGCTTCAATCTTTCTTATAGAAAGTGGGTCAGATTAGATTTACTAAGCATTTGAATAATCATGGTTCTCAAATGATTTATTGAAACACAGGTTTGCAAAATATAAAATGCACTCCTTTTGGGGAATGCACAGATAGCTCTAACATGGTTGGCTTCCCAACACCTAATAAAAAACAATGAACCTCAGTGATCACAGAAATTCATTTCTCCTATCTTATTCATCTCCTCTTTACAAGACAAAAGGTGGTAAATGAATAGAAACAAGGGAAGGGGATATAAAATTTACATTCTGCACTGTATTTAGTGTAGCATTGGCTACAAAAGTACACCCACAAGATACCATTATGATCACAAATTATTATTACTACTTGAATAAAAAGAAAAAGCAAAGTAAGTAGTTGGGGCAGTTCATAAACGTCAGAAGAAATATTTTCAATATATCATACCTTCACATTTTTCCAAGATCTGAACAGTTTCTCCTAGTTCTAGAACTAAGCCTTGCTGTACATGTCCTTGGAAGCTGCATATAACTAGGGACACACAATACGTTAAAAGATTAGATGTTGAACAGTACATTGATATTTGATTTCATAAAACAGAAACAAGGTTCATATTAACATGCTTTTTATAATATTTGGTTTATTCAAAAATAGTTAAAATACAAAATGCCAAAATATTTAAAGAAAAAGAAAAAACACAAGACATTAAAGAAGTGTCTTAAAAAAAGATTAATATAAACATAACATCCTCCCTAACTGAATGCTGATTAATTATAATAGAATCATGTTAATCCCACACCCCTTTTAAAACAGGCCAAAAGAATTTTATATCAATAACAAAATAGTTAGAAGAAATTAAAATGCTTTTTAATAAGACATTAGTTTTATATATATATATATATATATATATATATATATATATATATATATATATATATATATATATGTATATACGTATATATATATGTATGTATGTGTATATATATATATATATATATATATATATATATATATAGTGTTCCTCTTTAAAAAAAAATCATTAACAAATAATCAGTAACGTTATTAGTTTAAAACAACCAAAACTCAAACAATCAGTAACCTAATTTAACATTATAAACTAATTTAAAGAAAGCAAGTAAGAATGTAAGAATTTTAACCCAGTGAATTTTGTTAAACTATAGTTCATAATAATAGTTTATTTAATTCATGTGCTTTTAAACCACGTGATGTATTGGATATTACTTTATATTTTTATCCTCTGCTCTTATTTTGAAAATCTGTTAGGAATTTGTGATTTTGTATTTATCTGTCATAAATCTATAACATAGTTTCCAGACAACAGGAAAAAGCTTCAAAAAAAAAAAAAGAATTTGGCAGATACTCATATCCAGCAAGCCCTCAATTACTTGTCCCTTAGCATAGCTTCTTTATCTGTAAGTAGTGTGTTTCATCAAACTGGGATAAATTTGATTAGTTTAAACTTTAGTTAGTTCAAGCATGGCAAGATCAAATTGTATTTATATTACTAGATGACAATAGAAAAATTCTATTATGATCTATACCTTATAGTTATGTTGTAAGAAGATGTAAATACGTAAACCAAAAATCACCTCAATGATAGTTAAAATTATTTATTACAAGATGCGTACATCTAGATCCCAGATCCCTATATCCTCTCAACTCCAAATCTCCTTTCTGAACAAATCCATTTCCACAACCTTTCTAAAATTTAGGAGCACAGATGCTGTCCAGATGTCTAACAGCTATACCACAGGTCTGCAACCCGCGGCTCCGAAGCCGCATGCGGCTCTTTCAGCCGTCTCCTACGGGTCCCAGTCCTCTGCCATCTGCAGTCCAAAAAAAAAAAAAAGTGGGACTAAAAAAGTTCAACCAATCAATTCAAATATGCAGGGTAGGTGCATATCTCGCCTTGGCTCCACTCTTCAAACCCTGTTCTGCGCATGCATGCATGTACGCGCATGTGCACACATTTTTTGCGGCTCCCAGTTTTTCCTTTTGTGAGGGAACCGGTTCCGAGTGGCTCTTTCACTGTTTCAGGTTGCTCACCCCTGAGCTATACCTACCAGTGGCTGCTGCCTCTAAGAAGCATATTTTTGATTTTCTGTCAAGTCTCCTCAATATTCCAATCCTTAGTTTCCACTTCATTTTACATGGAAGAAGTTGGTCTAAACAGCTCCAGTCCAGATAATAGCATTATCATATGCAGATCTGCTTGAAAATAATCTTAAAAATTCAGGTACTCCTCTATTTACAACCATTCGTTTAGCAACCAGTTGAAGTTACAACAGCACTGAAAAAAGTGACATGACTGTTTTTCAGTTATGACTGATGCAGCATCCCCCATGGTCAAGTGATCAAAATTCAGACACTTGGCAACTGACTCATATTTATAACGGTTGCAGTGTCAGAGTCATGTGATCCCTTTTGTGACCTTCTGACAAGCAAAGTCAATGGGGAAGCCAGATTCACTTAACAACCATGTTACTAACTTAACAACTGTAGTGATTCACTTAACAACTGTGGCAAGGAAGTTCGTAAAATGGGGCAAAATTCACTTAGCAACTGTCTTGCTTAGCAACAGAAATTTTGAGCTGATTGGGAATTCAAGAGATATACTAGTACAAACTGATGGCATTAATACATTTTCCCTGCATATTAGCAAATTGTTATTTGAAAGACTACTTAATGTTGCATGAGCTTGTATGCTTGTTTCAATTATTTGACCTGGGTCATGTTCATTCTAACATGTTATTAGAATAACTATTTTATAGTTAAAAGCTTTTTCTCACCTGACTTCAGTTTTGTGGAACAAATCTATCTATCTATCTATCTATCTATCTATCTATCTATCTATCTATCTATCTATCCATCCATCCATCCATCCATCCATCCATCCACCCACCCACCCACCCACCCATCTAATTTAGTTGCCCATCTAATTTAGATCCTCCCCAAATTCTTGGGCTGTAAAGGTGTTGGTGGTAGAATTGTACTTTCAGACTTGCAAGACTGATATCAGCCTTGTCAGTTAGACCAAACAAGAAACATCATCATAAACTAAATCTACTTTATTGTAAGGCTACGTTAATAGTCTTGCAAAAATCTGAAAGTACAATTCTCCCACCAACAACTTTATAACCTAGGAACTTAGGGAAGCTCCCTTCTGAACCTCTGGCTCTTCCCGCTATGCAGGTGTGGTCTATGCTGTTTCTTATTTGACTACTCCCTAGGCAGCATCTCTTTGGCCCATCTCCCAAGACCTTTCTCACATACTGTTAACCTACATAGATTGCTTGAGAGTGGGTTTTTTTCCTTTCTCCTCTCTCCGAGGCATATTAACTGTGATACTATAATTAACTCCAATTCCAATCATAAAAGTATGTGACAGCAAAATAGTCCCAGTCATCAGATATGGCACAGAACTGTGGGGATGTGTAAGTCTCCCTTAATGGAACAGATACAATCTACTTTTTTGAATTATATCTTGGGGTTGGATAAGTTTACACCAGCCCCAGCAATAAGGGCAGAGTTGGGCATAATCCCTACACAAAGCCATTTAGTAATTACAGTTTTTAATTACTGACTGAACATCCTATTCATGGACCCAAATAGACTACTAAGGATGTGCTTCAAAGAGCAATTCCACAACAAGAAACCTTGTGCTTAGGCCACCCAGCTTTTTCAACCAATTAGATCTAATTAGATCTAAAGCTTTCAAACAAAGATTTATTGATATGACTGCCCAAGATGATATTGCGGTACTTAAATGCGTCAAGTCTCTGAAGGCTCAAACAAATCAGTCTTCCACTTAGAAAAATATTTAACAAGCTACATACATCAACATTTCAAAAGAGCTTTTTCTAGACCTTGATTTGAACAACTGGACTCAGTGGTAAGACATGGGAGGTTTCATGGAGTCCCAACTAGAGTTCTAAGATTGTGCATTTAGGGAACAGCAGCCTTTGAAGACACTGGACACATTCTTGTTTACTGAAATTGTACTCTCCAGAAAGGGCCGCTTATATAGACACTTATTTAAAAACTAAAAAAAATTGGTGCACCCAGGGGTCTTATTTATTGCAAGGAACAAACCTAAATATCATCAAGACTGAACTCTTAATTTCAAAGGCCATCTCAAAAAGGACAGAAAGAGGACAACGTTGATCAGATTGGAGATAAGTGTAGGGGTGACAATCTGTTATGAAGTTTTGTTTTCTTTTTATCCAATTGCATTTTTATATCAATTTTATATATACGATACAGTCAGTTGATTTAATTAATAAAGTTTTCTTCTTCTATTTTGCCATATACTGTTTTAGTTTACTCTTACCCACTGTATTTTATTCTATTTTATCACACAATAGCTATTTTATCTCATTTTACTGTATATTATCTCATGTTATTATATTGTACTTATTGATGCTTATGTTTAATATGGTCAATTGAATAATCAATAAAGTATATTGCGTCGTAACTATAATGGCGATCACATGACAGAAGGACGCTGTAAAGGTCGAAAATATGTAAAGGCATAAGTTGTAGTTATTTTTGCAACACCACTGGAACTCTCAACTATCATTGAAAAAGGAAGTTGGTAAGCAAAGTTTACCTCTAAATAAATCAGGAATTTGTGCACAATTTTTAAAAATCTTTTGAATTATTGCCCCCTCACCTCATATAGTGGTTCAATCTTAAATAAATATTCTCTCAATCAGCTCACAGGATGGCATAATTATTATTTATATCCCCAGATACAATTACAGGCATTGATAAAATTGCTAACCAAAATAGATAATTTAACTATATCCTTCCAGTTATGTTTCATAGCATACAATACTATGAAATATCATATGTCTCCAATGGCTTATCTTTAGAAGAGCTAAAAAAATTATATTCCTTATGTTTGACAATTTTATATGTAGCTAAATTACATTCATTTTAAATGTGCTTTTTTAATTGCATAATGCAACCTAATTGCTAACTGTACTGATTCATTTTGTGAGAAATAATCCATTATTTCTCTTTACAGAACAAAGAATACATTCAACACATTGTGCAGGATTTATACTGGAAAAAAATTAAAAGCAGTCTACCAATACATATAAAGTTTGCAACAGGATAAGTGCTTCCAGAATAAGTAGTTTTTGCCTGTCTCCTCTTTAGACTCAAACACTGGAGGAAAAGCATACAACCTGGCATTTCCTCTCCCCCACCACGCCCCAATATTTTTGCCTGATATTGCGCTACAATCGGCCCACACATACACCAAAGTCAGAATAGGGAATACACTATCTGCAATGACAGGCAGGAATTATCATACTTCCACAAAGATATGCTTAATATATACTCTTTATAGGAAGAGTCAATGTATTGTACTGATTTTGGACACATTATCATGACGCAATTAATAATTCTTACAAAACAGGCATTAAAATTGAGTTGCTTTAAAGAAAAAATAATAAAATTAATTAATGGGTGATTTTTACTGGCTGCCATGGAGAAATATTTCCAAGAATTGGCCAAATTAAAAGATTTTCTGATGATAATATGGAATTACTGAATGTAGAATATAGAATTTCAAGTAGACTGATTCCTGTCATGATAGAATTTCTTTGGAGAAAGAAATTCTATACGGGATAGAAACCTGCAGCTTTCTAGGCAAGTATCATCCCTGGAATATGCTGGGTAGAGGGGAAATAACGCTACTTCCTGATTTGCCATCTATGTTTGATAATAAACAAAGAATTTAATCTCAATCATGACAAATTGAGTCAAGAGGTAAAGATTTTTTTTCTTTATCCTGCAATCTTTGGAAGGTAGGATGAGAAAATTTCATAATTTCGATTTTTTTTTTTAGGGGGATACCTTCAAATTAGTATTGGCTCCTGGTGAGTGGCTGGGCAAGTCTCTGCAGTTTTCTTGGCAAAATTTAGGAAGAGGTTTGACATTCCCTAAGGAAAGACTAGAACTCAGTCTTCTAGTTGCTAGACTATATCTTAGCCACTACACCAAACTGGCTCACAATCCTGAAATTCTTGCCTATTATTTAAACTTAAGGACTGAAATTTAACATGCAAAAGGAATACATCACTACTCACAGTAAAAAAATGGCTCTATTAAGAGGGCTATTTCTGTTTATCTTTTTATGTCCAATTGTAAAATAGAGGATGTTCCTTGCATTTAATTAAACAATTAAACAATTAGATTTTCAGCATAGGAAAGAGGAAGAGTAAACCTACAAATTTGGCATATTTTTATTGTTACTTAATTTTTTTAATAATTTTGTGATTTATTATTTTACTTCTTGGTTTCATTTTTTATAACTCTCAATTTTCTAAATACCAGTGTTAATTTTTTCATTATGTTAAAATGTATTTTAATTGGCCTAAAGCAGGGGTCCTCAACCTTGGCAACTTTAAGACTTGTGGACTTCAACTCCCAGAATTCTGGCTGAGGAATTCTGGGAGTTGAAGTCCACAAGTCTTAAAGTTGCCAAGGTTGAGGACCCCTGACCTAAAGCTTATGGGGTGTTTTATCTCAGCTTGTCATTTTGTTATACTATATGAGAAAAGGTTTATATTCTTTGACTTTTGAAGCAAAAGTCAGATTAGCAGAAAGCTAACCCAACAACTATAGAGAAAAGACATGGCTGCAAGGGGGCCACCTCTTTAAAACCTCTATGGACAAGGAGAAGACTTGAGATTGCAAACAAGTGCTCCAGACAGTTACTCCTCACAAGAAGACCATAAGATAGCAGCCTCTGGTTTAGAACTCTGGGAGACAAAGGAATAGCCACCTGGCTCAAATCGCACTCAGCATTTTTAAAAGGACTCTAACCTCCTTTTCTAATCACTTTCAGAAGTTGCTTTTTAATTGCTTTTCAGTTATTAGATACCGTACCTTTGGATTAACATGTTTGACAGTACTGAGTGAATTTCCCTCAATCCTTAGCAAAAGTTAAATAGTTTAAGAACATATGTTCACATGCACGGACACAAAGAGCAAAAAGGTGATTAAAACTTTTGACTGTGGAAATTTACAAATGGTCTTAGGATCCAAATAAATCTGAAATTAGATTTTGGAATTAATTATAATGGAAGAACTCTTGAATTCAATTTACAGTTACAGAATGAAGCAATATTTTCTAATATTGGACATACTGAAGAATATGTTTGAAAATATTTTGAAAAATGGACTTAGAAATTAATAGTATCGACCGAGACATCCGCCTCTATAATAAGACTGTATCTAAAAGAAGTTATAAAAGAGGAACAAGTTTTACCTGACAAGATCAAGGCTGAGCTGAATGGACTTACAAAAGACCGCTACCAAAATGACATAGAAAAATATCTTATGCTAGATATAAAAAGAAACCAGAGTGTTTTAATAATTAAAGGGGATATACAACTAACAAACCAAGAGAGTAGCCTGGATATCCCAAAGATACTTTTTCACAAGGCAACTGGCAGTGAGCCATATGCAGATCTGTACATTGGGCAACAAAGCAACCACTTCATAAACGCATGGCACAACATAGGAGAAGAAACCCATCAGGACAAAATTCGGCAGTCCATCTGCATTTAAAAGACAAAGGCCATTATTTCAAAGACAGCAAAGTCCACATTTTGGACAGAGAGAACCGCTGGTTTTTGAAAGAGGGGTCAAAGAGACCATCTATGTCAAAACTGAAGAGCCTTCTTTCAACAAAGGGGAAGGGTACGACATCATCTATCTCCAATTTACAACACAGTCCTTTCAACAGAAGGCTCCACACCCATTTGCACTACTCAGGTGACCATGACGACACAGGTAAGCCTCCAGGTGGCCTCAACAACTCTCTAAAAGAATGCAAATGACCAGCTCTCTGCAAGGGAGTATAAATCCTTCTATTCCCCACCATCCAATCACAGCTGAAGAAACTTCTTGGATGAGAAGTGAAATGTCTTCAAAGAAAAACAAGAAAGTCCAGTTACCTCATGAAAAAACATATTTGGAACAACTATGACCTGGATGACTGAGAATCTCCGTAGACAAGTAGCCTGAATAGTTTTCCTATATTGTATTTACAAAAGAAATGTATTAAAATTTTTGAAAAATCTTGTGAGAAGGGGCAAAGAAAAATAAAAAGAAACTAAGTCTTATTTGAATGGACTAAAGATTAAGATCATTAAATATAAAGGGAAAATATAAAATTGGTTTATTTGATAAAAGTTAAAATAAATATGTTGTTATTTCTGATAACCCAAATGGACATTTCTTCTTGACATCAGGACTGAAATGACAATTCTTTATGGATTTGCTATAGATAAGAAATGGAATATGGAAAAAAGAGATCATTTGTTGTATTTTAAAAGGAAGTGATAATTTACTAAAATTGTTTATACTTGTGACGATGGTGGGAAATCAGTTCTTTGTTCATTTATTTTCTCTTTATTATATTTTATTTTGTATTTCTCTATTTTTTCCTTTTTCTTTCTTTGTTTCATCTTTTTATTCTTTTTAATTTGTATTAAATTTGACTGTTAAAATATAATCTTTAATAAAATTATTATACCAAAGAAAGAATAAGTTTATATTTGAATACCATTTTTCTTTTATTGGAGCCTCATTCAGGTTATTGTTAGATCCTTCTGGTATAAAACTGTATAATTTAATGTTTTTGTTCAATCATTATTTAAATGTATCAGCAGGTTTAGATAAAGACAAAACTTTGCATAAGGGCTTTTTTTTTACAAACTGAAGATGCTGAAGCCTGAAATAGGTTTTCTGAAAAAAACCTTAATGGAAAATATTGGAACTGGATTGATCATATTCCTATTATGGTGCTGGAGAAGACTCCTGGAGTCCTTGGACTGCAAGGCAATCAAAATGGTCAGGCCTAGAGGAGATCAGCCTTGACTGCTCTTTAGAAGGTCAGATCCTGAAGTTGAAACTCAAATACTTTGGCCACCTAATGAGAAGGAAGGACTCACTGGAGAAGAGCTTAACGCTGGGAAAGGTTGAGGGCAAGAGAAGAATGGGACGACAGAGAATGAGGTGGCTGGATGGAGTCACTGAAGCAGTAGGCATAAACTTAAATGGACTCCAGATGATGATAGAGGATAGGAACGCCTGGAGGAACGTTGTCCATGGGGTTGCGATGGGTCGGACACGACTTCGCAGCTAACAACAACAACAAAATTCCATTTGAATTGAACAGGATATATTATTTTTGTTTTTCATTTTTTTATATAACTTAAATCAATCTAAATATCAGGAAAGATGTACCTATGGCATCTATTGTATATGACAAAGAATTCATTTTAGGGTAAAAAAGAAAACCAATGGGGGATATAATAAAGGCATATATAACTACACATTGTATAGAATAGGAAGGTATTTTATAGCTCTCTCATAACAGCATTAACAAATTAATGGAAGATAATACTATCAACATCAATTGTTAAAGAACAAGAATTGAAAGTTACTCTTCTCAAAAATTTGTGTCTGATTGGATAATTTTTGTTCTGATCAAATACAATTGTTATATTAATAAACAATAGTTTAGTTAGCCAAGTATTTTTAGATTACCATTACAATTCATATCATAAGTTTTAAATGAAGGCAAGTGGTAAATATATGTGAAATAGAGCTTGACAGTAACAACAGTAAACACTGGTAGGCTAATCTTTGCATGAATATAACTAGCTCCTTGGCTCTCAGATGAAAGAATCTGTGCAGATTCTGAATTATTTCACAGTAAAGTAACAAGCCTGGAGAAATATGTTAATCTTGAAAGCTCTAAATGCACTAGAATCTAAAAATCTATCTCTTTCATTCAAAACTTGTCAGACTATTAGGATTTGCAAGAAAGACATTCTTAGAGACACTTCTATTGCCAATGGCCAATTAATTAGCATATCAGAAAGGACTTTTTCATCAAGCCCAAATTCTGAAGTGCACTCTCTCCAGAAGTACAAGAGGTTTCCATTTTTAGTGTTTAGCTATGTGTTAAAGGCACATTTTATTTAATATATTCAAATTATTTTCATATGTATTTTAATTACTGTGGTTATTTTAATAGAAATAGGATAGAATTCTAATAGAATTTTTAGAATAGGATTGTTATATTTTTGTTGCTGTTATTAACTGTACACAATCCTTTGACAGTTTTAGCAGAAAGCTGTTAAATAATTAATATTCTAAGTTTAACATATTTTAAATACATTAACTATAGATAATATTTTAATACTATGGATAATATTTAAAAAGATTAAACATATGCAGTTTCTACACTTTAATTCTTAAGCAATAACAGATTTGAAAAAGTACCATGTGACTTGACCTACTGTGTGACTGTTCTGTTATTGACCTCTATTTTTTTAATTAACACCTGTAAGATTAGAGAAGCTAGCTCTTCCTATTTACTTTTCCAAGTTGTGAGATAATAAACTTTCTGTTCTAACTTCAATTAAATGATTCATCTCTTTAGTCTTCGTTAAACATTCAATACCTGCTAGACACTTAATCCTCATTGATAGGTAATCTTCCCATAACTGATGCCTAAACTAAGCATCTCTGGGGATGGTGATGAGGATTGGTTACAAGACAGAAAACTTATCAGCAAAAGCAATTCTTTTGTGATTAGAATTCCGGAGACTGCCCCTAACACTTGAGCTCACCCTGGAAGCTGTAAGGAATTACAAGGGATAATTTAAATAAATGTGACACTATTTGTTTCCCTTGTGGCATTTAATTTCTTTTTGCTTCAGCATCCATTCTGAAAATTCTAAATTAGCCAGCCACACAACAATTTCAGAAAACACTGAATATTTTATAGCTGAAATTTTATTTGCACGTTGTATTTCCTTTTGGATTTTAGAAGTTAAGATTATTTTTTGCTAAGAGTACATTTATTTGGAATTCTTAATATTCCTTCTTCTTAGTATCCTCTTTTCTCTGAAACCAAGAGTTAAGGTAGTCTTACAAATGTTGATGAATATTGTACAGGTTTGCAAATGGAGCTGAAAGATAGCTGGAATTGCCAATTAGGCATGAACAAAACATAAATATCCAAGCTATATTTTATTTAAAAAATCATGCTAAATTTCCAAACCAATAATTTATAATGATTCTTTGACAATAATGAGATTTTGAACAAAGTATTATATATTAAGTACTAATATTATGGTGCTGTAAAACTAATGTACCTCCAACTGTTTTGGAGGGAACTTCAAAAGGATTCAAGTTTGGGTGGGAGCAAGCTAATGTTATGATTGGCTGACGCCCTAGAACAGGGGTGTCAAACTCAATTTCATTGGGGGCCGCATCAGCATTGCGGTTGCCCTCAGGGGGCCAGGTGGGTGTGGCCAGGGTGGGCATGGCCTACTGGCTGGGCATGGGTAGAGTGCGTATGGCCTACTGGGTGGGCGTGGCCAGCTCTACATCGTTCACATCAAAGGTGCCTATGGGGGCCTGGGCAGGAGTGGGACAGATCTGAGGGTCTCTGGCAGGAGGAGGGTCTCTGGGCCAGGGCCAAGGCAGTGGGGGCCGTTCCCTCACTGTTTCCAGGATGGCTTCGCGGGCCGCATAAAACCACTTCGCGGGCCGGATCTGGCCCCCGGGCCTTGTGTTTGACATGTCTGCCCTAGAAGGAGAGTATAAATTGCAGGCATGTTGCCTGTTTTTGTCAGTTCTGTTCTGGTTCAATAAACGCTTTTGTATCATGCCAGTCTGGGTCATTGCCTTCAAGACCTAATATACAATAATGGCGACGAAGGTGGGATTCTGCAGCTAGTGAGCTGATGTGAACTAACAGACTGAAGTCACTGGGTGTCAGACCAGGCACAGAGCCCTGGTGGGACCGCGTCCCCGCCCTGCCTGCCAGTAAGACACACTGGAGGCACAAACATCCTGAGGGATCCATCCCCAGGATTAAAAGGCAACACAGCTCCTATCGCAGTAGCAAAGGCAGTAACCAGGACCTCACAGAACTCCCGGAATGGCTAAATTCAGAAGGCTCAACAAGTTCAACATCACCCATCCGGAGCAGTGGAGCTACTATATCTCCCGTGTTGACAATTACCTACGGCGAACCAGGTCAGAGACAATGGCCTGAAGGCAGCAACCCTACTCTGCATGCGGGCAAGCGACGTTTGACATCGCAGAAAACCTGGTAGCACTGGCAAACATAGAGTCAGTGACATACACAGACCTCAAGAGGAGGTTAAAAGAACATTTTGAGCCAAAACTCTCCATAATCGCTTGGCGCCATACTTTCGAGCAACGAGAGCAGAGGTTTGGAGAATCGGCAGCTGAGTTTGTGGCCGCACTTCGACAAGCTTCACAACACTTTGAGTTTCCAGATTTGGAAGACCGCCTCAGAGACAGATTCATTTGTGGCTTGTTAAATAGAGAGCTACAGCAGCCCCTATTCACTATGGAAAAACTGACATTCCAAGACACTTTAAAGGAAGTCATGGCAAATGAGGCTGCCAGAGGAGCAATGAAGGCTCTCCAGCCACCAAAAGCACACACCAGCCCCACGGTGATCCACCAAGAGTCCACTGAGGGACCGGGGGAGACTGATGAGGACGATGAGAGAGAGCAGAGAGCTACCTAGATGGCAACGCTCAACAGAGCAAACAATGTCTCCACAGAACTGTGCTAGCTGTGAGGGACAGTATAAAAGGGCAGAGTGCAGATTTCGCACAGCTTTGGAAAGCAAGGGCACATTGCCAGTCTGTAGAGGTCGTCAGCGAGAAATGCGAACTGCGCCCGCACAGCAGAAAGGTAATTGGGGCCCAGGGCAGAACAGGGTTGGATTTTGTTCAGGGAGGCGAAATATCCAATGAACGGGAGCCCAACGCCCCCTCAAGGAGAAGTTAAAGCTCCAAATTAGACTGCAGGGGGTCCCATGTTCCATGGAGCTAGACACCAGGTCAGCTCTATCAATCATCTCATACAAGACTTTTGATTATATTCGCAGGCAAGGCAAAGGGCGAGTTCTGCTCAAGCCATCAAGCCTCATACTAACGGACTTCCAAAATTGCCATGTTTCCGTAAGGGGAGAAGCCGCCATTAGAGTTAAGTTCAAGGAATCTGAGGGTCCCCTCAGCATTGTGGTCGTAATTGGACAGCGCACCAGCCTCATTCGACTGGACTGGTTCGAAGCCCTGGGTATCTGTGTGATGGACATCCATCGCACACAAACAGCTGACCAGGTAGCAGTATGCCAACAATATGCTGTTTTCAGCACAGAGTAGGGACAATACAGAGGGGCGCCCATTTCATTCAATCTTGACCCACAGTCACTCCAATCTGAGTGAAACCATGCAGAGTGCCTTTCGCACTAAAGCCAAAGATTGATGCAAAACGTGACAAACTAGTGCAGCAGGGAGTGCTCCAACCTGTAGACAGTACCCTGTGGGAGACTCCCATAGTGACCCCAGTAAAGCCAAACGGGGACATTCGCATTTGTGCGGACTACAAATACACAATAAATAAGGCACTACAGCAACATGCTTACCCAGTTCCGGTGGTAAGCCACATACTCGCCTCACTTCAAGGAGGCCGAATTTTTGCCAAATTAGACCTCGCACAGGCATATCAGCAGATGCCAGTTGACGATGCCACCTCTGAGGCACAGACAATCATCACACATAGAGGGGCATTCCGAGTCCGCTGCCTACAGGTTGGGGTAAGCGTAGCCCCCCGGTTATTCCAAAGCATCATGGAACGGACTCTGAAAAACATACCCGGCATCTGCTCGTACTATGACAACGACCTGATCACAGGGAAATCAGCAGCAGTCCTGGTAGAACGTCTCTGGGTAGTACTTCAATGTTTCCGTGAGGCAGGCTTAAAACTAAAAAAAGACAAGTGCCAAATTGGTGTGGAATCCAGAGTTCCTGGGGTTCCAAATAGATGCTAATGAAATCCACCCATCAGAGGCCAAGTTAAAGGCAATTCAGCAAGTCCCCAGACCCAAATCCAAGGGGGAATTGTAAACATTCCTGGGCCTGCTTAACTTCTACCACTCTTTCTTGCCACACAAGGCTGCCCTGGCAGAACCACTTCACCGTCTATTGGACATAAAATCGCCCTGGGTCTGGTCGAGCACCCACGATAGGGCATTCAAGACGGTCAAGTCACTACTATCCTCAAACTCCGTGCTGGATCATTTTAATGAAAAATTGCCAGTAATGCTAGTCTGTGATGCTTTGCCATATGGTATTGGGGCAGTGCTAAGCCATCAAACGCCAGATGGTCGTGAGGCTCCCATTGCATATTACTTAAGAACTTTTATCATCAGCTAAGAGGAACTATGCACAAATCAATAAAGAAGCTCTTGCCATAGTTGCAAGTATTAAGAAGTTCCACGACTTCTTATATGGACTACCTTTTACTGTCTTCACAGACCACAAGCCGCTGCTTGGCCTTTTTATGGCTGACAAGCAGACTCCGCAGATCCTGTCACCGCGGATGCTGTGATGGTCAATCTTCATGGCTGCCTACTCATACAGGTTAGTCCACAAGTGGGGAAGGAAATGGGCCACGCTGATACACTCAGCCGACTGCCTGGGGCGGTACCATCTAATTGGTTCCGTATCCCCACGGCGGGGGGTGGTAAAACGGAAGACCAGCCGCAGGAGGTGATGATCGGTCCATGACAGGGGCATAATAAATGGAGAGCCCCCACCAAGATCATCCAACCATCGTCCAGATAAAAAAACTAGGTCCAGGGTGTGGCCTCCCTCATGAGTTGGTTCAGAAATTACCTGCGTCAGGTCCATGGCCGTCATGGAAGCCATAAACTCCCGAGCTAACTCAGATGACCCTCCCAGGGATGGTAGATTGAAGTCACCCAAAACTAAAAGTTTGGGGAACTCAATCACCAAACCGGAGAGGACATCGAGTAGCTCAGGCAGGGCTGCCGCTGTGTGACTAGGCGAAACGTACACCAGCAGCAAGCCCAACTGCGCCCCCGAACCAAACCTCAAAAAGAGAGACTCACACCCGACTATCTGAGGGACGGTGGTCTCCCGCGGACATAAGGTCTCACTGATAACTACCGCCACTCCCCCGCCCCTACCTTGAGCCCGAGGCCGGTGTAACGCTCGGAAACCTGGTGGGCAAAGATCAACCAAAGGGACCCCACCCTCTGGGCCCAACCAGGTTTCGGTGATACAAGCCAGGTCCGCATGCTCACCCTCCACCAAATCCCGCACAAGGGGAGCCTTGTTAACCACGGACCTGGCATTCAGGTAAACCAGCCGGAGCTCAGGAGGCTGCACATCCTCGCTCCCGGCACCTCGGGGAAGAAACAGAGGGTCGGAGCGCCTCACCGCTTGTAAACAGCGGGGACGGCCCTCCCGGTAACGATACGGCCCTCTGTCCATACGCCTGCTGCCATACCCCAGTGTCGTGGGAATCGGTAATCCCACGACCCGCTCCAGAGCCCCAGATGTAACCACACCCCGCTCCCCCCGAATGCAGTCGGACCCAGGCCTGGCCTGCACCATGGTTGTATGGCCACCCCCCATAGTCAAACAACCATTACCCCCCACCCCTCTCCCTAACCCCCTAAAAAATTTAACTAAAAAATTAACCAGGGGCCTCCTATTAAATTTGAATCGAGAGCCCCTGACCTTACCCGGCCATCTCTCAGGGTCCCAATAATTGGGCCCTTCATTAAGACTGGGAATGGCAAAAAAGGCGGGACGCACCCAGGAGAGGGGGGCACCCCTGAGGGCGAGCAAGTCCGTGCTGGAGTATCTATACATAAGTCCAACAAGTCAAGATAAGGCAGTCCCATAATGGAAAAGTCCAGTAGGAGGTTCTAAAGGGAGGGAGTGAAACATTCAGGCCATCAACCAACCTACTGCCACCCGGTTGGGTGCTCCCGGGGGCAGACCCCAACCCGTCCTCCCACGACAGGTCGAAAGTCTGATCCAGGGGATGGTCCAGAATGTACACCCTGGGTGGGGCATAACCCATAGAGCTCCCACCTCTATGGGAGTGCCGGTGTAAAAACAAGCCGCTCTCCCACTGCGGCTTGCACCCAGGTCCGTCCCAGACCAAAGGGGAATAGGGAGGCAGATGGAAAGTTAGTAATTGGCAGTCCACCGGAGCTGCTACGGCCACCGCAGACCAGATGAAAGCACCGACCACCGCCATATCGCTGCCGATGGAACGGGCCAGCAAGCCCCGAAAACGCCGTCGTCGCCATCACCGTCGGAGGCCGGAACAAGGCAAACGAAGCAGCAGCACCGCCGCCGTCGCCGCGGTCGTCCTCTCCACTGCCCAAGGCAGCCCGAGGACGCCGTCACCGTTGCCACCTCCGCCGCCGGCAGCGGCCCGAAAAACAGTACAAGGGACATCCCTGCCACCAAGCTGACCAGCGGTCGTCCCCTCCGCCATCGAAACGGCCCGAAGACACCGCAGCCGCCAAAAGCGGCCCGAGGCAGGTCCAACAGAGAAATCCCCGCCGCCGCCGCTGCCGTCGCCGCCAACACGGAAGCGCCAAAATGGAGGCGCCGATCAGCTGGAGCTCCGAGGCCACCGCCGATCAGCTGGAACTCCGAGGCCGCCGCCGATCAGCTGGAGCCTCAGAGACGCCGCCGAAAACCGCCGAGAGCCGGCCAGAAACAACAGCGTTGCCCGAAACAGCAGAAAACGCCGTCACCACCAGCTACAACCCCTCAGGAGCAGCCCGAGGCAGCCCGGAGACGCCGAGGCGAAGCAACCCGGAGACGCCGAGGCTGTAGAAACCGGCAGGCCGAGGCCGAACACAGCAAACACAGCGGCAGCACAGACGAAGCAGATGGAAACAGCAGGCAAAGCAGCAGACGGAGCAGATGGAAACAGCCACTCATAGACGGGAGCAAACCAACAGCAAGCTACCTCATTCTTTGCCTCTGGAATTAATAGTCCAAATCCCCTACCCAGGGGCCCAAAAGGACCCCTGAGGGGCTCCCAAGGGACGCCCAACAACTGGAGCTCGCGGAGCTCAGCCCAACACGTCCGCCATCTTGATCTTGACTTTAAATACTGATCATGCGAGTTTCATGCCTTATGCTACAATGCAAATTTAAAGCTCTCATGACTATTAGTATTGCTGGGGGGCTTGGCAGTTTAGCTTTAACCCCGCCAATAACTATTTTTGTAATAGGTTATTACATAATTTATTTCATACTGTCGTATTACATCTTTGTGCTATGGTGGTTTTCCAGAAATATCGGGGTGCCTCTTTTTAAAGTTGAACTGTTGAATTAAAAACACTGCTTTCTTCTTCATGTTATTGCTTTCTAAAAATTCTTATTTTAAATGAAGGTTAAATATAAAAACTGTACAGAACATGGACAAACATTCATTGGTTAAAACAGAGTGACTGATCAGCATGAAAATATCAATATGGAAAATTCCATATTCCATATGGAAGTCTTAAATATTAAAGAAACAAACAAAAAATAGAGTAAAGTTCAATATTCTAATAATTCTTTAAACTTTAAACCTGAACTTTTTTTATTAGGTATAATTCCAGAAGAAAAATGATAAACAAAATGTATATTTAACATTACATGTATTAACAGCAGTGAGGATTGTATTTGCTCAGCACTGGACAAATGAAGAAACACCATTGGACGAAGAGATAATCAAGAAAATACTGGACTGTGCTGAAATGGACAGACTTACATTGAGGATCAAAGAAAAAGAAGATACAGAATATTTCAAACATGGAACTTATTTTATGAACAGCTGGAAAAATGGGATAGGGAGTAAGAACTTAACTTGTATTACTAAGCAAAACAAATCAACCCAGACAACACATTGTTCATTAAGCACTAATGAAATGTAGTAACAGAAAATCAATAAAGTATTTTAAAAAAACATTCTAATAATTCTAAGATCGCATGCACTATTTCGTTTCAGTCTCTTATTTATGAAATCATCAGCTTCATCATAGCAAAGCTATGATACAATCTCATCTTTGCAAAGTTACTTTTATGACAGTAACATAGCTTTCTCCTTTCAAATTTTTACATGGACAAAAACAGGCAAGCCTAACTATTTTAAAAAATAAACAAAAATAGCAATGCATTTTAAAATATTTTAAACTGGTCAAAATATGTAAAAGAGAAGACAGGCACACAATATTCATTATTTTTCCTATGTCATAGAGGTATGTTCACATGGAGAGGAGAAATCGTTAGTACCATTGCTTAAGAGTACTGCCAGTTAATGAAGTTGTCTTTTGGTTACCATTCTTGGAATAATTAACGGAGCAGGTACATAATTGGCGCCCTCTACCGACGCTTCCAACTCCGTATTTTTAATCCCAAGAAGATCGTCGCAGACGCTGATAATAAAAAGGCGCACCATAACTAAGTAGGTTCTAAAACGAGACTTGGGTTTCTATTTTTCTCATCCGGTTAGTTTTTATACGCGGACTTGGGAAGCCCGTTTTGATCAGCTCAGAAGGACACTTATTTACACGTAAACATCAATCCTCTACAACTCCTAACACTGGATGAGAGGGGCTAACTGGATTTCCGCACGAGCGAAATAACTGTCCATCTTTCACTTCGAGAGCACTGCCCTAGACCAGGGGTCGGCAACCTCGGCTCTTTTATGACTCGCGGACTTCAACTCCCAGAATTCCTGAGCCAGCTGGCTCAGGAATTCTGGGAGTTGAAGTCCGCGAGTCATAAAAGAGCCGAGGTTGCCGACCCCTGCCCTAGACGATCGGTGCAGAATTTTGAAGGGGCTCTCGCGTGCCATTTTGCAACGAGAAAGAAAGCAAGGCCGCCCAATCGGGAGGAGACGGAGCAGCTCGGAGCTGCGGCGGGAAGAGGGATAACACGGCACTCGCCATCCTTTCCGAAAACCAAGCGAGGCCGCTCGCTGTTGCCAGCCGACGGCACGCAGCAGCCCCGCATCCCTCCCATCTCCACCACCACCACCCTCCAAAAACGGCACCCTCCCCCGAAACGCCATTTTCTGACAAAAGAACCAGAGTTGGGCTCCCTGGGAGAGCCAGGGACGCGCAAGGCAGAGGCAGCGCGCGAGCGCGCGAGCGAGCGCGCGCGCGCAACAGGGATCGCTACCGCCGCTCCGCCCGCCCGCCGGCCAGCCGTTTTGCTGAGGGGAGGCGACGCAGCCTCCCTTCACCCCCAGGACAGGAGGCCGGGGACCTACCCACGCCGTATTTTTCCTCCTCCGTTGGGCTCCACATGCTGCTCCCCAAACCGCCGGGGCTGCTCCTGAAGCCGGCTCCCCCCTGGCGGAGTGGAGCTCCGGGGCCGCGATGCTCATGGACGAGCAGAGGCGGCTTTTCTTGACGAGCCCGGGGCCGCTGCTCCGTACAGCCCCCAGGGCAGCGCGGCTGTGGCGGCGGCGGCGGCGGCGGCGTCGTCTTCTCCGTCTCCGCAGGCCGGCAAGGGAGCGGGAGGGCAACGGTGGGTCGCAGAAGCGGGCGGCAGCCTTTCCCCGGAGGGACTCGGCGGAGTCCTCCGCGCTTGGGGAAGGAAGAGCCCTGCGCTTCCCCCAGGCCGGCTCGGAGGCAGGACGACTCCGAGGAAGGACAGCTCCTCGCCTTAATCCAGCCGCCCCGAGAGCCCTTGCCCTGCCCTGGCCGCTCCTCGGCCTGACTCTCTCTCCCTTTCCCGGCGGCGACGGAGGATGAAGGAACGACGGCAGCCCCTCCAAACGCTTCCTCGGCGGTGCCGGCGGCGCGACAACGACTGTTGTTGTCTCCCCCGCTCCTGCTGAAGGACTCCCGCGCCCACCCGCTTGGCAACCAGGCGCATGCGTGGCAGCTCCCGCGGCCGGCCTTCCCGCGCGAACTCAGTCGGCGTTTGGGTTGCGTCCTGCGGCTGAGGTGGGCGAGGAGCGGGAGTTGGCGGGATGTCCCTTGCGGGAAACTTCCTTTGGATGTGCCTTTCTCGCCTACCCCAAACTACGGTAGCGGGTAAGCCGGAGCACGCGGGGTCCGCTAAATCCCAAAACCCTTCGGAAATCAATAGGTTTGGGGAAGGAAACCCGATCAAACGTGACTGCTGGAAAGAAATGGCCTCTGTGGAATCAAGGTGATTATTGCCATAAAAAAAAAATTGGTTCGAAGGCAAACTTCGTATAAACCAGGGGTAGGCAACCTCGGCTCTTTTATGACTCATGGACTTCAACTCCCAGAATTCCTGAGCCAGCTATGCTGGCTCAGGAATTCTGGGAGTTGAAGTCCATGAGTCATAAAAGAGCCGAGGTTGCCTACCCCTGGTATAAACGTTCTATACTCCCTAATGTAACCTTTGGAAAACATCAGAAGAAAATGCCACAATTCCCCTACTTCCCACCCACCCACCCCCCAACTTTAAGATGCAGCTGGTTCATCAACCATTAGACTTAAGATAGGAGAGACCGTGAATAGGAAGGCTTTAGCTGTAATAAGCAAAGTAATACTTAGAAAAATGAATGAAATGCAGGGGTACGTGATGGAAGATACCTGTTTTTGTAATAATATTTGGGAAAAAGAATATTGGAAATTGGCCATGGAGTATGTCTACTGAAAAGGCATAGTCTTCAACTTACAACCATCCATTTAGTGACCGCTCACAATTACGACAGCACTGAAAAAAAGGGGCTAATGACTATTTTGCACACTTCCAACCGTTGCAGCATCCCCATTGTCATGTGATCAAAATTTGGATGCTTGGCAACTGGCTCATATTTGTGATGGTTGCAATGTCCCAGGATCACATAATCACCTTTTGCAACTGTCTGACAAAGAAAGTCAATGGAGCAGATTCACTTTAGAACCATGTTACTAACTGAACAACTGTATGATTCATTTAACTGTGGCAAGAAAGGTCATAAATGGGGCAAAACTCACTCAACTGTCTTGCAGTTGGGCTCAACTGTGGTTCTAAGTTGAGGACTATCAGTATTCAGTTTTAGGTTGCATCAATAGAAGAAGAATTTCCAATACGTACAAAATAATAGTTTCACTATATTCTGTCCTGTTTTGAGTACTGTCACCAGTTCTGAGGCACCATATTTATTTGATTACTTGTGTGCTTGCTTGCTTTTTTATTTGATTTAGGTTCTGTATGACTCAGAACAGAAAACAAAATTAAATGATAAATTCAGCCAACATAGAGAAACATATACCACACATCCAGGAAATATAAAAGATCCAGAGAAATTGGAGCAGAGGAAAAAAAACTAGTTTGATCTAGTGGTTAAGCCACCAGGTTAGATTAAGAGTTCTAGCCCTCTCTTGTGCATGACGCAGCTGGGTGACTCTCAGTTCTACTGACCTCTCTGAGGTTTTTGTGGAGAAAACAGGAGGAAGGAGTATTAGATATATTCACTGCCTTGAATTATTTATAAAAACAATAAAGATGGGATTAAAAAACTAAAAAAAGTATTGAGGATGTTCCTAGAAGACGTGATGAGAGATATATGTAGGCTTAATAAAAGACTAGGTACATTTTAACAATTGTAGATAGCTAATAAGGTGTTACATAGATCAGTCAAATTCACAATCATCACAGAGATGGTTTTAGAATAGAATAATGGTCGTTACTGAAACCTAGTTTCTTGTTGAATATTTCAAAAACATTCGTAACATAAGAACAGTTTAATAGGATAATCAATTACAAAGATAGTGGTGAGGTTCCTTTTATTGTATACATTAAACCAGAGGTTGAATGAAAGATTGTTTTAATTTCAATTTTTCTGCTGTGCAGAGTTGGATTTAATAGTTTTTTTTTCTTGCTGATTAGCCTATCAAAGCAGTGGAAGCAAATGTTTTGAAACTATTCATCCAAAGTTCTAGAATGAATTATAGCATTTAGAATAAAGTGACTCTGAACCAAACGTCCATAATTGTGAGAATAAACAACAGGTGTATTATCATGAACACAGTATGATTTGGACTACCAGGCAGGCAAATATATTGATAAAACAATAATAAATATAATCAGAAATACATAATCACTGGTTTAGATATTATATAAAAACATGCAATGGGAGTTCTAAAATGTTATCCTAATGAAATGACTAGTAAATAGTGGAATATCTTTTGGTTCATAATTTGAGCATGGCTTAGTAATGGAGTGTCAACATTTGAAAAATAATGCCATTGGAATAATGAGCAGTACCATGAGTAAAATAATAGTATCTGAATCATAATAATATGTGACATTTCATAACCCAGAAAAAGGTGACAATGATAGTGTTAAGTTGAAAGACAGTGATGTACCCAAATGTAGAGTAAACAAAACAAGTAGAAGAATAACAAAGTGATTTCTGTTAGTGACAACATAGAATTTCTTTTATGAAAGAATACGTTACAAATATGGATGAATTACAAGGGTTATGGCACTTAGAAATATAGCCTTATGGTCTAACAATTTGTTTTCATTTCATGTAAAATAAATGGGGCGGGGACTGTCTTAACTGTATTTTCAATACATGTTCTGCTTTTATGTTATGAGGGGGGGGGGAAATAACTCAGTAATCATTTGTCATGTCCTCCTTTTCTATTGGAAGAGATTTTAAGGTTAGCAAAGATCAGAAATCTTGATTTTTCCCTAAGTAATTATTTCTCATGCTTTTGCATATTCCATAAACTGCAATCTTGTTAACTAACAATAAGGCAAGAAAGGCAAAGGTATGGGAAGGTACTACAGTTGCCAGTATCATTGGCTTGCTCTTGCATCAGGCAGCTCACTTTCACATTACAAAATACCATAAATTCCTTATACTGAAGCAGATCACTGCTGTTTGATGGCATAAGAGTGATGGCTGGTCGTGGTAGCATTAGACCCTGAAGAGAATAAAATAAAAATCCAAAATGGAATGACAGATTTTTTATGTTGAAATATGTCTTCCACAAAATTTGGTTTTATGTATGCTTACCTAAACAATTCTCATTGAATTTAATAAGTAGGTAAAGTAAATAAGTATTATTTCAGCCCTGAAATTCTGAAAGTTCTTCCAATTCAATTATTATTTCTAAGTATAATTCCACAAGCATCAAAATTATTTACTCCTATTGATCCATATATCTCAGACATTTAATAGAAATGGAGTATTTTAACATAAGATAGAGGCCAAAAATCTTTAATGGAAATCACTTGTCTGATGGGATGTTTCATTAGTAATAGTTGTAAAATTAATAATTATGATAATACCATTAATGTAAACTTGCTCTTTGCTTATTTATTTAAAAAATCAAATAACCCATCATGGAACTCTGGGTGACTCATAACAACAATAAAACTACAAAATCTCCTCAGACTTGCTGGCCTGGAATTATGTTCATTACTACTGGAGGTTGGGCAAAGTTATCATAAATGACAAGTGTCTTTGATGCAGTACCTGAACAGTGGGAGATAATATGCAATTCATAAGCAGTCTTCATGTTTTGCCAAATCATAATCCTGTAGCCTTCTAACAACAAGATACAAATAGACAGTCATATGTCCAGATCCGTTTTAGACTCTTTGAATTTTGAGCAGCAATAATTAGATGATTATTTGGCTTGATATTCTTACAAACACTGATTATTCTTATACAGAGATTCTCTAGACTTAAGCAGTTGTTGGGAACAGCCTGGATTTAATCTTCCCAACCCCAAATAGATAGTAACAGAGCCAGAGCTAACATTACTGATAATTTTTCCCAAATAGATCTTAAATATTGACACCAAATCACCATTGCCAGCATCATTGGCTTGCTCTTGCATCAAGCAGTTCACTTTCAGAATTGGATTGTGTTTCTACTAGCTCAGCTATAATATTTCATTTTTCCTGTTTTTCAACAACAAAAACATAAAATCTTTCACAGTGAAGGAGACATATAAAGAATTCTAACAAATGGGGAAAATATGATGAGGCTGAAAAGCCAAAAATAAGAGGGACGTAACATTAGGGCTTATGCAAACAGTAGGAATAATGTACGTTGGTGATACTAGAAGCATTCGCTCTTGAGGATGGTTCTGATCTCACAAGAAAGAGTAGGTGTGGAAGCTTTCCTCCCACTGCATAACAGACTGTGAAATGCTTCTCAATGTTAATGTAATGTAAATGAATTTATTGAAGTATCAAATGGTTGTTGTTTTTTTATTGGGAAAGATTACACTTTTTCCCCAGACTGTACATAAAAGACTATTGACCATCTTGCTTTAAAGACTTGGTGCGGGTATCAGATTTAAATGGCATAATATCTTTGCAGCACTTTCCTGGGCCTTCATCTCTGCAGCCAGTTACTAATTTGTCATCTCCAGCTTAGTACGATATAACAACAATACAACTATCTTTCAGTAGGGAAAAAAATCAGGGACATCATTCAAACCAGTCAGCAGATATTTTGCACATAGCTTCTGAGCTCATTTACTATAAGTAAAAAAGAACTATATACAATTAATGAAACGATAAGAAATTTCACTATAAAACAGCATCTTTATAGCCTTAGCATTTGTATATTTATTAGAAGCAACCTTTTCAGAGTTTAATGGGATTTGTTGCAATATATTTTTAAGATTGTGTAAAAGTACACAGCTATTATTGAATTATCTAAGATCTTACTGTTCACCAAACTTCTTATACATGATGGTGAAATCTGAAATAGGATAATCTTGAATTTTCTAGGGCCTAAAAATAAGAAAATAAAGAACTGGGAGGTTTTATTAAATATAAAATGACTAATTGTTCCCAAACATTATTCCTTATGTTTTTTCACTGCTCTTATTTTGCTAGATTATTTGAGCATTAAATGATCAGTGACCTTATTCAAAAACAAGAAACCTTTCATCACTATGAGCTTTCTGTGTTTGCAGTTTGCATGGAATTAAATCTATGTATGTCAAGATATTTCAGCTTGTTGAGCTGAATCCTGTTACTAACCTGATGACTTAATGAATATAATAATATTCACACTAATACTTTTATCAGTCTTGTTTTTTCATTTTTTCCCCAATTTAGATAAACCCAACATTAAATAACTGCAACTATACCATAAAGGTTGTGCCTCAAAGTGTTAGTTCTCTGTAATGCTTACATTTCAAAAATAGTAAGTCTTATAACAGCATTAGAATTGAAAATGCATGGACATGAGTTTATACCTAGAATATGTGCCTAACCTTCCCTAACCCATTGCTGAAATATACAGTGCACTTTAGTATCTCCTGTTTTAATATTGCATATTGTATTTTAACATATTGAATGTTCATTAAATATATTCCTTTGCACACATGGATACAACATATGGATAGTACAAAATATTATTCTATTGTTATTAAATACTATAGTTATTTTTCCTTTCTGAATGCTGTAATACTTATACAGTAGTTTTCATAGTCTATGTATATATATATATATGTATATATATATGTATTGATTTATTCTCTACAGTATATATGTTCTATATTTATGTAATGCAGCAGAATGAAGGGTGCAGAGCACAGTGAGGTTGCTGTGGAAACCTGTTCTGAATCTATGCACTGAAGTTCTGTAGTCTTTGATGTCCTAACATAATTTACATTTGGAATACAGTCCAGTTGAGTTCAGTACAGAAATGCAAAGTGCAATATTTGTATAGCTTTTCCCTTTACTTAAACATGTTCCTGCTATGAGTGAAGCTAAATTTTCAATAACTTGGGAAGTTATATTAAAATTTATGTTGTCACGATAATACAATAGGATTTATTTCTTTTTTAATATGAATGTCTTTATGTTATAGTGTTGGCAGTTTTGTGGACTCGCTGCCTGTTAATATTATCTTTCTTCGTCACAAGCAGTAATGGTTACGGAATAGTGAGAGTGATGATATATTGGTTATGCCTAACTAAACGTACAGTATACTCTATATTTATCACAAACATAGCAATGCAGCAACACTTCTTTAATTTGAAGTAAACCTTCTAATACTTATGTTTTAAAGAAGAGAAATAAGTCTCCATTTCAGAAAGTATTTTGAAACATGTATTAGGTTTTGTTTTCTAACATTAAAATATTACTTTTTGCCCAATGGTAGCATTCATAAGAACGTAAGAATCATGCTGACCCTAATCTACCTAGCATATTTTTACAATTGCTAAATAATGCCTTTGTGAAACTGATAGAATAATACCTTTCTCACTGATTTTGGAGGTTACAATTAGGCATCATTAATATTTGCAATTGAGAGGTTTATCCATCAATTTTTCTAATCACTTTTTCTGTTTTGTTGAAATTGTTGCCTATCACTGCTTATGATTGAAAATTCCAGAGTTTAATGCCATTTCATGAATTCAAAAAGCTCATGATATTCATTGCTGCTCTATTTCTACCATATTGATTCAGTATTGCACCATGTATGTAAATCACAGCAGAGAATACAGAAAATTAATTTGATATTCTGCACGGAATCAGACCATCTCAAAGGACAACTATCAGCATAATACAGAATTATATTACTTAGAAAAACAATATTGAGTTCTACTGTAAAGATTCCTCAGGTGCATTTTATTTTTCAGTGTCTGAAAAGGTCAGATAATAATACTTTCTTATTATTCTGTCACTTATCACAAGGCCTGCTTCGCATGTTAGTCAGAGCTCTTGCTATAAAATTAAATATTCCATGGTACTTATTTTTAGAAAAGAGTTCATTATTCTGGGGGATGCGGTGACTATAAAGATATAACCATTCTCTATAGCATTAGCTTATGCATAAAAAAATAAGGGGAGTAAATCTTTGGTGGTACAAAGAGTGAAATACAAAAAAATGGCACAGATCTATCTTCAAATGATGTTTTTTGGACAGGAAGAGAACTAAGAAGGAACTGTCCATGGTACTGACATATACAAAGCCAGCTAACTAGAAGAAAAAAATAAGTTCATCTAAATAAGCTATTCTGTTATTAAACAGAACCAGGTAACAAATCTGTATCTGTTTCAGAATCAGCTGCTTATCTTTTGAATTTATTATAATAGTAAGAATTTTGAAGTAAATAAAATACATTTTTCTCGCATATAAAAATCACACTATTATGATTTGAAAATTATATTTTAATATGTGTGATGAATTTAAAAATAAAAAGAAACATCATATTGACAAATTCATTTAAAAAAATGGGTTGATTAATTAACATTATTTTTTTCAATTTAAAATTTAAAATCATTTAAATTTATTTTAAAAAATAAAAATAGTCAAAGATACCATTCTACTCATTTACTATAAGTACTTAAGTACCTTTTGATGCAACCTTGTTTTTTATCATCTTAGTATAATACATAGCAATGAGAATGTTTGTGTTTTCTTTACATGCAGTATCATAGGAAATAATAATATTGATGCCGAATTTTGGCAGGAGGGTTTAAGTTATATTACTATAAACATATTTAAATATTAACATTTCCAAGAAACAAGATGTTATTAAGAGAGAAAGCACACTAATTTTCATAAAAATCATAGCAGTGATTAATCTAATTTTATATTTAAAATATATGCATAATGTTTTCATGGAACAATAAAATTTGTAGCAAAAATGGTCATATTTTGACGAGTAAAAAAGTAAAGTCTACCTTGAAATAAACTTGGGTATGTAGATACACCCATGTTCTTTTCTTGGCAATAGTACAAAGTTGTTTTCAGTGGTCATCCACCAGGATTATTGTTTAAATTTCCAGATTTTCTGTGGTTTTCTATCTAAGTATTAGCCATATCCAGTCCTGTTAACTTTTTGAAGATTAACTGAAATTGGCCAAGAGCTGAATTTATCTGTGCCAAATCTGAAGCTGATAAATTGAAGCTTTTTTTTTTGCCAAGGAAATAATTGGGGGCAAGAAATAAAGATGCTCCTTCATGAGAGGATAGAATTTTCTGTCACTAGTATGAGAAAGACAAAAAATATAACAAATTAGTTCATCTCTATTCTACCTGTGTACTAATACATCTTTAGTGTCCAACATTTAACGGGATGAAACTATACATTGTAGGGCAATTTTTTTTCAACCAACGTACCTCAAATGGGCTAACTTACAGAATATGAGACCCATTACTATTGAGGGAATGAAATTTTGAAAAGTTGTAGCTGCTTCAGTGCTGCTATGCTGCTACAGTCATGTGATCCTTATTTTAAGGATGATTCTTTCAATCCTTCACTCCTTGTTTAATAGTAAATTAGTATGAATTGTCCAGAGAATGTGCTAGGTGGTGTGGGATTGTAAGTAATTTTAGGCTGGTTTGTAGCAGTGCCCTATACATGGTGCTGACAGAATGAATAGATGGCAAAAGCTTACACTTATTAAAAGAAAGAGCTAGAAAAAGATTCAGCTAGTGAAAAGATGGGTGACTGTGATGGCCAAGGAACATTCAATAAAAGACACTGTGTTGGCTGTTGCAGGAGAATGGGGTTTATCAGAAACATTATATAAACATGGAACAGATCCCTATCTTCATCTCCAAAAATGGGACAATCAAAATTCCACTGACTTGAAAAGACAGGAGTAAAAGCCCTAGAATTTTAAACCCTGTCGTAGATACCTATATTTCATTAGACTTGAAAAAGTGTTCTGCAAATAGTCTGGTCTGCAGTAAATTATCTAGGCCTGTCATATGTACTGCTAATAGCAAATTTCTGAACGTAGGATATAGTATCTGGAGATTTATTACTATGTCGGATGTGAAATCTGACAGCTACTAGATCACCTATTATTTGAAGAAATACTTTTCTTTTGTAGTTAAAAGGACACCTTTCCCACTTTTTCGATAAAATATGCATCAATTGTGTTAGTTCTCACAGTTCCCAAACAATATGTTCAACTGCTGTGCTAACTTGGAATTTGGAAAATTGGAATCCAATACATTCAACAAGCTCTTTTGGGAAAGGCTGGGATAAGTCTTCCTTCCCCTCTGAGCAATTCCATAATTTGGATGTAGAATGTAACCCTAGAATGTAGAGGAGAAGATCCCCATAAACAGGGCAATGGAATTTTTTTTTCTAAAGAGGGTGTTAACCATACATGCTGAAAAACAGTTTGTGATTAGCATAAAAGCTGACCATCAGGACCTTGAAAAAAACTGATTTAACTGAGACACGAAATGAAGCAAAGTAATATCTTAAGAATATTTCCAAGAATATGTTTCCTAAACAATATTTCAACAGAGATAGATTCCTTTGAAAGTTGCTATGTTCTGAGATTGAGATTAAGTAATGGCCATTTTTTGTGTAAATTGTTGAGTTTCTACCTTGTGTTTTGTATGTGCATATTTTGTGGCTTAGTACATTGACTGACCCTATATTTTGCAATTTTGCAGCCATGTTTTATATTTCATAGATATGTAGGAACCAGGCCGTTGTGCCTTATTTAATTAACCATGATTGAAACAAAACATTACATAGTATTGTATGTTAATCTACCATAAAAGAAAGCATTAACGCCACTGCTTTTTGTCACCATGAACATTCAAGTATCATTTAAGTTGACTAATTATTAACATTAGTTTAACTGAGTTAGTTTATTTTGCATTTTATTGTTTTTCTTACACTGTTCAGAAATAGTCAGAATGGGACAGATTATCAATTTTGTCAAAGAAACAAAAATATTCACTTTAGCACAGCCTTGTTAATTTATGGACTGAGAATAGTTCTCACTAATACAGAACTGATCTCTTTGCCCTCCTCCAATATATTTTACTTATTTTTGTCTTGTATTAAATTTGAAAACCAAGATAGAACATATCAACTAGTGTGTGAACTGAGCCATCCCACTAGGCCAGGGGTGGGCAACCTTGGCTCTTTTATGACTCGTGGACTTCAACTCCCAGAATTCCTGAGCCAGCCATGTTGGCTCAGGAATTCTGGGAATTGAAGTCCACGAGTCATAAAAAAGCCAAGGCTGCCTACCTCTGCACTAGGCTATTGAAATTGAGAAAGGTGTTAAGCAATTTTGCACAATGTCCCCACTCCTATTTAACATTATATTAACTCCATAATGGGCCATCTCTACAACATGGATTTTCACTTCCCAAAACTTGATAGAAGACACATTTCTGTTCCACTCCATGCAGATAATTCATCAACATTTTCAACAGTGTATATTGGCCTTAAAACAGAACAAAATCATACCAGAATATTGCAAAATAGAGTATCTCTAACTCAAACTAAAAACACTTCATTTGCTCAAGGGCCCAAGAACTATTTCTGGAGCAAGATGACCAGAGGATAGAGCAGGTTTTCTATTTCAAAGGCTTGGGAATAATCATTCACTCTGCTACATTGCTGAAAATGCACAGAGAAGCTCATCTGCCATTCTTAACTACCTAAAGGTAACAAGTGACCATTATGTATCTGCAACTCTTTAAATTATTTGAAACTAATTAGCACAGTTTCTCTAAGTCCTTGCTCAATTTCCTACTGCAAAAGTGCATATAATCTAAGTTCCTAAGAACAGCCTTTAATTGTGTCTCTAATGACCTCTTGTAACCTAGAGGCGGGTTTTATGAAGGGGAAGGCTAGAGTGTGAGAGGTCATGCTCAACTATTGTGTCAGATTGTCTTTCTTTCCTCTTGGCCTTGCCTCAGTATGAGCAGCAAATTCTAATGTTCATGGAAACTCAGTGGCAACCAAAATCCCCTCCATGGACCTTTTTTCAGATCTTCTACTTAGGATGGGATACAAACAGGCCAAAGCATTCATCAAACAGACATAACTAATATAAGGCACCAATTAACAGGACCCAAAATGCTTTCCTGTGAACCCATTATGTACTGTATACCTTTTATATCATTCATGCATGCATACATACATATACACATATATCCATAATACTCCTGTCAGATTCTCATTTTTGTAACTATTATACCTTCTATATTGCATGTATGTTCTCTATTCTAGCAATTTATATTTGATAGATAGGTAGGTAGGTAGGTAGATAGGTAGATAGATAGATAGATAGATAGATAGATAGATAGATAGATAGATAGATAGATAGATAGAGATTGTTGTTGTTGTTAGCTGTGAAGTCGTGTCCGACTCATCGCGACCCTATGGACAACGTTCCTCCAGGCCTTCCTGTCCTCTACCATCTTCTGGAGTCCATTTAAGCTCACGCCTACTGCTTCAGTGACTCCATCCAGCCACCTCATTCTCTGTCGTCCCCTTCTTCTATTGCCCTCAATCTTTCCCAGCTCTTCTCCAGTGAGTCCTTCCTTCTCATTAGGTGGCCAAAGTATTTCAGTTTTAGCTTCAGAATCTGGCCTTCTAAATAGCAGTCAGTGTTGATCTCCTCTAGGACTGACCGGTTTGATCGCCTTGCAGTCCAAGGGACTCGCAGGAGTCTTCTCCAGCACCATAGTTCAAAGGCCTCAATTCTTTGGCGCTCAGCCTTTTTTATGGTCCAACTTTCACTGCCATACATTGCAACTGGGAAGACCATAGCCTTGACTATACGCACTTTTGTTGACAGGGTGATGTCTCTGCTTTTTAGTGTGCTGTCTAGATTTGCCATGGCTTTCCTCCCCAGGAGCAAGCGTCTTTTAATTTCTTGACTACAGTCCCCATCTGCGGTGATCTTGGAGCCCAGGAAAATAAAATCTGTCACTACCTCCATTTCTTCCCCATCTATTTGCCAGGAATTGAGAGGGCCGGATGCTATGATCCTGGTTTTCTTAATGTTAAGTTTCAACCCACGTTTTGCACTCTCCTTCTTCACCTGCAACAAGAGGCTCTTTAGTTCTTCTTCACTTTCTGCCATTAGAGTGGTATCATCTGCATATCTCAGGTTGTTGATATTTCTTCCGGCAATCTTAATTCCAACTTTTGATTCCTCTAACCCTGCCTTTCTCATGATGTGCTCTGCATATAAGTTAAATGGGCAGGGCGACAGTATACAGCCTTGCCGGACTCCTTTCCCAATTTTGAACCAATCAGTGATTCCATGTCCAGTTCTCACTGTTGCTTCTTGGCCCACATATAGGTTTCTCAAGAGACAAATAAGATGGTCTGGTACGCCCATCTCTTTAAGAACTTGCCACAGTTTGTTATGATCCACACAATCAAAGGCTTTAGCATAGTCAATGAAGCAGAAGTAGATGTTTTTCTGGAACTCTCTAGCTTTCTCCATGATCCAGCGTATGTTGGCAATTTGATCTCTAGTTCCTCTGCCTCTTTGAAATCCTGCCTGTACTTCTGGTAGTTCTCGATCCACATACTAGCTACACAGTCTAGCTTGTAGGATTTTAAGCATAACTTTACTAACATGAGAAATGAGTGCAATGGTGCGGTAGTTTGAACATTCTTTGGCACTGCCTTTCTTTGGAATTGGAATATAAACTGATCTTTTCCAATCCTGTGGCCACTGTTGAGTTTTCCAAATTTGCTGGCAAATGTGAGTGTAGCACTTTTACTGCATCGTCTTTTAAGATTTTGAACAGCTCAGCTGGAATACTGTCACCTCCACTAGCTTTGTTGTTGCTCAGCTTTTTTAAGGCCCACTTCACTTCACATTCCAAGATGTCTGGCTCAAGGTCAGTGACCACCTCTTTGTGATTATCATTCTTGTATAGTTCTTCTGTGTAATTTTGCCACCTCTTCTTAATCTCTTCTGCCTCTGTTAGGTCACTGCCATTTTGGTCCTTTATCATGCCCATTTTTGCATGATACGTTCCCTTCATCTCTCCAATTTTCTTGAAGAGATCTCTGGTCCTCCCTATTCTATTGTTTTCTTCTATTTCTTTGCACTGTTCATTTAAGAAGGCATTCTTATCTCTTCTACCTATTTTCTGGAATTCTGCATTCAATTGGGTGTATCTTTCTTTTTCTCCCTTGCCTTTCGCTTCCCTCCTTTCCTTAGCTATTTGCAAAGCTTCCTCAGACAGCCATTTTGCTTTCTTGCATTTCTTTTTCTTTGGGATGGTTTTGGTTGCTACCTGTTGTACAGTGTTGCGAACCTCTGTCCATAGTTCTTCAGGCACTCTGTCTATCAGATCTAATTCCTTAAATCTATTTGTCACCTCTACTGTATATTGAACAGGGATATGATTTAATTCATACCTGATTGGCCTAGCGCTTTTTCCTACTTTCTTCAGTTTAAGCCTAAACTTTGCAATGAGAAGCTCATGGTCTGAGCCACAGTCAGCTCCTGGTCTTGTTTTTACTGACTATAGAGCTTCTCCATCTTTGGCTGCAGAGCATATAGTCAATCTGATTTCTGTGTTGACCGTCTGGTCATGTGTAGAGCCGTCTCTTGGGTTGTTGAAAAAGAGTGTTTGCTATGACCATCGTATTCTCTTGACAAAGTTCTATCAGCCTGTGCCCTGCTTCATTTTGTACTCCAAGGCCAAACTTGCCTGTTATTCCGGATATCTTTTGGCTTCCTACTTTGGCATTCCAATCCCCCATGATGATAAGGACATCATTTTTTGGTGTTAGTTCTATAAGGTGCTGTAGGGCTTCATTTTCTTCTCCAGTGGATCACGTTTTGTCAGAACTCTCTGCTATGACCTGTCCGTCTTGGGTGGCCCTGCACGGCACAGCTCATAGCTTCATTGAATTACGCAAGACCCTTCGCCACGACAAGGCAGTAATCCATGAAGGGGGAGATAGAGATAGAGATAGGTATAGATATAGATATATAAACTCGAATCCCAGGTATATTCATATCAAAAGGACAACAAAGCCATTGAATTCCAGGAGACAACAGACCAATGAGAACAGGATAGGGCATATGGCAGGATGAATGCTACCAGATGTGACCATGCAACAACTTACGGGGGCCACAGGACAGGGTAACTCAAGAGGATGATCCGGCAGTAACGCTAAACAACCACACATGAGCGGGAGGAGGTAAAGCGCCAAGACTCATACAAACACAAGTAGATGCGATACGATTAGGAACAATATGACTGGCTGAGGGAGGGACAGGTAGACCGGTTACAGCTACATAAGCAAATCTTCCAGCCACCGTCTTTCACTCTGACGATGTCAGCAGAGGACCAATGAAAGCTTAGTATTAAGCAGTTTGTTTTTTATATTTATCCCGGAGTTCAGTGACTTTGTCGTAATATATAAATAATTCCTTCTAGATTCTCATTTTTATAACTTGTATACCTTCTATATTGCTTATGCACCGATCTTCTCTGTGTTGTGTGTGTGTGTGTGCATGCATGCATGTGAATATATTCTTTTACTTTACATACTACGTTGCATGTATCCCTTATGCTGGTCTATGACTATAATCAAGTTTAAATAAACGTAACCGATTATGTGAATAAATGTTATTTTTAAAATGCATGACTATGTCTACAGTTAAGAGCTCCCATTTATTTGTGAGATATACTAGCCTAATATAAATTGATTGAAGTATTTAGCACATAAATCAACTGTACTGATTTGTAATTAGTTCCAAATCAGGTTAGAGATAAAAATACCATACTAATTGGTTTGCTGAACTGTATAGAGAAAAAAAGGCCCTGTAGGATACCTAGAGAACTGGGTTCCTATGGTTGTGCAATATTACAATGTAAAAGTTATTTATATGAAGTATAGCACTAAGGAATTTTGATATAACAAAGAATAGCAGATGCAAAGGGACCAGTCAAGAGAGTAATCTGTCTTTTGTTACAATGTCTTTGTAAGAATTGTCTTTTTGACTAATAAGTGGTTGGTTTTGTTAAGCAACATTAAGAAAGAGTTTCTGTAAAATAATTTTCAGAACCCTCAGCTTTGTGCTAAGATCTGAAGATTAAAGAAAATAAGTAGTTGAAAACTAAACTTGCATTACAATTTTGTTTGCATCAAGATGTGGATAAACATAGTTGAATAGTTATGTGTTTTAAAGTCTAAAGTCTAATCTGAATTGTATTCACATTTCATCATTGGTTGGTTTTGCATATTTGAAATTATTTAAATTACATTGATCGGCTGTCGTTAACTATTCATGTTACTTTTTAAAAATTTCAGGCAGATACCTCTGACAACTCACATTTTTAAAACTTGGACTTTTTATTTTGTGTTAGCAAATTAACCAAACTAAGTTTCAGTAGTATTTTTAACCATGATTTTATACAAAAAAGCTATTAGTTTTTCTAGTAATTTTGAAAGGGGAGTGGCATATTCTCAAAAAATTTGAATCCTGTTAGCTATGCTATAATTTGCCTAAAGCAGGGGTAGGCAACCTTGGCTCTTTTATGACTCATGGACTTCAATTCCCAGAATTCCTGAGCCATGAGTCATAAAAGAGCCAAGGTTGCCTAGGTAAAGGTAAAGGTTCCCCCGCACATGCATGCTAGTCGTTTCCGACTCTAGGGGCCGGTGCTCATCTCCGTTTCAAAGCCGAAGAGCCAGCGCTTGTCAGAGGACGTCTCCGTGGTCATGTGGCCGGCATGACTAGACGCCAAAGGCTCACGGAACACTGTTACCTTCCCACCGTAGTGGTTCCTATTTTTCTACTTGCATTTTTACGTGCTTTCGAACTGCTAGGTTGGCAGAAGCTGGGACGAGTAACAGGCGCTCAGTCTGTTATGCGGCACTCAGGATTTGACCCGCCAAACTGCCGACCTTCTGATCGACAAGCTCAGCGTCCTAACCCACTGAGCCACCGCATGCATCCCTACCCCTGGCCTAAAGTAAAGACGATTTTTTTTGTAGCCACATTAAACAAATATAACAATTTTCCATACTTAGCAAGAAAAGCCTGTTGAACCCTTACTTTAGGGATCAGCATGATTCTGAAGTACAGTATTTGGTAGCTATTTGTGATAGGAAAGGCTGCCTGCAAAATGAGAAGCATGTGGGCTACTAGTGCCCTGTCTCTTTAAGATCTCTCCCTAGCCAGCCCAGCAACTGGTTTTTCCAAAATAAAATTATAGACTTCCGATATTTCCTCATGCAAAATCTCAGCATTAAAAAGCTGAAAATGCAATTATAAATTTTACTTCTCAGTACAGTCAAATATTTATAACTAACCATATATGATTGTGCCTCAGGATCTTCTGTTATAATTTTTTTAATAGTTCAGAACAGAAGTTTCTTTTATACTAGGCACATGTAAACCTTGACAAATTACTCTCTTGCACTTTCAGATGAGATGAAAGGGGATCGCTATGTGCTCCAAAACGAAAATGTGCTCTAGTGGACTTTTGGTGACCTAATTTAATATAATTGAAGCTTCAGTAGAAATGGGGATAATCTTTGTAAATAGTCCTGAGACCACAGAACACTCTGCATTCATTGAGCATAAATGTCTGCTGCAGCTTCAGTGTGGTAGATTGGAATGCCTTATAAAGCCTCAGAAGGTAATGCTGTTTGTGCCATATGGATTTATTTCAGTTGCTGACATCTTGTAAAAACGATTTAAAAATGGAGTACATGTATTTCTCATAAAGATAATTAGTATTTTTCATGTGTTTTTCCCATTGGAAACTAGAAAATATTCTTCTTTTCCTGTTCAACTTTTCTACATACCGTATATACTTGAGTATAAGCCGAATTTTTCAGCCCACTTTTTGGGCTGAAAAATTCCACTTCGGCTTATACTCCAGTCAACAAAAAAAACTTACCGAGGACTTGTGCACGGCCGAGGCTTTGGTGCTTCCGGGATCGCCCGCACCTCTCCCAAGCCACCGCCGTCCGAGACCTGCCGAAGTTTGGGGAGGTTTGGGGAGGTGCGCGCGCACCTCCCCAAACTCCGCGCCTTGCCTGCCTGCTTCTTTCCGCAGTGGAAAGAAGCAGGCAGGCAGGGCGCGGAGGAACGGAGACTTGCCGACGTTTGGGGAGGTTTGGGCGCCTCCCCAAACCTCGGCAGGTCTCCGTTCCTCCGCGCAGACCTGCCGATGTTTGGGGAGGTTTGGGCGCCTCCCCAAACCTCCCCAAACCTCGGCAGGTCTCCGTTCCTCCTGCCGACCTTTGGGGAGGTTTGGGCGCCTCCCCAAACCTCCCCAAACCTCGGCAGGTCTCCGTTCCTCCTGCCGACCTTTGGGGAGGTTTGGGCGCCTCCCCAAACCTCGGCAGGTCTCCGTTCCTCCGCGCAGACCTGCCGACATTTGGGAAGGTTTGGGCGCCTCCCCAAACCTCCCCAGGTCTCCGTTCCTGTTTGGGGAGGTTTGGGCGCCTCCCCAAACCTCCCCAAACCTCGGCAGGTCTCCGTTCCTGTTTGGGGAGGTTTGGGCGCCTCCCCAAACCTCCCCAAACCTCGGCAGGTCTCCGTTCCTCCGCGCAGACCTGCCGACCTTTGGGGAGGTTTGGGCGCCTCCCCAAACGTCCCCAAACCTCGGCAGGTCTCCGTTCCTCCGCGCAGACCTGCCGACCTTTGGGGAGGTTTGGGCGCCTCCCCAAACGTCCCCAAACCTCGGCAGGTCTCCGTTCCTGTTTGGGGAGGTTTGGGCGCCTCCCCAAACCTCGGCAGGTCTCCGTTCCTGTTTGGGGAGGTTTGGGCGCCTCCCCAAACCTCCCCAAACCTCGGCAGGTCTCCGTTCCTGTTTGGGGAGGTTTGGGCGCCTCCCCAAACCTCCCCAAACCTCGGCAGGTCTCCGTTCCTCCGCGCAGACCTGCCGACCTTTGGGGAGGTTTGGGCGCCTCCCCAAACGTCCCCAAACCTCGGCAGGTCTCCGTTCCTGTTTGGGGAGGTTTGGGCGCCTCCCCAAACCTCCCCAAACCTCGGCAGGTCTCCGTTCCTCCGTGCAGACCTGCCGACCTTTGGGGAGGTTTGGGCGCCTCCCCAAACGTCCCCAAACCTCGGCAGGTCTCCGTTCCTGTTTGGGGAGGTTTGGGCGCCTCCCCAAACCTCCCCAAACCTCGGCAGGTCTCCGTTCCTCCGCGCAGACCTGCCGACCTTTGGGGAGGTTTGGGCGCCTCCCCAAACGTCCCCAAACCTCGGCAGGTCTCCGTTCCTGTTTGGGGAGGTTTGGGCGCCTCCCCAAACGTCCCCAAACCTCGGCAGGTCTCCGTTCCTCCGCGCAGACCTGCCGACCTTTGGGGAGGTTTGGGCGCCTCCCCAAACGTCCCCAAACCTCGGCAGGTCTCCGTTCCTGTTTGGGGAGGTTTGGGCGCCTCCCCAAACCTCCCCAAACCTCGGCAGGTCTCCGTTCCTCCGCGCAGACCTGCCGACCTTTGGGGAGGTTTGGGCGCCTCCCCAAACGTCCCCAAACCTCGGCAGGTCTCCGTTCCTGTTTGGGGAGGTTTGGGCGCCTCCCCAAACCTCCCCAAACCTCGGCAGGTCTCCGTTCCTGTTTGGGGAGGTTTGGGCGCCTCCCCAAACGTCCCCAAACCTCGGCAGGTCTCCGTTCCTCCGCGCAGACCTGCCGACCTTTGGGGAGGTTTGGGCGCCTCCCCAAACGTCCCCAAACCTCGGCAGGTCTCCGTTCCTGTTTGGGGAGGTTTGGGCGCCTCCCCAAACGTCCCCAAACCTCGGCAGGTCTCCGTTCCTCCGCGCAGACCTGCCGACCTTTGGGGAGGTTTGGGCGCCTCCCCAAACGTCCCCAAACCTCGGCAGGTCTCCGTTCCTGTTTGGGGAGGTTTGGGGAGGCGCCCAAACCTCCCCAAAGGTCGGCAGGAGGAACGGAGACCTGCCGAGGTTTGGGGAGGTTTGGGGAGGCGCCCAAACCTCCCCAAAGGTCGGCAGGAGGAACGGAGACCTGCCGACGAGCCGCGGCCACACAGGGTATTCCTGTGTATTCAGGCTTGCAAAATGGCGGATCGAGCCTCTGCTGGCGGCAGAGGCTTGCAGAACGGCGGATCGGCTTATACTCGAGTCAATAACTTTTTCCAGTTTTTGGGGGTGAAATTGGGGGTCTCGGCTTATACTCGAGTCGGCTTATACTCAAGTATATACGGTAAGATAGAAATGTTATGTATGCATTTCAAGGTTTTTTTTCCCGTCAGAACTATGCTAGACAATAGTCCAAAAGCTGAAGCAGGGGAAATTTGCTCTTATTTAGTTAGCATATTTATATGGCCACCTATCAAGCAAGGCATACTGTGTGGTAAACAAAACATGACAAATGCATAATCTATTACATAAAAAGTATCATGCCCCTAAGAAATGTCATAAGCAATATAGTACTATAGCAATATGCTTGCACCCCATCAGAGTTTTATTAACACCTTGTCTCAATCTCTGGAGGAATAACCGGATCTTTTTTATATAAATATTTTATCAATTTTCTATTTTTACAATCAAGTACTTAATAGACAATGTGTTGTCTGGGTCCATTAATAATTCAGTGGTATATATTAACTTCTTCGATCTAGATCCAATATTGCACCATCAAATATTTCTTCTCTTCTTCCGGTATTACCTGTTTTCCCACCCTAGGCAAATACAATTCTTATTGTTATTAGTAAATATACAATTGTATATCAACATCTTTGTTACATTTTTCTCATAATATCAGTAATATCAGTTTTAGATTACTTTTCTAATCAAAACATATCTTAATTGCATTTGCAAGTAATATCCATATGTTCAATCAGTATCCTGTTTTCGCTTTTTTTAGTTTTAATTTCCCATCAATATTCAGAATGTCTCTATTGTTTATAATTTCAAAGTAAGTTATATTTGGGTAACCAAAAGCTTCCCTTATTCAAACGTCTTAATGTTTTCCTGTTTCCCTTCTTATACCAAAATCTAAAATTCTAGTTACAAATCTTATTTTTCTAGTTATAATAGTACTTCTATTTCTAGCAATTATCTATTCTCCACCATATTTAAACATCTAGTTAATAATATAATATCCCATATAATGGATTAAAACCTCTAGCTTTCTTCCTTTGCCAACTAACTTTCCAAGTCAATGCATTTGAATCAGCAAGTAATTTTTCCTCTGTTTTTTGTATATTATTTGGAATAAGAAAGACCATTTGGTTAAAGTACTTTTGGAAGAACGAACCCATTGATATTCATTAAACAGCCTCCCCCCTTCTCCAGTTCCCTACAGTTCTCCTAATAGCTCTATCTTCCATTCAATCAGTTCTTCCTTTTCCTCGAATATGTCCTGAATTCTTGCTTGGTAAGATGTCTTTTCCATTTCCGATATTATTGCTCTGTCTTCTAGTTCTTCAGTTGTCTGAATCTGTCGGTTGGTTTCTTCCTTTAGGTCTTCAATCTTTGGATCTGCGTCCTCTAGTTTTCCTTCTATTTTCTGGGTTGCTAGTTCCTTCTTTGTAGTCATATTCTGAGTTTGTAAATTTAGATTAGAAAATTGTTCTTCTATCTCCTTTATGTTATTTCTAGTCTCATCACGAGCTAAAGCAATAGTCTCTTGTATTGATTTTACCATGGAGTGAATTTCTTTGTGATCTTCATTCATATTACTGAAGCCTTTGGGAACAAGTGTTAGAGATGGTTTTTTACCATTTCAGGTTGAGTATGTGACATCCATTTCATTTTTTATAGGTGGTCTTTATAATAAAAATTGTTCATCAGTCAAGGATTTGTAATCCAAAATATTCCATCATCTCAGGCAATGAAATGTATTTCTCCTGCAGGGAAATAGTTTCACAACAGGACAATGACCCAAAGCATACAAGTAATTCAACAAACAAAACAATGGCTTCAACAGAACAGAATACGCCTTCTGGAGTGGCCCAGTCAGAGTCCTGACCTCAACCCGATTGAAATGCTGTGGCATGACCTTAAGAGAGCGATTCACACCAGACATCCCAAGAATATTGCTACACTGAAACAGTTTTGTGAAGAGGAGTGGTCCAAAATTACTCCAGATTGTTGTGCAGGTCTGATCTGCAACTACAGGAAACGTTTGGTTGAGGTTATTGCTGCCAAAGGAGGGTCAACCAGTTATTAAGTCCAAAGGTTCACATACTTTTGCCACCCTGCACTGTGAATGTTTCCATCTTATGTTCAATTACAACATGACAACAGCTAATGTTTGTGTAGTATTATTTTAAGCAGACTGTGTTTTTCTATTGTTGTGACTTACATGACGTTTAGAGCGCATTTTATGGCCAATTTATGCAAAACTCCACGTAATCCCAAAGGGTTCACATACCGTATGTTCTGGCGTATAAGACGACTTTTTAACCCATGAAAATCTTCTCAAAAGTCAGGGGTCATCTTATGCGCCCAGTCATCTTATACGCCGGAAAATAGTAAATCAATCCTCAGGAGTGGAGACGTTAGTGGAAACGGACAAATCCAGCGCTTGAGAACAGTGAAAGACGGCCTCCTCATAAATAAACTGACCAGCCCAACCGAGGCTGAGGCTCCAGCTTACCGGCGTCCTAGGGCAGCAGCCCTTTTTTTTTTTTAGAAGGGAGCGGGAGTTAAGCGCGTGCCGAGCTGCTGGCGCTCCGAGAGCACGAGAGCTCAAGGGAGCGCAGGAAGCCAGGCAGAGGCCGACCTGCCATGTTCGTGCAGAGCTAAGCTTCACCTGACCCTGGGAGTTTGACTTCAGGGCGTGGTGCTGCGGCAGACCTACAGCAACACCCGCCTGGGAAGGCGCAGCTCGGGAATTGCGACAGACCACAGCGGAAAGCTGGCGCTGGGGCTTCAGCAGCCCGGGGTCACCCCTCCACCCTGAAGTAGAAGGCCTTGGGGAGGGTGTGTGTGTGAATCTTAAACTTGCAGCGCAGGGCTGAGCCCGTTTCTTCCCCCCCCCACTCGTCCGCCGCCCTGTTCATTAACTAACCTATGGAAAGAACCGCCTTCTTTCAGACCTGGTGCCTTCCCGAAGTGTTGGGCCACAATGCTTGTCGCTCCTGGCCGAAACAGCCAGCGTGTGTGGCTGAAGTAGAAGGGGGTGTCAAGGCGAGAGGAGACGAGGTTTAGGCGAGGCAGAGCAAAGCTGATCTCGAGGCCAAAAGCTCTTGATAAACCTTCACCTAATTGAGAAGCAGCCCTGACTTCCTACTTATGTCTGGCAGAAGCAGTTTGTTCACTTTGTCTAGACAGGCACAATCATACCAAAGAGAATGCCAGTGGAGATTCTCAGTCATGCAGGTCATGGTTGTGTTTTTTTACAAAAGGCAACTCAACTTTCTTGGTGGTTGGGTTTTTTTTTCTGTGCAAACATTTTGCTTCTCATCCAAGAAGCTTCTTAGTTCAACTAAAGAAGCTTGCTTAGATGAGAAGTGAAAACATTTTCAAAGGAAAAAAAACCCAAGAAAGGCCAGTTGCCTTTTGGAAAAAGCACCTTTGGGACTACCAAAGAGTGTTATCATTAATAAGTGTAAGTGTTCCAAATATGCAAATAAAATCTACATGAGCCAGTCAAGTCAATAGTACTATATTCCTACATTGCCTCATAACTACAAGTGTGCTAAAGCTCACAACATACTAGAAATGCATCTTTTCTGTATGTCTGTCAACTGGAGAGAGCTGGACATATCTAGAAGATTCCGCTACTGAGGACATTTATAAAATAAAAATAAGGTCACAGTTTAATGGCTTGCTAAGCTGTGCACAAATAAAATATGCTGGGTTTATTTAGAAAGATCAGAAGCAAACAATGAAGGTTAAACATCAAGACTCTGTATATCCAAACAACTAAGATAAAAGCGTCATTGTCTCTTTTTGCCTAAGATGCTGAGAATCAAAACATTTTGGTTAAATCAGTCTTTCCCTAGCTTGGCATTCTCCAGATGTGTGAAAATTAAAATTCTCAGCCAGAACAATTTTGAGCATTGTTAACTCTAAGGCACCTGAGGAGCACCACATAGGGAAAACTACTTTTTAACCCATGAAAATCTTCTCAAAAGTCGGGGGTCGTCTTATACGCTCAGTCGTCTTATACGCCGGAAAATACGGTACTTTTTCTTGCAACTGTATGCTTTTCCTTTCTACTTTTTGTGCAGTACATAGTGGTCATCCTATTTATTAGATAGCAGATCAGTTACTTTATATCTTATCACTGGAAATGGCTCCAGCAGGTGTTTCTCTCTTTTCTCATTCTACAGTTGCCAACCTGCTGCCCATCACCTGCCTACTCTTTATATCAGCCCTCTTCCTCACACTCAAGAATAAGTTTTTCCAAATAGATGGTTCTCTCAGTCAACCATAGAGAAAGAATGCCAGAATCATTGTGCATATTTGTAATAGTATTCAGGGAACATAATTATCAAGTAGTTGTGAGAAAGATGTACTTGGATATAAATTCCTGGTTGAAATTAGTCAATTAGAATTGCAATAGATCACAGACATAAGTCAGCCAGCATAGTGCATCATGTTTAAGACAGTTTTTAAATGGGTGGGTACAGACAGAAATGAGGGTAAGAGAGCAACAAAAACAGGAAAGAATATAATTTGTTACTTGTTTATAGAATCAAAGAGTTGGAAAAGATCATAGAGGCCTCCTAGTCCAACACCCCCTCCCCCATCCAGTGTAGGATCCTGTACAAATGACCATCAGGTCTGTTTGAACCCCTCTACTGTAGTGAAGAGCACACTAGAGGCAGCTTGTGGCAGCTTGTTACATTGACTAAACTTGTACTGTCAAGAAGTTCCTTCTGATCTCTAGCTTCCTTATAGTTTTAAGGTGGAGCAGTGGGCTAATGCCTCCTTAAGTAACACCAGCTGCCTGCCATTAGTGCAGGTTCGAGTCCCACCAGGCTCAAGGTTGACTCAGCCTTCCATCCTTCCGAGGTAGGTAAAATGAGGACCCAGATTGTTGGGGACAATTAAGCTGACTTTGTAATAATGCCGCTTGGGGTGTGTGTGAAAGCCCTAATAAGCAGGCATATACATAGAATGAAGGCTACTGCTAAGCTTGTAAGCCGCCCTGAGTCTTCGGAGAAGGGCGGGATATAAATGGAATTTTTTAAAAAAAATTATTGGTCCTATTTCTGCAACTCTAGGGCAATAAATAATATATTCATGCCTACCCAATATGCTGCATGACAATCTGTGAAGATCTTGTCCAGAATAGATACCAAAGTGATAAGTCAGTAGATTCTTTGGTCCTCCTTCTTTCCTTTTATGAAAGTGGGGTGATAATTGCTCTCCTTCAGTGTTCTGAGACTTCATCAATACCTCATGAATTCTAAGGGTAGTTCTGCAATTCCCTCTGCTAGTTCCTTCAATATTCTAGTATGTAATCCATCTGACCATGGAGCCTGGGGTTAAGTATTTCTGCCTTCTCACCGTCACCATTTCACATTGAAGCCAATACGCTGTCGGGCTTTTGTTTCATTGCTAAATTACCCAAAGAATCTTTACAAAAATACTGCCTAATTCATAATTAGCTTTTCTGAGTTATCTGGAATTATTGTTTGGTTATATGCCCTCTCCTTCTATGTCCCCTTTTCAGCATTTTAGAGGATTCCATGCCATTCACCAGGCCTGTTTCAATTTTTTCCCCATGTTCCTTCTTCAGCAGAACTTTGTGTTCTTTGTGTCTGCACCTCCAAAAACTCTTTGTAGAAATGCCTGCCTTTCCATCACACCGTTTTCCTTAAGGATTTGAACCATTGGATCCGATCTAGCTTCCCTCAGAATTCACCACACTCTGTTCTTCTAAAGTCTGATCTTCTCTGTTACTTCCCCTCTTGATACCATGATTTCAGCAATATATTCCAGATAATCGAGTTGGCTGTGCTACTGCTTTACCCCACAATCTCTAGGTAGATTTCCAGGCCCCTAGAATGAGAAGTATCTTAGGAATATAATTGACTTGCTTAGCATGTTTTATAAAACATTGAAATATTATTGCTAGAATAACAAAGGCAATAACAAACCACAGAAAGGTAAAATACTGAAGGGGAAAAATCCTAGCTGAAAGAACCATATATGGAACTTGGTGTGTAGGCTTCTGGCAAACTCTTGCAGTAATAACTACAGGGCTGGACATGATTGCAAGTCACCTAGTCTTCTGCATAGAAAGCTATTATTTACACCACATTTCAAGACATAGGAACACGCCTCTAAGTCACTCCCATAGCTGAAAATATCTTCTCAGAATGCTTTTAATCTGCTTAGCAAGCAGAGATGCAGATGAGGGAGCACTTTGAGTGATGACATAGGTATGAGTTTTCAATACCTTTAGTTGCTGTTGCTAATTATAATAGTAAATAATAAACCCAACATTCTACAGCATTTCCCAGCATTTAGAGGAATTCAAATGCATTATTTAGATTAAGACTGTGTTATTACAGTATTGCAGTTTGCAGGAATTTCTTGTAGTTCAGTTCTTAGTTACTGCACAGTGGCCTTGCCCTGATAAAATATCTTCTACAGCTCTGTGATTTCATAAAAGAAAGCCATAGTCATTCTTCTATCATCATCAGTGCTTTCCTATATTGGTTGAATTTCATAATAAATAGAATTGACAGAAAAGTGCTAAGAAAAAAACATCATCTTAAGCTGTTTAATAAAAATCCATCAATATATGCTGTGAAATGAGATTTAAAATATCACTTCAGCTTTGGATTCTGCTGGTGTCTTATTTTTGAAGAATTAGGATTTTCTTTGCCAGAGGGATTTGAAAGAAAAATAAAAGATTAGATACTAAATGACATAAGGAGGATTTATGTTTTAATTTTTCCCCCTCTTACAACACTTAAAAGATTTAGTTTTAAATGTTGTACTGCACCCAGACTGAATGCTTCAGGCTTTGATAGTAGACACATATGAGCCATAAGAAGTGGTTAATTCTTCTTTAAAGTGAAAAATCTTACCATTAGTGCACTTATCATTTTCATAATAGAATTTATTCAAAGCACATCTTCAGTGAAATACAGCACGAGCAGCCATGCAGAACCAACAGCCTATCAGCTCACAGGGAGATCATCTTGCATAATTGGTGATAGCTGCCTGTCTCAATTCTCTATAAATTTACCATCAAAACAACTATCAAGCATCTTGATAAATACATAGAAGAAAGCATATTGCAATAATTCAGTGACTCAGTTTTCCATAACAATTGTTCACTTTTTTCAGAAAAGCCCAGATTTCAAATAAAGTAATTTTCAAATACAGAAACAGCAAAGCTGGTTTATTTGATTAAAATTAAAACGAAGATACATTGCTACTTCTGGGTAACCTTTATGGACTTTCTGCTGTCTCACAATAAACTTTAGAGTAATCTTTCTCATGAAATAAAACAAGGCACGTGTCAGGACCCACCCCAAACCACATCTTAGGAAGACAAAAACTCTTGGAGTCAGTTCTAGTCCAAAAGGAATCTTTACTAGGACATGCTTGGTTATGGGAATACAAGACAGGACTTAGTATTGTTTTACAAATTGAAATTTTATAAAGGGTACCCGGTTCAACCCCCCCTTCCCTCAACCCCATTTGGTCAGCCCCCATCCTTCTACTTCGTGTCATCCCTTTCGTGGGGAAAAAAAAGCAACTTCGAATCTTTATGGTTATTGCCTTCTTCCTCTCCAGAATTAAAAGAAGAGCCAGATGCCTTCTTCTCTAACCCTCCCTTTTGATCCCCCCAGTTCAAAAGGTTTCCTTGGTCTTTGAAATATCCTAAGGCAGGCTGAATCCACATATGCTCCTCCTTCCTCGGGAGATGGCAGAATCCATGGGGGGGGATAATGTTTTAAACATACATTTATGAATGTGATATAAATGGATTCTGACAGCACGGTTCTTTTGATCTTACATACTGTATATTTTGGTGTATAACCTACCTGTTAATCAATTGGGCTGTTGAAGAAGTTATTTAATTTAGTTTTGTACTGAAGAAAATGGCTTAAAAGTATCAGATTTAACTGCCAAAATTTTCTCTCCCAGAAAGAGCACAGAGCAGTAAATGGTGCAGTGTCCTCTTGGATTTGCCTCGTCTATGACATCCTTTTTCATGTAGCCACAGGAAAATAGCAGGTAACAAGACAGAAAGCCAGGGAGACGTGGCTCTGTCCTCTTGCTTCTCTTTGAGGAATCTCCTTGCTCCTTCCAGGCTGCATCTTTCCAACACCTCTCGTTCTAGCTTTGTGCTTGGCTTGCAGTTGGCAGTTGGCAGTAAATAAGTCCAGCAACCAACTGCAAAACATTGCCTGTAAAATTATCTTTCGTTAGAAATAAGCTGAAAATGGAACTATTAGCGTATAAAAATATTGTGGAGGTGTTTAGAATTTGTTTGCCGTAATTATGTGAAATGGATTTGTCTTCATTTAAGAAATTGTATATTGAGTGAAAAGCACCTGAATAGGTTTACAAAATATACAGGTTTATCCAAAATAGCATGGCCCATGAAAAGAGTAAAGTGGTCAATTAGCAGCTGCATGGGCTTTAATGTGATAAGGGCAAGCATATTTGATGCAATAAATTTGCAATGATTGTGAAAGTAGTTTGTGTGATGGTTTTCCCCAGTAGCCTTTTCTGCTAACAGTTTGCCTTTGGTTTAATGTCTTCATTGCATTAAACAATTTGTCTTTGGTTCAGGGACCGCATAGCATGTTGAAACTACACTCCAAAATTGACTGAGGCCAGGATCCATTTCTGGCTGGGTGCAAAAACTCTTTTTAAGTTTTCATTATAAACCTCCCCCCTCCCCTCAATTTTAAGGAACAAAGTGATATCTAAAGCTTGGTTTTCAGTTCCTTGGTTTTTCTCCAAGACAAAAATCATACCTCCATCAGTACTGACAGGGCAAACTACTATAAACAGGCAGCAAACCCCAAACTCCCTAGGCCTGATGTTATCCACATAGTGTCCTCTCCTTCAGTTTACAATCGGTTAAAATCAAATTTCACCCCAAACAGTTTTGAGACATATTGTGACAGTGCTCTTCAGGTAAAGTATATGTAGGATTTTTTTAAAAAAAATTAAAATGCATAACTGTAATGAGCCACATGTCACTAGAATTTATATTTATTTTTTATTAGCATAGTTTGGTTTTGCAGACTATAGCTGTTCACAAATACCTCTTAAGGTTATTTTAATCTTGGTTTGACAAGGTCTGTTTTTCCACTGATGCATTCTAGTCTAATTTTACCTTTTAAAGAAGCATCTTTTTCACATTTCAATGATGGGTGTGGCTTTCAGATTGCCTACCCTTTGGTCACTGACTGATAAAAAGCAATCTTAGAAGGGACTCTAAGTCTGGGCGGCATCGGGAAAGACATTTTGGGAGAAACACAGTAAACTCAGTATTAAAGGGTCTAGCTAGCTGGACCAACAATTGGATGCAGCAACATTCCTTGTTAAAATATAAAAGGGTGCTTTTCATATAGACTATATATATTGGCAATTAATGTAACTGAAAGAGAATGTTTCTCATTAATCTGAACACAGCCAGAATTGAGAAAAAAATCCATTTCATGGCCACTCAGGGAACAAGAAAGCTTTGATTGATTTATTCCTTTGACCGCTTAGCCTCCTGTGACCATCAGGCTACAGACAACCTCCATAACAGAATAGCAACAGGGGGATGCCTCAGATATTTCCAAATGCATTACTAAACAATCTTAAGTAATGTTCAGCTGGGCTTGGCAGCCTGCCTGGAGACAAAAAGGCATCAGCAGTTACTGTGTTATATTTCCTTTTTCTAGCCTGCCTAAGGTCAGTTTTTCACAGGGCTTGGGGTTCAAAATGCTATTAGCATTGTTTCACATTGGTAGTTCAAGTTTAAAAATCCAGGAGGATGGACTTCTTAGACATCAGTAGCAGAGCCCTTGGATAAGGAGTGGTAGAGGACATCTGCTCCAATGCAGTCTCTGTGCCAGGCAGAGGTTCTGCCACTGTAAACGAGGAAACAGAATTAGAGGGCTGGAAGGGACCTTGGAGGGCTTTTAGTCCAATTCCCTGCCCAAGGAGTCCTTATACAGTCCACTCTTGGTTGTCCACTCTTTCACATCCACAATTTCAGGGGGCAAGCTGTTCCATTGATTAATTGTACCCTCTGTCAGAAATTCCTCCTTGGTTGAATCTCCCTCTGATGAGCTTCCACCTGTTGCTTCTTGTTCTGCCTCAGGTGCCCTCAGGTACTGTGGAGAATAAATTGAGCCCCCTCTTCAGGTATTGGAAGACAGCTAACATGTCACCTTCTAAGCCTTTTCTCAGCTAAATATACTTGTTTCCCTTAGCTCAAGAGTGTCAAACTGCCGGCCCGTGGGCCGGATGCATCATAGCAAAACCGCGCCCATCCCATTGCTGGCAATGGCAAAAAAAGTCACGATACGTCGTGACACATCACGTGACGTTGCAAGTTTGACACCCCTGCCTTAGCTGTACATGGTACAATTTAGCCTCCAGACACTTGATCATCTTTGTTGTTTCCTCTGCACTCCTTCTAGGGCAGGGGTGTCAAACTGCCAGCCCGTGCGCTGGTTGCATCATATGGAGGCTGCGCCCACCCCAGCTATGAAAATGCAAAAAAAGTCACGAAATGTTGCAATATGTCATGTGAGGCGGTGAGTTTGACACCCATGTTCTAGGGCCTCAACATTTATTTTTTTTTTGGTATTGTGACCAGAAACAGATACAGTGTTGCAAGTGTAGTCTTGTTAGTGCAGTAAATAGCAGTACTATTACTCCCTTTGGTCTTGATGCTCTCCCTCTGTCGATGCAGCCTAGGGTTGACATGGGTTTTTTGGCAGCTGCATCACACTGCTCACTTACAGTTAAGCAGTGATCCACCAGGATAGCTAGATCCCTCTCACAACCACTGACTTTGAGCCAGGGACTGCCAGTTCTGTACATTTAGACTGTCAGTTCTGTACATTTAAATCCTGTGTGTTTAGTTTTTCCTGTCTTATGTACAGGACCTTACTTTTTTCATCACTGAATTGCATCTTTTTGGATAAAGCCTAATGCTCAAGTCTGTCAAGATCTTCTCAATTTTGAGCTTATTTTCCAAAGTATTAGCAATTCCGTCCAGCTTGGTGTCTTCTGGAAATTTGATGAGTACCCTTTCAATCTCTTCATCTAGGTCATGTATGAAGATGTTGAAGAGCACTTGGCTCAAGACAGAACCTTGAGGTATCCCACTACATGCTTCCCTCTGTGTAGATGTAGTTCCCTTAAGGACTACACACTAGTGTGGATGGTCAGCCAATTGAGAATCCATCTGATGGTGGTGCAGTCTATTTCCACATTGTTCTATCTTACCAAAAAGTAGGCTGTGGTCTATTTTACCAGATGTCCTGCTGAAGTCTATTATATCCACAGCATTTCCTTGATCCACTAATTTAGTCACTTTATCAAAGAAGGCAACAAGGTTTCTGTGACATGACCTGCTTTTAACAAATCCATGCAGGCTTCTGGTAATCATCTTGTTAATTTCTAGCTGCTCACAAATCTGTTGCTTCATTATCTTTTCCAGAATTTTCCTGGGTGCTTATGTCAAGCTGATTGATCTGTAGTTTCATGGATCTACTGTTTTCCCCTTTTTGAAGATTTGAACCACTTTTCTTTTTTCTTTTCTCTTTTCCAGTCCTCTGCAATTTCCCCATGCCCCAGAAGCTCAGAAAGATTTTACTCAATGGTTCCAAGATAATATCTGCCAGCTCCTTCAATACCCCCAAGTTTGTCCCAGAGATTTGAACTCATCTAAAGTGGAGAGATATTCACTTACCTTGCCTATTTTGATCTGCATTCCTGTTCTGTCTGACATGATGCTGCTTTTGATAGGTTGGACTATTTTTGCCTTTTGTGTAAAGACAGATGCAGATACGGAATTCTGCAGAGTTTTCCTTTCTCCCTCTCACCTTCTTACCATTTTCTCCCATTAGTGGTCCAACCATTTTCTTGATTTTCTTCTTGTAAAGTAGTAAAATCAGAACAGGCTGCTGGTTTTACAGTTTCTTTGTGCCACTCATGCAGATTAAGATATAAGGCAGCTATCTGAATGTTCAGATTGTTTTTTCCTACTTCAGCCAATTTGGATCAATTCTGTCATGCTTGCTGAAAAGCTAATATTCCTCCAGGTCACTTTGCACAATTACTGGTTGAAATTCCTGTGGAAATCAAACCTTGGACTATTTTCTGTATCATTTAACCCAACTTTCTTTAGTGTGATGTCAGTTCTTACTGGGTAATCCTTCTAGCAGTTATAGTCCTAACATACCTGAAACCCATCAGGTTAAGCTATTACATAAGCAATCAAGATAATCTAGGGCTGGACGGAGCTGTAATCAGCACAGGTACACATTCTGTGCAGTATGGAAAGCCTCAAACATTGGATTGTAATTCCTAAAACTCTTTGAGCATGCTTCCAAAGGTTGATGGGGATTGGAATGGAGCAACCTGTAAGACCATATATTGCCCGTCCCTAGGTAATGATATGTCTGCTGTCCAAAGCCAATAGTCTTACTTTCTCAATTAATAACATTCAGATTGTCTTGCTATTATCAATTGATCACTTGCCTTTTATGCAGGAGTTGATATGCCTTTTATTTCTTTTAACCCCAAAGCATTTGTGTAAAAGTAGGTTGAGCTATGAGATGGCAGCATCACTCATCGAGCGCTGCAATGATTTCAAACTATGCCTCATTGATTAACCTGCCAGCTGTCTAGCCAGATTTTTTCCTCTGACCTTGAGCCTCCATCATCCAGTTAACAATACTTCTGATAAGCTTTTAATCCAAATATAGTTTGTTTCTCTTCCTCCTAACGGTTCCAATTTAGAGAAGAGAGTAAATGTGTTCTGTACCAGCCTGCTACCGGCCCTGCAGAAAAGACAGGGACAACCCCTTTACAATAAGGCAAGAGGCTGGAACTAAGCCTGCCAAATTTATTAACATAAAACAGAGAAAACAAGACACGAACCATGAAACGAGCTATTCAAGCGGTTGCCTTCAGCAAACCAGCCCTCCCACGCATTCCCCTTTTATACAGTTCAGGGCGTGGCTTCTCTCTGCCTCCTTCTGAGGTGCCCCATTGCCTTCCTCTGTTTACTCCTGATTGACTGCCTCCTGCGTCGGGCGTCCTTGAACAGGGCCAGCTGTGGGTCATCTTCATCCACGCTGTCAGGCTCACACAGCTGGGTCTCCATTGTGACCAGGTGGGAGGGGCCTGGCTGAGGGCTCTCATCAGCAAGCTCTCCAACCCCCTCAGCAAGCTCTTCAACACCCCCCTCCTCCTCTGAGTCGTCCGACCCAACTGCCGAACCCACAGGCTGACCCTGAATCACAACAAAATGACACTTTTAGGTATATACATGTTCAACCCTTCCAATGTATTTTTTTAAAAAAAAACGAAACGAAGGATACTGCTGTGACCAGTGTTTCCAACCTGGAGGCCCATCGTTTTGCTACCCGGATCTCCTGCTGCTCTTGGGTTAACTTCCTACAATCCAAGCTGCACCACAATTTGCAGGCTGGATGGGTGCTAGCAAAAGAGGATTGCATTCAGCCTGTCATGAAAGTACATAAGACAGAATCAAGGTAGAACTCTTATAAGGATAGGGAAATTTTTGACCTTTGTCTTGTCCTATTGGAATGTTTTTGTTTTCTCAAAATTCTGGTGATGAATTTTTTCCCAAGGAAATTTAGTCAAGATGATATGGGAGCCATGACTTATATCTTTCAATAACCACAATAGTCAAGAAAAGGTTTACTTTGAAATTGGCATTTCATATGTCAGGTCAGTTACTAAAACAAAGAGTGATACTACTAGGGATGAACTATATGGTCAGGTTAAGGACTTAAGGACTAGGGTGGGCCTTAAATGTCTCCTCCACAAAAAACAAATCCCTGTACTGGCTAACTGGAAGCTGTACACATTTAGGATAGTATGTAACCAGTTGGCTGGTGCAGCATTTCTTAAATCACTGGTGGATGAATAGAGAAAGCAAAGTAGGTGGCAGTAGCCTGCGGTGGGGGGGGGGGGTTAAGGGTGTTGAATGGATGCTTACAGAGAGGAAACACAGCAGCAGTAGGGGAAAGAAGGATGACAATTGGAGGAAGAGAGCAAAAGCTGCAAGGGGAACACAGAGGAGGCAGACTGATTCCTGGAAGCCCTTCAAAGTGTGCTGCCCAGAGATTCCTCAAACATGCGACTACTTCTATGAAGAAGTAGAAGATATAATGGTTATCCTACCAGATAAATCTATTTTGAAGATCACTAATTAGGCAATTCAGTTATTGGAGATCTGTATTATGACTGAAAGATCAAAGGTGATGAGTTAGTTCAGCCTCAGTGTTTCCTAGAAGGCCACTTTGCCACCTGCTTGCATGGAAATGTCAGGCCTTATTTTTAATTTATAGAGAGCTAAGTCTCAAAGGTGGAGTGGGGGAGTGCGCGCAGGGATTTCTGTCACAGCTTGTTGAAGGTTGTTGTTCTGCAGAAGCAATTTAAAAATTTCAGATTACAGTGGACGCATTTCTTCCAGATGTGCAAAAGGCATCTTAAAAACCTAACTCAATGGTAAATAGGAAGTAGTATCTGAAAACCAGCATATTCCAAAAGTCTATCAAACCTGATAACAAGCCATATTGTATTTATGCATCCAATCAAAGTTCTGTTGTAATACTGGATTAAAAAAGGAAAAAATAATTTGTTCTGAAATGGGGACAGGATTTTAAACTAACAGAGAACAAGCAATGTGATTATCTTGTTATTTCAGTTTCTGGACAAGTTAGGAGCTGCTTTTTAATTAGACAGCCAACCCTGGGGCAATAAGGAATTAAGAGAAATCCAATCCCAGGATTGCCTGCTGGGTTTCCTCAATTAAGAGATGAAGAAGCTAGACAATGGTTTATAATTAATATTAGACATTAGTATTCGCATGTCAAGAAAAAGTGTATACTGTACTGAATGTACGTTTTATATATGATGAACTTTTTGGAGAAGTGATCTGCAAAAAAAAATTGGGGAAATGATGACTTTGCAATAGGCCAATATGAAATAAATAAGACAAAAAAGCACAGGAAACATTAACTCCCTTTAAGAAAAGCATTGTCCAATGTGGGACCTTCCAGGTGTTTTGGAGGTGTTAGGTTGGAAAGCTCAGTAATTATAACGGAAGAGCAAGAGAAGAATATAAAGTCATTCTAACCTCTACCAAACTTCCTTCCTCCCACATTAGTGTACTTCAGTCGACCACTCTCTTCTTCCCCACTAATTGCAAGGGCAGATGTGCCTGTTTATAAAAGTGTCAAGAATTTAGCTGTAAGGTAAGATTAAGGGTATTTGATAATTTCATGATATAAAGACTGTAATATTCTACATTAAGGGCATTTGGGCAGTGTACTATAATAGGGTAAACCTATGACGCTGCAAGAACAACATTGGTTATTTTGGCTCCTGTACTAGAGTATAAAACATGTCATAGGGTAGGGGTGTCAAACTGCCGGCCTGCGGGCCGGAGCGTCACGGAGAAACCGCGCCCATCCCATTGCCGGCAATGGGAAAAAGTTCCGATACACCGTGCGATGTCACGTGATGTCGCAGGTTTGACATGTCTGTCATAGGGGAAATGCAGGGTCATACAATCCTATATTGCCCCCCCCAAATCACCACCTCACTTGTTTTGGACCCATATAGTTGGATTGGACACAGTGATGGAAAGCCCCAACATTATTGATGAAGGATCCTCACATGAATTCCACCCTTACCACCAAAAGAGGGAAAGAATTACAGTATCCCAAGTTATTGAAAACCAATAACTTGTGATATAAAATATGGTAATATTCCATATACTATCATGCAACATCCCATGTGTTCTAGAGATTACCACTTTAGCAAATTGGAGAGCTCAGTAGTTTCAGTAACCCTAACTGATGCAGTGGGAACACGAGCTCCTTGCTAATCACATCAAAAGGAGAACTAAAGCTAAGAGTAATCCACAATAACGAGAGGTGGAGCTCTGTAGAAATGAAGTAAGCCAACCTTCCTAGAGAAAGAACTCCAAACTTAAACCCAGGAAGAGTTAATAACAAATCAGTTCTGTGTTGTTGTCAAGAAAATTACAAGGGTGCAGCTCTAAACATCTCACTGGCTCTGTGACCAATCAAAATAATAATTGTATGGAAGTGACAATGTACTCAACTGCTAAGAAGTGGTGGTGCTAGTATTGAAAGGTCAACTTACAAGGACACATGCAATTGAGACATTGTATATATTAAGAAAAACTTGAAACTGAATACCAATTTAATATTACCTTAAAAATAATGTGGTGGTTTGGTATGGTTTATTTTAACTTAGAGATACTGCATCCAGTACAGATGCAGTGGAAGAAGATAGAGTTTCTAATTAGCAAATGGAAAGATTTGGTATTATACAACATCAAAAAACTAAGATAACCAATTGTAATCCAGAATTGGAAGAACTGGAAGAACTTCGCGTTGCCAGAAGATTTGGACTGAATAGACACGGGTTTTCAGGACATAAGTTAATAATATTTTGCTAAGAGAATGATTTATTTATTACAACACTTGCTTTAAGCAACATAAACACAGACTCCTCCTGGATAAAACATGGATAAAAATATCAGAATCAAAAAGATTGCAGAACAGGAAAAAGAGAAGATGGAGAAAAGCAATCCAGTTGGACAGACTACTTCCAAATTCAGGTCTAGATAGTGGAACATTCTGTGAATTATTAGTATCAGAAACTAGTCAGAAAATTTAATTTAAAAATACAGAATGGGTATAGTAGAGCTGGAAAAAGTATAGTCAGACTATAGATAGTCCTCAACTTATGATAATTATATATTTGAATTTACAGATGCACTGAAAAAAATGACTTACAGCTGGTCCTCGCATTTATCATTGCAGCATCCCTACGTGCTGAAAATTCAGGTGCTCGTCAGCCAGGATGTATTTACAAAGGTTGCAGGGTCCTGGGGTCATTGATTATCATTTGCAACCTTCCCAGCTGGCTTCTGATAAGCAAGGTCACTTGGGGATGTCACTTTAAAGTCACTTAAAAACTGTGTGATGCAAAAAAATATGTCATAAAATCGTGTTCAACTCATTTAACAACCGTCTTGTTAGCAGTGGAAATTCTGGTCCCATTTGTGGTTGTAAGTCAAAGACTACATGTGTAGGACCGAGGAAGAAATACACTCAGTACACTCAGAAGAAAAAAAGAAACCCTAATAATCTATGGGAAATGATAAGGAATGGGATAAGAAAAGAAAATTGAATTTGCAGGTTAGGCATAAACAGAAAATTAGAATAACCAGATAACTGGCAATCTGGATAGAAAGTTTAGTTTAAAAAAAAAAGGAAAATGGATAGAGACATTTTAAGACAGGCAAATGCTAGTAGGCAATGGGTAGAATGTGATTTACTGCAAGGTATGAATATTTGGCAAAAGAGTGGGCTGCGCACAAAAGGGCTGCTTCACTACCCCCAGTTTCACATGAGCAAATACGAAATATATAGGGTAGGCCGTGCATAGCAGATCATGCTGAAGAAGTCACCCATAATTGCAAGTGAAATTTCAGAAAATCTGCTGTCTGGAACCCAGGTCACTAAACCCTAAAGCTGAAACTCCTGAACAGATATCAGCTACACATTTGATCTTGAGGCCTGCTTATCTTGGGGACATGACAATCAGAGCTGTTCACTGGTTTGATCATAGAATTAATAAACAAACAGGGTAGGGGCTAGAACACACCTCTGCCATAACCCTTTCCGTAGGGATATCAAATCAAAAAGTAGCAATCAAGGAGCAGGTAGAGTACAGATTAGAGAACAAATAAAGGTGATGTAATCTACAGTGCTATTTATGCTGTTATCTCACAGAATATTTACATCTATAAAATAAAAGCAAATTTGAAGTACAGGAATGCCACATATAAAGGGAATTGTAAATTGTGCACATTCTTCTAAATCTTGTGCAGTAACACAACAGCTGACATTTTCTAAAGCTGGCTTGTTTATCTCTTCAAATTTCTTCTCATTCCAGTCAGGCCTGAAATGTTATTTAGATGTTTTGCATATTGTTTACTTGTAACTCTGAAAAGACTAATAAGTCTTTACTTAAGTGGATCTTCCTTGTTGTTTTTCTTGTAAAAAGGAGCTATTGCTAAAACCTCATTCTTAGCTATTTGCCTTTTTCATCAATAAATGTAAATAGATGCCAGCAAGGAGATCGGCCAGTTGTAATTCAGTTTGATTACTTCAGAAAATATAAGATCATTACACAAGGCTGTTCCAGACTTAAAAATACTCTTATCAATTTGTTCACATCTGCTAAAGTAACTGGAGACCACTTATCTACAGAGCTGAAATCAAAGCAGGCATCATCACAATTATAATTGAGGTCAACATGCAAAGCTTTGTTTCTTTTCCTGAGAATTGATTTACATTGTGATTTAGGGCCAAATAGGATTTGATAATAGGCTTTACATGAGTGAAATGTATAAACAACATAAGCTGCCCTAAATTTACGGCTTAAGCTGCTGACATTAACAGTAATATCACTGCTGATCTTTACTATAATGGACAAAGGGAATACTTCCTCTTCAGTGTGGGAAAGATTGACTTGAATTTTCTTATCAGCTGATTGTACCGTTTTATCCGACATTTCTGCAGTTTGTTTGCCATTCGAGCTGAGCAAATTTCTGAAAGATCTTGAGAGTTTCATCATTCATTTAGAACATTAACCTTTTATTTCCTCCAGATTACAACACAGTGCTAATAACCTCCAAATTCTGGGTATACTTTGCCTCTGTTTTCACTAACTCATTTTGCAGTAGTGTGTTTAATACCAGGGGATGATAGTGACTTTCTAGATGTGGTTCAAAATCAGGAAGCAGCACTGCCAAAGAACCAGCTTTAGCAGTGAAATCAGCAGATCCAATCTCTCTCCCTCCCTCCCTCTGCTTTTTATTCTAAAAACTTCTGCTTTATTGTGATAATTTTGCAAATTTCTGTTGCCAAAACGTCAGCACTTGAATCTGAGTTCTGACACATCTACTGGGAAAGACATAGTCAAATCTCTGCCAATGGACACATCATTAAAGCTCTGAATTCTCTGAGTTGGTGATATTGGTAATACTGGTAAGATCTTCTCTTATAGAAGATTCATTGTTCAGTGGATCAGCGTTTTTTTGTTTTTTCTTGCTCAGGAATTTTTAATTGCTACTAGTTGTGTCAAAGGTATTCTTTTGAAGTCAAGTTCCTATTCAAACTGTTGTATATTAGAAACTGACTAGCTTGACTGCTGGTTCTGCTGTGGCACAAAGCGCTAATAATGCCTGCCTAGCCTCATCTGCACTTTTAATTACGTCCACCTGCTCATATCTTGGCAGGATTCCAAATGTCTCAAACTTGCTTCTTATTCTTCTAAAGGCATCTTATATGTCTTTTTGCTCCAGTGTTTATTTAAGCAGTTTCCTCTCAAGACCTTTAGAAGCTCAAGCCCCTGATGGGGGATTGTCACTGGCATAGCTTGGTTTAAAGAGGCAGCAGCATCCTAGAGCAGGGGTGTCAAACTGCCGGCCCATGGGCTGGATGCGTCACGGCAAAACCGTGCCCATCCCATTGCCGGCAATGGAAAAAAAGCTGTGATAAGTCGCAACATGTCACGTGACATTGCAAGTTTGACACCCCTGTCCTAGAGAAATAAATCCAGCAAAATACCTACTCTTTCACCATGACACACTTGAACAGGGAAAACTATGAATGAAGGGTTTTATCTAAAATAATACAGTAGGAATGAAATATTACATACTTTATGGCCCATTCTTCTTGGCAGTCATTCAGCTTCGAAAAGATCAACAAAATACAGTTCACAGCAAAAGAGCTGACTCAAAGAGAGGGTGATGGTCTTTTCTGATCTCCTCAAATGCCTATTGCCTATTATCTAATTATATAGTATTAAAACCCTTGTTCCTATAACCTTTAACTAGGTAAAATGCTACATCATAGGGCAACAATTTTTTGAACCAAGGTTCTTCAAATACACTAATTTACAGAATGTGTCCAAAATCTAGGACCCGTGACTCAAATGGAAATTGAAGTTTGGCAAATTTTATAAAATGTGATATAAAAGTATTACAAAATAGGTTATTTCACAGTGCAAAATGTTTTATTTACTTAGAAAATGTATATAGCCGCCCAACTCACAGTGACTTCAGGTGCCTTACAAATGCCATAAAACATTTCCTGTGCTGATGTTTGACTGCACTATGCAGTTCAACATGGTTTTAGTTTCAAGGCAGATGTATCATCTCTGAATATCTCCCTGAATTTTTAAGAACTTTTCCAGTGAAGGCAGTACATTTGAAGTTCTGCTATGGTTGAAGGCAATAAGGAATCTGATAAGGAAATATCTCTGAATCAATGACCAAACAGGTCATGGATTGTCTATTGTTACTAAAACAGCCCTCTTTGTGTGTAACCTTTAATTGGAGAAAATGGCACAATATAGGGCTACAATTTTTGAACTAACATGCTTCAAGTCAGCTAACTTACAGAATGTGTCCAAGCCCATGAGCCATATGGAATTGAAATTTGGCAAATTTTATAAAACATTTTATGACATAAGTTATAAAACATGACATAATACAAAATGTCAGCAAACATTTCCTGTGATCAACTCCTGATGTTTGACTGACTGTGCGATACAATTTGGACCCAAGCTATTTTCAAGGCAGATGCATCATCTCTGAGTAGCTCCCTGAATTTTTTATTTTTACTTTTCCAGTGAAGACAGCGCATTTGAAGCTCTGCCATTATTGAATGTGTTGAGAATATATGGTAAGAAAATATCTCTGCAACGATGTCCCAACAGGTCATAGTTTTCTGGTATGCTATTAAATGTAACCTGAGGGCAATCTGACTAGTCTGTAGGAATCCAGTCTTCCTGTTCACACCCTCTTGCCTGATGCTGTCTCCTTCTTCAGGGGTCTTATTTCCGATAAACTGTTCAGGAATAGAAATAACTTTGCAGTCAGTAGATGTTGTGAGGATATGTTGCTAGTTATCTTTAAATCTACAAGCTCGTGTTCTTTTAAAGAAAGGGCAGCTACAGAACTAACTTGAGAAGCTGCATAGGGAAAACGTTAAAGCACCAGATCCCTTATGGGAGCCACATTCTTCGTAGCATATAGGAAAACCATAAAAATGATTAGCTCTCAATGTCTTCTTACGAATCTCATTCCAAAGGCTTGTATAAGTATAGGAGTTTTACTACTTACAATTGGGCATCTCCTTGTATTATAAATATTCCTGTGTTTGTTTTTTGTTTATGAAAACTATTGACTCCTATTAACGCCAGCTTTGGCCAGATGTAGACAGGCCAAAAATTTTAGACTGTGGCTGACAGGTAAAAGAACATTAGGAAGACAAAAATAACAAAACAATAAGCGTTTTAATAAAAATTGTTTAAAAATGGAAGCGTAAAAAGTAAGAGAAAAAAAATAGTTCAGTGTTAATTTTATTTTTTGCAATAATTTTACTGAATATTACTATTTAAAAGATAAAAGCTAATACCAACTAAAAAGAGAAAAGAGAAATAGAAAGCGCAGAAAAGAATATTGTAAAAAAAAGAATATATAAAGAAAACTTTCTCCTTCATTATAAGTATAAACAATTTTAGTATCAGATAACCTTTTCTTAAAATATAACACAAAGTATTTTTCCACATCTCACTTCTCATTTATAATCAAAACTTTTAAAGCCTCATCGTTCAGTTCTGGTCAGCAAAAGTCTGTTAGCATTACCAGAGAGCTATATATATATATATTTTTAACCTTGATCAAATAAACCAACCTTATATTCCTTCCTTTACTTTTAACCATCTTGATTTTTAATCCCTTCAAATAATGTCCTCCTTTAATTCTTTTCCTTATAGAAAAGTTATCCAAGTCAATCTTCCAGTTTGTTTTTGTATATTTTAATAATTATTATATATTATTATATTCCATATAGCTCTTCTATCCTGTCCTTTTTAAATACATATCAAAATTAATTTCATTCAGACAATGAGGATCTGCTTATTTTTTTAAAACAAAATTCTATTCCTGTGTCATCTTCAGTTCTAGTATTCAATGGACTTTATAAGATTCCTAGAAAGATGAGCTTAAAGAATAAAACACGTTGCATGAATCAGTGTATGGATCTGGCGAAAGCAAGACTGCCCTAAAGGGCAGACTGGTCTGAAGAGGTATAGCAAATGATCTGATATAAACTAAGCTTGGTTAGATTTCCTTTTGTTTTATCTCTGTTTTGTTTAATACATTTTGCTTTTTCTGCATTTTTATAGTGCAAAGGAATATTGGGATGCATTTATATGTGATGAAATATTGTGATGGGCTTATATGTATATAAGTAGCTTTCAGAATAAGCTATAATCAGGAAAGGATGAAAGGCTTGGACAGCAGGGACATAAAGCAATATCAAGCAAAAAAAACAAACCAGAAAGATATATAATCAAGAAATATAACAATAATAAAAAGAAAAATAGATGCTTTCAAGAAATCACAGAAAATGTACAGGTAAGGTAAGAATATTAGTAGCCACAGAATGAATCTGATACTAAGATTAATAGAAGATAGATTATTGAAACCCTTTACAAACTGGATTATAGAATGGCAAGTATTTGTAGAAAAATTACATAAAGAGTGATTACAGTAGAAAATAAAGAACAAACAATGTATCACCTATCAAATAGAAAGGGACCAGGAACAAATAAATTATCCACTGAACTCTTGATCAGTCACTCAAGTCATGGTCCAAATAAAAACTGACTGTTTCACTGGAAAATAACACAAAGAAGCATATACTTTTGGCATATGGTGTGAATGCATGGTGGACTAGAAAGAAATTATTACACTAGAACAGGGGTGTCAAACTCAATTTCATTGAGGACCGCATCAGCATTGCGGTTGCCCTCAAGGGGCCGGGTGGGTATGGCCCGGGTGGGCGTGGCCAGAGTGCGTATGGCCTACTGAGTGGCGTGGCCAGCTCTACATCGTTCGCATCAAGGGTGCTTATGAGGGCCTGGGCAGGAGTGGGACAGATCTGAGGGTCTCCGGCAGAAGGAGGGTCTCTGGGCCAGGGCCAAGGCAGTGGGGGCTGTTCCCTCACTGTTTCCAGGATGGCTTTGCGGGCCACATGAAACCACTTCACGGGCCGCATCCGGCCCCCGGGCCTTGTGTTTGACATGTCTGCACTAGAAGGCTAAAAAGAGAAAGACAATGGAGAAGATGGAGGGCTGGGATTAAAGAACCTGAATGTTCTCAGGAAGCTATAATTTTATAGTAAAAATGGCAAGTATTTGTTCATCCAATTGCCGGGACTTAAATTCAGTGCTATTTTGCTTCATAGCCTAATCACTGAGGTACTCAACATATATCCAGAACATAGAACGGGGGTTGTATACCGTAAAAGAAAATGTGTTTCAGAGGAAGTGTTACTAATAAATAGTAAAAGCATCATGTACACTTGAAGAAAATCAGAAGAGATGTGGCACCTTTTAGAGAAGCTTAAAAGTCAGATAACAATCCCATGGCCGTGTATCTTTCAGGAAACAAAACGAAAGAAAATCTGGCCCATGTCATAAGCATGTATGCTGTTTAGAGATTTCCTCTGAGGTTATATCGTTTCTCAGAAAACAACAGTTGCATGATGAGTTGCTTGTGTATTTCTAAGAAATCTTTCAATTTTACAGATAATTCTGTGTTTTGTGCCTTCACCACTTGGTAGTGGGAATACCTATTATGTTATCACATTTTTTGCCATTCTTGACCAATGCAATATTTACTGATAGTTGTAAGATTTAGAATTGAAGAGCAGTAATGCCTGGTTTTCCTACACTTTGTCTTACAATATTTACTGTGTTCACAGACGATTTTCCCCATATTCACAGAATCATACAATCGTGGAACTGGAAGGGACTTTGGAGATCTTTTAGTCCATCCCTCTGGCCAAGACAGGAGTCTTTATTCCATCCCAGATAATTGCTCTGTCAGGAAATGCTTCCTTAGTTCCATGCTGGATCTTTCTTTTTTGAGCTTCCATGTCCTTCAGATGCTTTGGAGAATATGTCAACCTCCTCATCTCTGTGATTGCCCTTCAGGTATTGGAAGACGACTATCATGTCGCCCCTAGTTCCTTTAACCATTCATTGTATGGTTTAGTTCCAGACCTCTAATCATCTTTGTTGCTCTTCTCTGCATTCTTTCTAGGGCTACAGCATCATATTTTGTACATTATACATTATTCCCCATAAGAAATTGGAGAAAACCTCTTTCTGGAGGCCTTGTAGAGGTGTGGTTTATAATTGTGCAATTGTGAGATTTATAAAACCTTCCTCTTCCTCAATTCCTCATGCTCGTGTTAATCAAAATGTCAGATTATGAGCATGAAATGTAATTTCATTTAGGATTGAATTGGTGCACATCAAGGTTCAATCTGACTCAGATCAAAGAAAAAGGAAAGGGGGGATTGTCTAAAATTATATAGTTATCTTTAATTGGCCAAAACCAGCAATAAAGTTAGCCAGAAATCCAAAAAGGATCAATAATTCCACTTGGAAGCAAGACTGATTCAGCAAACAAATCCTATGGGCAACAGCTTTGGAAAGCCACCTAATATAACTAAGTTGCCTGTTTGCAATGTCTTAAAATTGAATATTTTCCCAGGCTCCTGCATCTACCCTCCATTTTCAAGAAAAGCCGTTGCTGTTTTAAGCTGCTGCATGCTCCATATGTTTTTGGAGATTGGATCCAAAGCACTGCACAGAAGTCAGATCTTGTCTATCTAGTTCACCAGTGATGAAAGAGTAACAGCTGTTCTCAAAGTTATCTGGCACTAGCCATCTTAGAAATACAGGAAAAGTGAAACATGTCATCTGACAGTGAATTGTGGCACTTTCGTAAATATTGGGTAATTGTGGAGTCTGAATAATCTTAAGAGTAGATAAGGATTTTTTGGTTTTGGTTTTTTTTTAAAAAAAAAAAGCCTTTTGCTTTTTTAAAAGTTATTCTCAAGCATTCTCAAGTCATGCTTTACTTCTGGTGGCTACAGAGAGACGTCTATGATGTTTTTTGCCATCATTTCCAAAATGTTTGTCACTGCCTTCTTCTGATAGGCTTTTTTTCAGTTTTCAAACCTACCCTCTCTAGCCCTGGTGATTCAAGTAGTAACCAAATCCAACCATGTTTATTTTTTAAGAGCAGCCAAGGTTGGGCTAAGTGCTGCCATCTAGTGACTACTGCTAACTTATAGTTGCTCTAGATTTATTTAAATTGAATATTAAAATAAGTAACACATGGACAAAAATGATGCCTTCAGATTAAGTTTGCTTCACATTCTTCGAAGGGGAGAAAAGAGAAGAAATCTGTCATCCTAGAATGGAAAGTAAAATATCACAAAGGAAGATTTATTAAAGAGCGAGGTCCATTTAAGAAAAAAAATGGGTAAAGCACCATTTTATTAATATTTGCAAAATGTTAGCATTTCACAAATGGTCCGAAGTGCTTTTAACATCAATTTAATATAATTGCAAATCAAAGAGAGGCACCTATGTAATTAGTAGAAATTTACTTCATTTGCAGATTAATCCTTATAATTCTAGAATAAGGACAGAACACAAAGCAGTGTTTTTTGGTTTAACAGCCACAAATTTTCTTCCTCCATCTCCGGTCTCCTGGCTTGTGCAGCAGACTTAGTTTGGAGAATGTAAGGAACAAAACAATTCATCTGCAACTATTTATCATCCTACAAGTACAACTAGGAGAAGACTTCATCTCCCTCTTGAGCCCTCTGACAAACATGGAGGCCATCAAAGGATTTCTCTTTCCTGCAATGAGTGTTACAAATGAGAAGTAACATAAACAAGCACCTGCTGTTTGTTAGCATCTCAAAAACAGTAGCACAAATGAAAGCTCAAAGAAAGGGATGGATCTGTTCTCACCTTCTTCCTAGAGGGCCAGGGACACTTGCATGTGTGGAAAATTGTCAGGAGTATCCCTTTTCAAAGAAAATGTTTGGACAATGAAATGATTTGAATAAAGATAATTGCTATGTAAGGCAGGTTTCACAGGACAAGGTTATTATGAGATATTGTGTGACAATCCACCCTTCTTGGTGCATATATCGCCATACTGAAATATCTAAACTCTCTAAAAAAAAAATACCCACAAAAATTGCTTGGGTGACTTGATTTTTTGTTATCCCATCTACCCTAATCTACAGGGTGTTCAGAAATAATGTACCGTATATGATATGAAAAAAACAACCGTGGTAACATACATATTCATATATATGTCAAGTTTGCAAATTCCCTCTTTGAATTTAGAAGCACTCAGGGCATGTGCCTATGTTTTAAAAGTTTTTACATGTGGACAGCACGTGAAAAAGTGCTATATCACCCAGTTCACAGAATAGGCAAACTAATACCCTATCTCAGGGAAGCTGCAGTTGTGACCATTTATTTTCTGGTAGCTTCCCAAGATTTCTCATGGAAATTCATCAATAGCTTAAATAAAAGGAATAGAAATAAAATGGGTAAAGTAGGCCCAATTGGTTTAATATGCTTTTTAAAAACAACATCTGAAGAAGGGGGAGGGAGGGCAATACTTCTGCCTCTGTCCTCTCTGAAGATGCCACCATGTCAACCCCAGATCACTTGAAGCTCTCTACCGCTGGAAAAGAATGTAAAAAGGGCGCTCTTTACCTGTACCGCCTGCCTATCTTGGTTCTTTTAGTAAAAATCATAATGCACCTGGGAATCATTTCCTTCTGAACTGTGTAAAATTTCAACTAAAATCTTTGTGCAAAGTTGTGGATGCTGACACAATAATATTTTGGTTTATTAATCTTTTGATACTTAATTTAAAAGTGAACAGTTGAAAAAAATCTGTGATAATAATAAATTATGGCCATATATATAAACAAGGAAATGGAACATCTAAATCGTAAAATGTAGCAACTGCATTCATATCTGTTTTGCTACAAGGATCCTACAAGGCAGCCAGTGAAAGTTTCCTGCATTAAAAAAAAAGTGTGCCCACACCATGTATGACTAATTTACACTGTTTTTAACCTACACTGCTCTGAATGTAAGAAAACTGTGTGCATGGAAACAAGCTTGTAATAATCCCTTAAGCCTGAAATTGTAAATATTTCCCAAAGACTAAAAAGCAATGCTTCCTTATACAGATGGACAGTGTATAAAATAAGAGCATTAACCCGATAAGAACATTAAATAAAATTGAAATGCACAATGAAAATCAAACAAATATATGAAAAACTTACATTTTCATAACTTTCTGATTGCTTCTTGTAATGACCTGATCTTTTTACTCCTTTGCTTTATGCATGGTTTAATCTATTTCTTGAATGGATTCAGCCTAATCCAGTCTAAATTAAGTACATTTATGTCCTTATGAATTCATCTGAGAGTTAAGCAGCTGGATGCTCTAATTGCTTTATATGAAAAAAAGAGATTTAGAATTTCTTGTTGTGACTGTGCTTTTGTAAGCACTGAACCCACAATAAATATTTATCCAAAGTTCACTGATAGGTTTGTTGCTGCTCCTTAGGTAAAGTATACTAAAATGTAATAGAATGATTGGAAAAAAATCATAGAAAAAAACCCCAGTGCAATGAAATAAAAAGTTCTTATCACATTTTGTGTTTCAGTTATGTGAGAGATTATTTCAGTTCAATTAATAATTTCATTTTATTTCTCTCATCTTTATTGGTTGTTGCAGCCAGCTGACGCAGTTGAGGTGCCTCCTTGTTTTTGTTTCTTACGCCGTTTGTTGAGGAGCCGATTGTTGGATATTTTCAAATCTTTAATTTTTACCTGATCATAGTCTACTCTCATGGTTGCCAACGCGCTAGTCATTTCCTCCTAAAATACACAAGAAGTAATAGTGAAATTTAAAGGGAAAAAACCCCCCCATCTTCTGTTATATCTACACAAGGAAGGATCTCAGCCAAGGGTAACTAACAACTGTAGAGTTTCCCCACAAAAGCTATATACCAGATGTAGTAGACTGTAATGAATAAAAAAATATAAGTAGGATTAACTATCACATATTAGTGACCAAAAACCCAAGAACCAAATTAATCTTATAAGGAACATTCAGCAAAGTAATATATCTTTAATGCTGTCCATGTGTATCTGGAATTTAATGTTTTCCTATGTCAAAGCCAACCTGGCATTGGAAAAGTTCTAGAAAACACGAGTGATAGAGTGAAGTGGGTACTGAAAGTCCAAAACATCTGAAAGACCAAGCTGCCTATTCTCGTTGGAACTGAGTGAATCACAGTGGATACCTCACAAGTGATATACATGCTTTTGTTGTAACTCCCAGAACTTTTGGACAAACACCAACAGTACAATTTTCCCATTATTTTCCAAAGAACAGAAGATTTTTTTTTAATAAAGTGTGTAAATATTTGGACATATCTAGCACATTTTTTTAAAAAACCCCCAAACTTTCTACTTGAAAAAGCATACTAAAGAAAAAATAAAGTAAAAATTCTGGCTTTTAGCTGTTGCGGACCTTTTTGCTACAGTTTATATAAAAAGTAAACAGCCACCCTGCCACTAAACCCTGCTTGTCCTTCTGTGCCTAACTAGTAATTCTCTCAACCGGTTATCTGCCTATGTTTTAGCAACCATTGTGCAAAAGATAATGAGTTGAAGGTATGTTCACGCTACTTGGGGTTATAAACAGTTGGAGAGAACATTATTTTTTTCAACGATCCATAAAAAGGAGCATCTCCACCCAACTCTACACATACACAAACATTACCTTCACTTCATCCCAGTGGTCTTTGTCTTCTTGCAGGACTCGGGTAGTGTGAAGAGGGGTTGGTGGCACCACCATGGATTGCTAAGAGAAGCAATCAACAGAGAAGATTTCTTGTGACAGACTGTTGACACACTAACCATTAACTGTTCTTAAAAAAAGAAGCCGTGTTTAAAATGTAGAAACTTGTCTCCTAAGCTATGTGAGAAAGAGTGTAGGCGGCTGCATTTTGGGAGACAGTCGTATTTTTCATAATCGCAAAATTGCATAACTTCCAAAAAGAATATGGCAATTAACTTGCTAAAAACTGGAGGAGAAAATCACATTTCAGCTCCTCCTCCTTCCCCCAGCAAACATTTGTCAAAGGAGGATAAGCTTGCAGCAGCAGGAAAAAGTACAACGTATCCCCTTCTGCTTCTCAGCTTCCAGATAGACCTTTTCCCCAAACTAAATCTCACACCTCTCATCATAAGGCTCAAAACCATATTCTTCATAATATAATTTGGTTTTGCCCTTCTTATCTCAGTGTGAAATTCTGCAGCTCTTAACATCAAGGTCCCATTCTCCTTTTTTTTAATGTTTTCATTTATAGGCCACATAGCTGAATGAGAACTGGAACTGTCAGGAAGATAAGTTTTAAAAACAAAAGCTCTTATCATAGCCACACTTACATTTTACTTTGTAAATTCTGCTTACAATGAGGTTGACCCAACACTTGAATCAAAGGCCAAGCCTACACTTTTTCTTGGATCAACTGACATCTCTGTGTCCAAATTAACCAGTTCTGCACTGTGACCTATGTCAGTGTTTCCACATGTGGTTTTTGGCTCAGAGGAATGGCAGAGGCTAGAACAGTTTCTTGACATAGAAACGTAGACATAAAAATTCTAAGACTCTCCAGAACTGTTTATATTAGAAATTTAAAATTTAAAACTTGATACTTCACTTTCAACTTTGGGGACTGGAAAGAAAGCAGGACTTTCTCCTCTTAGACAGGTTCAACTCATTTGTCTGCTTAACTTTGAGGCCTTCTTATTGAGGCTGAGATTCCTTTTCAGCCTACATTCCCTTTGGGTTGAGAGAGATGACAGCTCTCTACTTCACCATTTGCTCCATATAGCACTCAAATTGCTCTCCTGGACCTTGTCTCTCTCGTAAAGAGAAAGAGTACACAAGGCATTTAATTTCTTTAGACTGAGTTTCCTTAGCAAGGATATAAATACGTGTTTATAGCAGCTATCTGAAGTTCATTGATAGATATGAGAATCCAGTACAGAAAATGTTGGTGTCTTTTGCCTGGCAGAATGCAGATGGAAAACTTCAGCAGCAGCTTGCTCTTTTCCACTCCCAGAGCCTTTTAGTTAGCTGGCATCTCCATCAGAAACAACTCTGGTGTGGTTTTTCTAAGAGAGCTGTGCTTAAGCCTCCCCCTTCCCTATCCTGAGTTTTCCCAGTCCTCTGCCAAAAACTGAGAACGCCCCCAACGCAGGAGGTCTCTATTCATATCAACACTGTGTAGCACGATGGTGCCTTGGAGGTCTAATAATAAGTCCTACGTTGATGAGGTAATGTAGCTTTTTATAAATGAGAGAAAGAGAATGTGTGCACTGCAATGAAAGCTAAATCAGGCTGAGAGCAGTTGGGTTGGGGGTGTAATGTCCTCGAGTGCCACTCTCAAGAGAGGTTTTTTTCCCCCTCTACCCTCGCAAGTGTTCCCTCATACTGTGATGGAGAAATTATATTCTTTTTTACAGATAGAGCCTTAGTTCAATTAGCAATATGCTAAATCTTCTCAGCAGGCTGCCTAGAACCCAGATCAAGACACAGGCAGACCATCGTGCAGGACTCACATTAATCCAGGGATGATTCATAAATTGAGAAATGGTCATTCTCTCTGTTGGGTCAGTTTTCAGCAATAAACGAATGAGCTGCTTGGCTAGAAAAGAAATACAAATGGAAACGTAACTTAGGCAATAACAGCTTGTAAAATTATACAAGAAAAATATTGTAGAATATCCATGCACTCTAGTCGCTTTTCCTCTTCTGTCAAATTAGAAAAAAGGGCACCAATGAATGAACATGTCATATTCATATTCTTATATTTAAGAACTGCTCATCCTTTCCCATTTATATCCTGCCTTTCACCCAGAAGCACAAGACCACGCATAGCAATTTCCTCTCTAAAGTTAGCAGCCACGATAAGATATATTACTGGTACCAAATGAATCTTCATAGCTTATAATAGTTTCTAAATATTTTTTATAACAAATTTGTTTTAATAATTATTAATTACTGTTTTTAGCCTTGTGATATACCTCCTTGAGCTATTTGTTTGTGAGAAGGCCATATACATTTGACAAAATAAATTTGACAAATAAATACATTTCTCCTCAGTTTTAGATCAATACCCTAACTGCTGCAATATTTTAATTCTACAGGGAGGAGAGAAATTTGAAACCGGGGGGGGGGGGGAACATGATGTGGAATTAAAGAGCTCTATCAACTGAAATCATCAGATCACCCTCCTCTCTGATTTCTTTAAGCTATGATAGGATATCTATGGTTCTCCAAGTGTTGTGGGACTTCAGTTTCAGACAGCATAACCAATATCCGAAAGGCCAAAGTTTCCTTACTCCTGAATGAACCATTTTCCATTGGTTGAGGAGACATGTCGTCCACTGCTGCCAAGCCTGGAACAGTTAAGAAATTTGGCCCTCAAAAGATGACTAGATTTGCTAGCCCAGATGAGGCAAACGTGGCTCCAAGCAGGAAAAATCATTTCAGGATGATGCATTTTTGAGCAATTTACAAATTGTGAACACGTCTGTATAATATTATTTGTTATATGGAATCTCACATCTGGAAGCAGCAACTGTTGTCAATAGGCTAGTACTAAGCTAGAGGTAAGCAAGCTGTGGTATCCCATATGTTACTGAGCTCTTAATTCTTAGCATCCTAAAAAGTGATGGTTGCTAGTAGTGGTCAGACAGCAATTTCTGGAATGCCATATATTGCCTATTCCTGCTCTAGACAAACATACTGAAGCTAATTACAAAGAAAACCAGACATTAAGAGGCATACTGGTGGAACAATAGAATATTTGTTACCTAGAATACATTTTTGCTTATTTTCTACTGGCCCAGTATATCTACATTTCTCTCTAAAATAAGATTGGAAGAAATGGCATTTAATTCAATTTGTCTATTTTTTGTTTGTTTGTTTCTGACCATTATTTTTACAACATTTATGAGTTAGGTATGTGCATTCATGAAATTTGCCAAATTTTATTTGTTTCTTTGTTTCCATCTCTCCTTTATTACTTGTACAAATAACTCTTAAGTGGCAAACACATCCAACCCACATTTGTTTCCTATTTTGCCCACAACAACAAACCTGAGAGGTGAGTTGGGCTGAGAGAGAGTGACTGGCCCAAGGCCACCCAGCTGGCTTTCATGGCTAAGGCAGGATTGGAACTCACAGTCTCTGGCTTTCTAAGTCTGATGCTTTAACCACCAGACAGTCTTATATTTTGAAGGTCTCTATGAACACATATGTCACCCAAATAAAAGTTGCAATTTTTTAAAAACTCATCAGTGATGCAGTTTTAATTGGAGACATACACAACACTCATATTTACCTTCGTCAGATACCTCTGCCCATTCAGGATTTGGAAATCCATACTGCCCCATCCGAATTCTTCTTTTCATTCCGGGGGAAATGGCTTGGCCAGTATTGGAATAGAATGGAGGGAACCCACACAAACTGCAAAAGAAGGACAAATGCAGATGAACTTCTGCTAACTAGAAAATTACTATACATTCCTTCCCTAGTCCCAGGTAGAGTCACAGATGGGCTGCTGAGTCTTTTGACAGAATGAGTAATGATCCAGTGACTAATTTTTCTGATTTACTAGTGACATTAGGGTGTCGAGGAGCTAATGTATGACATATCTGAATTCTGACTTGTTATTTAAATTTTACACTTACAGAATATACATGATGACACCAAGAGACCACATGTCACAGGATTTGTCATATTTCTCTGGACCAAGCACTTCTGGGGCTGAAGAAGAGAACAAAAGAATTGTGAATGTTAGTTTTTCAGATGTTGGTTATGCACTAGCTAATATTTATTCTTTCCTTATTATTAAATAAGCAGTTGCTATATAATTGAACGTAGGTACTTTAATCAGCAGTAACAAATACTTTATATAATTTACTTATATAAACTAGTGTACATGAGCATATATGGGGAGTGTCAGAAACAGACATCCCAAATTTTATTTCGAGTGCCACCAGCAATGTGAAACTGATTATCCATAGTAAATCTAGAACCGTGAGCTGTATTGCTTTGCTTCCATGATCTCAGCTTGTACCATCCTCCCAGTACATAACATACATAACGAAAGGAGGAAGCTTTAGAGTTCACAAGGTTAATACTGTATGGAACAAAGCTGTGACTGAATCTGGATGTTCTGCTTCGGATACCACGGAGGCTCCCTGCTATCCAAAGCAGAATATCCAGATTCAGTCACAGCTTTGTTCCATACAGTATTAACCTTGTGAACTCTAAAGCTTCTTCCTTCCGTTATGTATTCAAGATGGACAGTAATTAATATTTATATGTTGCTTATATGTAAGGGTGTAGGTCTATACATATGTTGTATATAGTAGGTTTTAAATGTGTGTTATGTATGTGTACACTTTGAGAGCAAGCAACTAAATTTCATTTTTAATGTGTGCCATTGTGCCTACAGGAAAAAAATGATAATAAAGGTTATCTAAATCTAAATCAGTATAATTTGTCAGTTGTTACAGGGACCTTTTTTTGCCTACAAACACCAATTTGCACACTACATTGCTTGCTGAGGTCCAATAGTGACAATGGAAATTAACTCAGCCTGTTGTGACTGTGCACAGGGGCCTTTTTCCTCTAATCCTGGATTGGTGTCTTTGGATCTGATCTCTGACTATATATACTATAGTACAGGGGTCCCTGGCACCAGTCGGCAGCATGCCAGAAACCACTCCACCACGCAAACAAGCAAAGCCCCATTTGCTGGATGCAGGCAGCACACAAAACCACGCCCCCTCTGGTCCATGGAAAAACTTCTCTCCATAGAACCTGTTGCCCAAAAGGTTGGGGACCTCTGCTATAGTATACTTTAATATAATTGCATGCATCCATAGGTTAGAACTCAACTGTCTAGTAGCTGATTTTTTACTTCTAACAGCAAGAGTTGAGTGCATTTATGAAAGTGTAATAATTTCTTGATTTCCAGAATGAAAAAAGCCAAACTTACCTACGTAGTAAGGAGTGTAACAAGGAGTCTGCAATGCATTCTGTATGGTTGTCTCTTTAGCAAACCCAAAATCTGTGAGCTTAAGCACTGATTCTTTCTCTTTGGATGTATAAAGAAGGTTTTCTGGCTGGAATTGTATATATAAAAAAGAATACAAATGAAGATTAACAGGATATTTTTTGGTACTAATGTCTTCTGAATTTTTAATTCTGTTTAATTTAATTTTGGTTTGTAGCTAGAACCAAGTTTACTTTTAAATATCAGTACATTTTAATATTGAGGCCAATTTTAAACTGATTAGGCCTTCTTTACCCCTTATTTAAATGGACTGACTTTTAAAAGATACTTGGATTCCTGCCCCAGAGTGTGACTTAAATGTTTGATTCAAATTGCTCCTCTCAAGTGTCAAAACAGGCCTATGCAATCAACTGTTTACATGTGTAACTACATGTATAAACACATTCAGTTCTCACCTTGACATCTCTATGAGCTATGTTCATTCCATGAAGATGTTGGATAGCTGTTCCAATGTCTCTCATTATTTCGGAGGCTTCTAGAAATGTTATTTTATAGAAAGGTCACATTAGCATTCTTGCAGTATCTTAGAGATATACAGTGTTTCTAACTACAGTACCAACCAGCTTGATTATGTCAGGGGAAAATAATAAAATTAACCCTAAGGCTTGTGTTTTGCTTTGAGAATGACTATCATTAATTAATTTATTTCTGTTTCTCAGTCCTTTGGTTAAAAGGCAACAATACCATTGACATGAAATTTTCCACATTGCATACCTGCAATACACTGAACAATTTTTAAATGACTAAACAAACACCTGTTGTGTAGGTTTATTTTGAAATAAACAGCAGTATTTGGTGAAGCTTCAATCTATAATGTAAAAGCCTCACTTTTTAAATTTGTATGGTTTTTCATTAAAAACAATGCACGATGAAATTTATATTTCTGTGAGTTTTCAGGCATTTAGAAATAAAAATAATCAGAAGTTCTACAGAAATTTTTGAAAAAGTTAACCAATTTTAATTTGATTAGAATTTCTTTAAAATAGTAAGAATGAAGAGTTTATCTAAATTCTAACTTCCAAAAATGTGTTCATAAAAGCTCCTTGATGTTCTACCTTTTTCTGTGAAAGCTTGGTCTCCTCGCTCCTGGATTCGAGTGAAGAGTTCCCCTCCCTCCATGCTGTGAACAAGATACAGATGATTCAAAGTACAAGTACAGAAGAGCGCTTAATTTCAGTTTTTACGGGTAATACTATTTCTCCATTTCACATCTGCTATGCGTTTCTCGAACCAATCTGACATAGCAGCCCAAAGCTGTTGCTCTAGCCTTACAGCACTCATAAAGATCTCGATCATGTTGCAACCCGTTTAAACATTGCTTAAATGTTTCTAAAGGATTTGCTGTGCTTGTGTGCTTTTGCAGCCTCTGGATCACCTGCTTCTGATTGATCCAGTTTTCCTGCTTACAAAGAAGGTCCCTGGCTATCTGGAAAGTATGTCTTCCACTCTAGTCTTTAAAAGGCATGTCAAATTACTAAGAATATTCTCATGATATCATCCAGGAACTACGTTTAGATGCCAAAGCATTTGGGAAAGTTGCAGAGCAGTTGAGGCTGCTCTACAACTTTCTTCCCTTGAAGCATAAAACAAAGGTGGTTCTTCTCAAACTCTGTACATCAAACTATAACTTGTCTGTACCTGCCCATTTTTTAAAAATACTGCCGAAGGGGGTAGTACTGCCAATCGCTGGCCTACTGCCATGTCCTTTATATAATTTCCTATCCAACGTACAACAACACACAAAGGAAGTCTCTTTGCAGTGGGAGGAGATGGAAGAGTATGGCCAAGAAGGTGGGCAGAAAAAAATAGTTTACATGGCTTTTCACCTTTACAAATGGCTGGAAGACCTTAGTTTGGACTACTGTAATGCTATGTTTATTTATCCACTAGTTACATTCTACAATTAACAACTTATGCCCTCTAGTAATGGCTAACCATAATTCCCAGAATGTATTTTCATGGGCTTATGATTCATAGAAGTGCTAGGAAATAAAGTTCAGTGTCTGGAGTCACACAGTTGTCTGCCCTGTATCTCATAAATATTTTTAAATATGTTATTTGTCATGCATGCAGACTACTTAAATCCTGCTGTCTTTAATGGGATTTTAAACGTTTAGCAGCAAGACCACTGCTGCAATAAATCACCTACTTGTGACTGGAAGACTCTAAATTGCTGCTCATCCCTGTGCCTCCCTGATATATTTGATAACAAAGAAAACAAATGCACACACAATGAGTTTCAAAGCTTGATGTTTAATATACATGCGAGCTTTTCAGAGAAAGCTGAATCACCAGTATTATTACTTGACCATACTGGAAATGAGCACAATAGACAAAACTGCAGGATGGCTAAAATTAATTTCTCTAGTTTTGATGCTATCAAAATTCTGGAAAAAATAAAACAGCAACAGTACATGAAAGATCGGAGAGTGTTTGAAGACAAATATAAAATTAGCCCAATATAGATTCTACAAATAAAACTCTTAGGGAGGAAAAGCATAATCTGAGCAGATGCATAGAAAGTTCAGAAAAAGATACATAAGTCTTAGAACTGGGATGAAAGAAACTGGACTTGCCTCTTGACCCTGATCCTTCCCTCCATACCAGTTATTTTCATAGTTAGGATGAATGAGAATAGCTACAAATTCCTTTGAATATACTCCAGTCTTCTGCAACTTTTCCAATTTCTGGACAGTCAGCCAGGACAGCCAGCCAATAGTATCAACTATATTAATTTGTTCACCATCTCTCATCATATCTGTACAAGCCTTTTCAGAAAATACATAGATTTCTCTCTGTAGCAGGGTGTCAAACTGCTGGCCCGTGGGCCAGTTGCATCATATAGAGACCAGGCCCACCCCAGCTCCGGCAATGCAAAAAAAGTCGCAATACGTCACGACATGTGACGAGTTTGACACCCGTGCTCTACAGCATGCAAGAAGTATCAACTGCAGTATATTTTACATTTAAGTCAACGTCATCTATGTTCAAATAGATGAATGTTAGTTAACAGAAACATACAGTGGTACCTCCGTACTCGACTGCTTTGAAACTCATAGAATTTGTTACTCTGACACATTTTGACAAAAAAAGTCTTCTTTCGGTACTCATTGTTTGTTTGATATTTGACACGCAAGCTAGAACTTGTTTGTGTGGGCTGCCTTGTGACTCACTACCCTTTCCAGATGAAACAAAGGGTCCCATATTAGTCACATGGTTTGTTTCGTATTTGTTGTTTTTAGTACTCGTCATGTCTCCCAGAACCAATTAACGATGAGTATTGAGATACCATTGTACTATATTCATATTCACAATGCAAGAGTAAGAATACAGAATCTGTTCCTAAGAGCATCTGTTCTAATGTATACAGTATCATCTTGAATAAAACATGTATAATGCTTGTGGCTTTTACAGTTTTGTACAGAAATTTCAAACACCTCTTCTTGTGTCTTCACCCAAGCTAAGGAAAATAACCCCTTTCTCAAAAAGCCATACAGCAATCCATTTTTCCTCTGAGCAACATTAGGTGCTTCAATAAATCCCAGCTATGAAGACAACCCTAATTAGCTAGAAACATATTAGTTAAGGGTAATAAATACATTAATTATACTTTAAATAGATCAGATGGCATCACTATCTATAGAGAAGCTTCCCAGAAGATGCCATTATCCTCATCTCTTGTAGAGAGCTTTGTTGTTGTTGTTAGCTACAAAGTCGTGTCCGACCCATCGTGACTCTATGGACAACATTCCTCCAGGCCTTCCTGTCCTCTACCATCTTCTGGAGTCCACTTAAGCTCACGCCTACTGCTTCAGTGACTCCATCCAGCCACCTCATTCTCTGTCATCCCCTTCTTCTATTGCCCTCAATCTTTCCCAGCATTAGGCTCTTCTCCAGTGAGTCCTTCCTTCTCATTAGGTGGCCAAAGTATTTTAGCTTCAGGATCTGGCCTTCTAAAGAGCAGTCAGGGTTGATCTTCTCTAGGACTGACCGGTTTGATCGCCTTGCAGTCCAAGGGACTCGCAGGAGTCTTCTCCAGTACTATAGTTCAAAGGCCTCAATTCTTTGGCGCTCAGCCTTTTTTATGGTCCAGCTTTCACTGCCATACATTGCAACTGGGAAGACCACAGCCTTGACTATACGCACTTTTGTTGACAGGGTGATGTCTCTGCTTTTTAGTGTGCTGTCTAGATTTGCCATTGCTTTCCTCCCCAGGAGCAAGTGTCTTTTAATTTCTTGGCTACACTCCCCATGTGCAGTGATCTTGGAGCCCAGGAAAATAAAATCTCTCACTACCTCCATTTCTTCCCCATCTATTTGCCAGGAATTGAGAGGGCCAGATGCCATGATCTTGGTTTTCTTAATGTTGAGAGCTACTCAAATCATAAAATTGGCTACTGAGGAAAATGGGATGATGAACTACTAGATAAACCCTCAAAGCAATTCTGATACCTTTCCATCTCTTACTATGTAAGCATGGCTGAACTATGGAAAAATAAACAGGGAACTCTTCATATAGAGGTTTCTACTGCCACTCCAACTACAGACTAGCTTTGATTAATGACATCATTACTACATAGGACGGGGGAGGGGAGGGGAATTTAATGCAGTACGTTGTTTGGACTGATTTAGATTATTACTTTCCAATCGCTCAGTAGCCATTCACAGAGACAATGGCAAAAGAAAAAAATCATACAGCTAGTCATCGACTTACGACCACAACTGAGCCAAGAATTTATGTTGCTAAGTCAGAAATTTGTTAAGTGACTTTTGCCCCATTTTATGACTTTTCTTGCCACATTTGTTAAGTGATTCACTGTAGTTGTTAAATTAGTAACACTGCTTCTCCATTGGTTTTGCTTGTCGGTTCGCAAAAGATGAACACATGACCTTGGGACACTTTTGACCGTCATGAATATGAACCAGTTGTCAAAAATCCAAATGTAAATCACATGACCCTGGGGGCGCTGCAACCGTCATAAGTGTGAAAAATGGTCATGAGTCTTTTTCAGTGCTGTTGTAACTTTCAACAGTTACTAAATGAAGCGTCGTAGGTTGAGGACTACCTGTACAGTAGGAACCCAGCTCCTTTCTCAAGAAACTTAAGATTTTTTAAACAAATTACCAAGATGGTTTTGAACACTCTTTCTTGGGGATTATGGACAACTCTCTACTGTTTTCTATACTAAAGAGATTGTATGACTGAGATCTAATCATTGTCTTCAAGATTCCAAATATAAAACAGGAGGGTGATGCTTACCACTCCATGATGATTAAAAGGCATCTCTTCCCATGGTGTATATTCTCATAAACTTCCAAGATATGGACAATGTGGGGACAGCCTGAAGCTCGCCAGTGATGATCCACTTCCTGCCGTGCTTTTGGACTGTCATACAAGAGCTGTAAAGAGACAGGGAGGAGGAGTAACAATGAAGCTAACTTTTTTATTTACCATCTAAATTTGCTACCCTTAAAACTAATGGGAATGAAAACCTTGGAAACAAGAAGTTTTTAAACCACTGCCCTTAGTACAATGAAATGAAATAATCTTAAACTCTTGGCCTTAATCTGCTGCTCTTCCAAAGTAAACTAAATGTATTGTGAGACCATGATCCTTTTCCAATTTGAAGTATGTATTCAAAGGGTTGAGTCGATGGCGAGTATATATTTAACAGATAATTGGGGAGAAAAATATCACGGATCATGCTCGTAATGTTAAAGAGTGGTGGTAGAAATATAGGATTTATTTTCTTTCTCTTCCCTTTACACAAAAATAACCTTTGTAAACTGTATACATTCTAGCCCCAAAATAGGTTTGTAAGTAATAGAAATGAAGAGTGAAGCCGAAGAAAATAAGATAGTCCTTGGACCCCAAAAGGGGGACTTACCACCTGGATTCTAAGTTCCAATGTCTGCCCCCCCCTTCCAATCATGTAACTGCATCCTGGGTGCTTATCAACTGGCCCACATTTATGGCTGTTTGCAGTGATCGCAATTTATGCTGTTGCTTTTTTCCCCAGAAACTAGTGCTTATTTTCAGTTTCCAGCAAAAAACATCCCATAGTGAGCAATGGATTCATTTAACAACCATGGTGTTTTATTATCTGAACGCTGCATTCACATGACTACTGCAAAGAAAGGTTGCAAAATTGGACAATGGACATGGTCACATGATGATCTGCTTTACGACCGTCACAGAAAATGTAAGCTCAAATATGGTCATAACTTATGTTTGAAGCAACTTACAGCTTGCTTCACCTGTCTGACAGTGTTAAAAAAGGTTTGCTTTTCTTCCTCTTTATCTTACTCAATACAGTTCTTGGCAGCTGAGAAGTGCATTGTAAATATATGCTGACTGTATGAGTATGTTTCCTAAATGGAAGAAGTTTCTAAAGTGGGCTATCAGTTCATTCTATAGTAACTACATATAAGTTTGCAGCCTTACTCCTGTTAGAAGTACCAGTCTTATGATAAGAGAGGTAGAACAGAGTAAAAGAAATTCATCTTTGATAAAGCAAACAAGGAAAATGAACCTATTCTTAATAAATATGAAGCAGTTGGTATTTATCTTTCAAAAGAGTAGATGAACATAAAAATGTTCTGGTACAGCTCAAAGATTTAAGTTGCTTAATAATTGGTTTTTTTTGTTACGTAATGCCAACAGATACCACGTTACTGCATGGATAAGTGTTCAGTATTTCTGCTTTTATTGGTTCAAAGAAGAAAAGTGCTTCTTATAGCCTTTCCTAGAAGAAAACACAGACATGATTTCATATAGATTTTTTTAAAGTGCTTTACGAAGCACTTTTACGAGTACCAATCAATTCAGTTCCATTTCCATGGAACTGGAAGATCATATAAGTGCTGTAGAATTCTGGCATTTTAAAGCTTGCATTTTCAAAGCCACTGTGAACATAACTGTGATCTAGAATATCTCAATTCTTATCCTTGGCACATATTATAATTAGATAAGCATTCTTTTACAACCAGATGTACCTACAATAATATTCAGGCAACTCTTACAGGCATAAATATATTTCCATTACTGTTAGGCAGAGAGGTATGGGGCTCAGTGGCTTAAAAGATGCCACTGAGAAGGTCTACGTTCCAGTGGTTCGCGATCTACCACTGCATGATTGGGTCAGCTCCCATCACCTGCCTCAGCTCCTGCTAACGCAGCAGTTCAAAAGCATGTAAATGCAAGTAGATAAATAGGTAACATTTCAGCGGAAAGGTAACAGTGTTCCATATTTCACCATATGCTTTGTGCTGCAATGTGATGTCATGGTGGCCACATGACCACAGAAATGTCTTTTAGACAATGCTGGCTGAATGGCTTAAAGAAGCAGAGATGAACACTACACCTAAGTTGGCTACGACTAGTGGAGTAAAACTCCTAGCAGAGTAAATTCTTTTACCTTTACTGTTAGGTAGAATATTAAATTAGTATTAAGGCTACACAAAACTCAGTCTAGAATTTCATAATGATGCGAGATATGCGAGATTGGGTGGCAGTGCTAACATTTTCAAAGTTAGTCTAAATAAATTTATCTTGAAATAAAATGCAAATATACAACTGTGTTGAATAAATAGGTGGAATATGAGAGGCAGCAGCATAAAGCATTTTTACTCTGAAATATATTTTAAAATATTATTAGTGCTGAGAACTGCAACATCCAGGGAACTGCAATATCCTAAGGCTAATAATTTTCCACTCCACATGGTACTTTGGAATGTGCAAATAAAGGCCATTTTTATTGAGAATTAGCAGCGGATAAATTTTTTAAGCATAAATTTAAAAATTTTAATAATCTGAGGCATTATATTAAATCTCTTCATTAATTATTGAAAAAAATAACTTATTCAAGAAGGTTCCTTTCTTCTGTACTTTAGAAAAGCTGTAGGACTTGGACAATTTGCAGTGAAGGTTATGGATGCTCATGTGGGGGTGAAAGGAGGGCGGAAGTGTTCTTGATCCTTCTCCACTGATTTCTTTTAATAATTCTCTTCATCTCTGGCTTAGTAGCATCAATTAAATGTTCAGAAAAGAAAGATACTTTGAATTATACTTTAATGGCCTGGTAGGAATCAGCAGCAGCATCACCGGAAAAAAGTAAAATTATTCTCTTTTTGCTTTTCCCGCATTGTTTTCTGAAAAGCCTGGACTTCTATGGTAATACAAATCATCAGAGTGCCTTGTTGAGATGGATGGCCATGTAACTTGAATAGAATCATAGAATCATTTCCTGGGTCATTTATTTGATACTGTGGAATAATTTTTAAAAAGTCAAAGCTATTCAGCTCATCTTTTAATCCAGTCTTTTCTGATAAAAAAAGTCTATAATAAGAAACGCAAAGAGTGAAAGGGCACAACTGAACTTTAGATTGACATATATCCAAGAAATGCATGCTTACTTTGAACCAATTTAGCTCTATTCAGGACCAGATGGATTGCATTCTAGCCTATGGAAGGAACTAAATGATAAATCTGTCAAGTCTCTGTTTTCAAAAAATAGGCATGGGGAGGAAAAGCCATGAAGACACAGTCACATAGATGTCTGAGAAGATTCATAAATAGATCATAAAGAGAGTGATTCATAAATATATTGCAAAAGCGCGGCATTTATTATTTTCATATGTTTCCATAATCAAAAGATTGACTCACAGTCTTTTACACAATCAGTGTGGCTTTATCAAATCAAGTCTAGACACTAATTTCATTTTTGACCAGTAAGTGATTTACTGGATTGTCAGAATAATGGAGACACAGTGCATCTTGATTTCAACATGATTTGATAAAATACCTTCTAATGATCTGATTAGCACTGCACTTAACAGCTGGCTATAAAATATAGTACTTAGCTGGATTCATAGTTGTAAAGTCATACCCTAAGACTACTATCAGTAGCACGATAACCCTCTAACCTAAAAATGGAATTAACGTTCAGAACAATACGGGTAGGTTAGAACACTGTTTCCCAACATGTAATTTCAAGATGCATGGACTTCAGTCCTCAGAATTCTCCAAACAGCATGACAGTTATAGTTACATACTAGCTACAAGGTTGGGGAAAATTAGAGAAATGGGCTGAAAGTAACTGAATAAAACTTAATGAAAACAAATGCAAGATTATTAGCTTTTAAGAAAAGCAAATCAAATGCAGAGACATAGGGTGAGGATATTAGCATTTACTAAAAAGATCTCGGATTGGAAACTAGATCAGTCAATAGTGTGATGTAACTATAAAAAAAGTGAATGACAATTTAGGCTACATCAATAGACCATAACAATTTTCCAATTATTTTGCTAGAAATAATTGCTCCACTTCTTGCTGCTTTGGTCAGATCCCACTGTTAGTTCTGGGTGATGCTTTAATGAGGATCTAGAAGAGCAGCGAGAAGAGAAATTATGACCTATGAAGAAAGATTGAAGGACCTAAGAATGTTTTATTTTGAGAAAAGATTATTTTTTTTGGGGGGGAGAGGGGGTCAGTAATCTAACTGGAAAACCCTGGGAACTGAAAATGCTCTTCAAATATCTAAAATATATCTTGCCGAAGGACATCATGGCCTGTTCTCTACCATTTTGGAGTGTAGCAGAAAGACATACAGAGACGGGGGGGAAAGGGGGGGAGATTATTTTTACTGGGGGCAGGGGGAAGAGAAACTATGTTAACTAAAGGAATCCAAATTAAAACATCCCCCAAAATTATCTGACTACTCTCTTTTTGACCACTTTGATAATTGGTTCAACTGCTGAACTGCTCTTACTGTTTGGAAAAGATCACATAATGTGCGCTTGAATAACTAATTCACGCTTCCCAACATAATGTTCAAATTAGAATGAAATTACCCTTTCATATTATTTTAAATGTCTAAGTTTATGATAGCTTTATAATTAATGATAGCTTTATCATTAAAGTCTCTCCCTCCCTCTCGCTCTCTCCCTCCCCCCTTCCCCTCAACAAGAGAAGCATCTACTGCAAGTATTGTGCTATGAAACTTTGCTTCTTACAAGACACTGATTTATACAGTCCTTGCAATGACTGTGCAGTGAAATCTCTTGGATTCAGTAATACAACCTTAGAAATAGAGGAAGAGCCAATTGATTTATTCTCTAAGTGCTGCAGTTCCCAACAGAGTATCCTATTTAACATTACTGCTTATTTTGAACATGATAATTTTTCTGACCTTGAATAAAAGATAATCTGTTGGGAAGCTCAGGTATCAGATATGTGATATTTCAGTCATTCTACCTATTCTTGGGACACTTTCAAATGTGAGAAGAGGAGAATATCAGAACATAAGCTGTGGGGATTAGACCTCATGTGTCTCCTATTTTCTTCCTGCAGATATGGAAAAGATGTGGAAAAATACTAGGAAGGGAGAAATCAAGATGATTTTGGGAAAAACAAGATAGATGGCCAAAGTCCACTATTGCTGGATATTTTAAGCATGTTTTTTCCTTCTAAAATATCTCCTGATGCTGATTAATTCATTCCCACATAGATGAGTAATCAGTTAAACAATCCAAATGAATTTATGATTAACTGCCCAATTCTAAACACGTTTATTTGCAATGAGTTTGGGAGTGCTTGTTACGCTTAAGAGTGAACCCTAAACATTTTTTGTTGATCACCACTGAAGCAGTAGTGGGCATGTGTTCATATGGACCATCTAAAAGGTGGATAAATTATTTTTGGTGACTGCAAGGTTTCGAATGGAAGGATACTGTCAGTCATGGAATCAGCTACCGCAATGAAGCAAAAGTTGTAATATACATAATGCAACTCCTTATTCAAACCAGGATTATAAAAAAATAATTTTAAGTAGGCTTGCATAAAAGCTGCAAACTTTTGTTCCCAGGTTTCCAATTCATATTTAATAAAGGTTTAGTTGGACCCCAGAATGTTTTTGTTCATATTAGCAGAAAAGGAACTGTGCATTAGTTTTTTTTTTAGTGGAGATGATTTTTTTATATAACTGCACCTTTAATAAGTACTGACTTGAATTTGTAGGAAGAGAGAGATTGAAACTAAATTTATAATGTTTCCTAGTAGGCATAACAATATCAAGATTACATCCTAAAACTGTTCTTTACAACATAGTAACAAAAAAGTCTTATCTTCCGCATTTCATGGACACTTCTGTTCACCTGTTTGAATAAGATTATTGATCTCTGTGACAAAAACGTTAATAAAATCATTGGTTATAAACAAAAAAGCAAAACCTGTAGAATGCATTCCCAGTGATGCTGACATATCTAAAATAAGTAACCTAATTCCTGTGTTCTAAACTTTATTTGATGAAGTTTGTATTCTGACATATGTGATAGATCCTAGCAGAAACTTTGCTACCAGTGCTTTTATTTCTAAACAGTAAACATAAAACGGGGGGGAGCCCATATCAAGTTATTCTAGCCTTCAGGAATATTAGCTAGAAAAGAAAGAAGGTCTTCTTGATATAAAATGGTATAATACTGTAGCAAAAATAAAATAATGACCATAGGGTACCATTTGTCTGGTACCCTATGGTCAAATTCATATCAAGTACAGGGACATAAGCAAATAAAAAATCTGCTTTCAACTAAAGCTGATGGAAAGAAGCTACTAGGCCAGGGGTCAGCAACCTGAAACAGTGAAAGAGCCACTCGGAACCGGTTCCCTCACAAAATGAAAAACTGGGAGCCGCAAAAAATATGTGCGCATGCGCATACATGCGCACATGCACAGAACAGGGTTTGACTGAAGAGTGGAGCGAAGGCGAGATATGCACCAACCCTGCATATTTGAATTGATTGTTTGAACTTTTTTAGTCCCACTTTTTTTTTTTTTTGACTGCACATGGCAGAGGACTGGGAGCCGCAGGAGACGGCTGAAAGAGCCGCATGCGGCTCCAGAGCCGCGGGTTGCAGACCTGTGTACTAGGCGGTGCAAAAGGCCTTCCTATAATTAGGGACAAAAAGGTTGGGGGGAAAAACCATTTGGCCAGCTTAAGTTAGCAATTGGATTCTCAAAGACTATATTAATTATTAAATCTACATGCATCATACATACATACATCAATTAAATTCAAATATTGATGTAATGTGAAAATAAAATTACAATCCTGTATCCTATTTCTATAAAATGTGAGCCCAGGGGAAGGATAGGTCAACTCACAATATAATAAAGGCAGTTAGAGCAGTATAAAATTTAGCAAAGAATTCCCCCAAGCACTGTTAGCATGACAGTCTTAATTATTATTGAGATATGAAGTAAGTAAAATAATTGTTATTGAGATATGAAATGAGTAAAACAAATCATCTTGCCATGGAAAACATCCCAAGGACTTTGATTGAACAGCATATCTTCCCTATCTCTGCCCTAATTCTCAAGTTTTGTATAGTTTGTACATGCAAACCTTCTATTTCTGTTGTTGTTGCAAAAGTTCTTGTATTTAAGAATATATATTAAAATTTCTTATGTTTTTATTGTATTGTAAGCTGCCTAGAATCAACTTTGGATAGCAAGATGGGCAGCATATAAATTAAATAAAAGTCCAATAAGAAAATGCCATTCCCTGACAATTTGGCACATGCCAAGGATTTAACTACACGAGGAACAATATATCTCTCATACTGCAAAGAAAACATAAGGAATCGCTGAGAGCTTTGCCCCACAGGACAGAAGAAATACACAGCTACTAGATAAGATTCAGCATAATTCTTCTAGACATCAGGCAAAAGGTATTACTAGCCTGCTTAGACAAGAAATGGACAGACAACTATTACTTTACAAAATGCATGGTTAAATGCAGTTTGCTATTAAAAGATGCAAGATCACCCATCAACTGTATTGTTTTAAACAAATGTAGACATGCTTATGGATAAATTTGTAATGCATACTAGTTATGATGACTATCTGCTCCTCCAGGAAAACTCTGAATGCCAGTTACTGGGGAACAGCAGTAGAGATCTACTGCCTTCATGGCTTACTTGTGATCTTTCCAGTGGCAATTTGCTGGGCATTCTGGTAAGAGGATGCTGGACTAAACAGGCAATTGGTTTCGTCCAAAGGTCTTATGAGAAGAAGCTATGTCAGAAACCTGAAAGGGGTGACAACACAAATTGAAGAAAAAATACAAATTCATTAAGAGAATCATTAAGAGATTTCAAAGAGCAGGCAAGCTATCAAAGAGCAAAGTTCAATTTTTTTATACACTTCTGATTCTAAGCTTATTTTTCTATAAGGACATGTACAGAATTGCACAGGATGGCAAGTGGATTCCCTCCTTTTAAAAATTAAGATTTTCCCTCCAAATTAGTTTCTAGCTGATTGATGATACAGACAGCCCGAGCATTTTATTAAAGGACATACAATCTTAGCTTTCTGGAGAAGTATCTCTCATATTTTTTTTGTGTTAAGCGCTATTAGGCAAAGCACAAAAAGGGAATAAGAAATAGTAAGACAAAAAAATCCTATAGTGCTGAATTGCAAACCACTCACCAGGTCCAGATGCCACCTCACAGACCACCTTTTGCTCTTTAACTTTCTTATTTTTCTTTTCTTTTGGACCTCGTCAACTTCATCCAACTACAACTTCCTCAGTCTACCCATTCTTATTAGCCCATTCACTACTTTGCAGCTGTATTTTCATTCATTCTCTAGTCTAAACTACTTCAAAATACTGATTTTGTCCTGATCACATTTATGTGCAATCCATTTATTCTGGACCCCTCATTTTATCACATACCGTACTTAAATATCCCATTTGCACTACATATCAACTCTTCGACATCACAAAGGGATTAGAAGCATGCTCTTATATGCAACCATTTTTTTGCTTTTGACAAACATTCATTCCTCACAACATACATAGCTATCAGCATCTGCTTGACTTGGATTTCCCCTTTCCATTTTCTTTTAGTAAACAGTCAACAAAGATATAAATTCATTTACTTATTTTACACTATTTATGAATAGTACCATCATTCACTCTATTTTCCCAATTAAACACAAATACAACTGCAACAAAGGTAATAGAATCTGCCCTCAGCACTATTCTCAGTTGACTGGCAGATGAATAAAATTTGCATCTTTATTGCTTGATGAAACAGTACCTCCCAAATGTATCATTTTCTCTGATAGCTGGAAATGCAAATAATTTGGAATAAATTATTATTATTATTATTATTATCATTATTATCATTATTATTATTATTTGTTAGCTGCGAAGTCGTGTCTGACTCATCGCGACCCCATGGACAACGTTCCTCCAGGCCTTCCTGTCCTCTACCATCTTCTGGAGTCCATTTAAGCTCACGCCTACTGCTTCAGTGACTCCATCCAGCCACCTCATTCTCTGTCGTCCCCTTCTTCTCTTGCCCTCAATCTTTCCCAGCATTAGGCTCTTCTCCAGTGAGTCCTTCCTTCTCATTAGGTGGCCAAAGTATTTGAGTTCCAACTTCAGGATCTGGCCACCTAAAGAGCAGTCAGGGTTGATCTCCTCTAGCACTGACTGGTTTGATCGCCTTGCAGTCCAAGGGACTCGCAGGAGTCTTCTCCAGCACCATAGTTCAAAGGCCTCAATTCTTTGGCACTCAGCCTTTCTTATGGTCCAACTTTCACTGCCATACATAGCAACTGGGAAGACCATAGCCTTGACTATACACACTTTTGTTGACAGGGTGATGTCTCTGCTTTTTAGTGTGCTGTCTAGATTTGCCATGGCTTTCCTCCCGAGGAGCAAGCGTCTTTTAATTTCTTGGCTACAGTCCCCATCTGCAGTGATCTTGGAGCCCAGGAAAATAAAATCTCTCACTACCTCCATTTCTTCCCCATCTATTTGCCAGGAATTGAGAGGGCCAGATGCCATGATCTTGGTTTTCTTAATGTTAAGTTTCATCCCAACTTTTGCAATCTCCTTCTTCACCCGCAACAAGAGGCTCTTTAGTTCTTCTTCACTTTCTGCCATTAGAGTGGTGTCATCTGCATATCTTAGGTTGTTGATATTTCTCCTGGCAATCTTAATTCCAACTTTTGATTCATCTAGCCCTGCCTTTCTCATGATGTGCTCTGCATATAAATTAAATAGGCAGGGCGACAGTATACAACCTTGCCGGACTCCTTTCCCAATTTTGAACCAATCAGTGGTTCCGTGTCCAGTTCTCACTGTTGCTTCTTGACCCGCATATAGGTTTCTCAAGAGACAAATAAGATGGTCTGGTACTCCCATCTCTTTAAGAACTTGCCACAGTTTGTTGTGATCCAGACAATCAAAGGCTTTAGCATAGTCAATGAAGCAGAAGTAGATGTTTTTCTGGAACTCCCTAGCTTTCTCCATGATCCAGCGTATGTTAGCAATTTGATCTCTAGTTCCTCTGCCTCTTCGAAATCCTGCCTGTACTTCTGGTAGTTCTCGATCCACATACTGCTGGAGTCTAGCTTTTAGGATTTTAAGCATAACTTTACTAGCATGTGAAATTGGTGCAATGGTGCGATAGTTTGAACATTCTTTGGCACTGCCTTTCTTTGGAATTGGAATGTAAACTGATCTTTTCCAATCCTGTGGGCATTGCTGAGTTTTCCAAATTTGCTGGCAAATTGAGTGTAGCACTTTTACTGCATCGTCTTTTAAGATTTTGAATAGCACAGCTGGAATACTGTCACCTCCACTAGCTTTGCTGTTGCTCAGTTTTTCTAAGGCCCACTTCACTTCACATTCTAGGATGTCTGGATCAAGGTCAGTGACCACCTCATCGTGGTTATCAGGGACGTTAAGCTCATTCTTATATAGTTATTCTGTGTAATTTTGCCACCTCTTCTTAATCTCTTCTGCCTCTGTTAGATCCCTGCCATTTTGGTCCTTTATCATGCCCATTTTTGCATGAAATGTTCCCTTCATCTCTCCAATTTTCTTGAAGAGATCTCTGGTCCTCCCTATTCGATTGTTTTCTTCTATTTCTTTGCACTGTTCATTTAAGAAGGCATTTTTATCTCTTCTAGCTATTCTCTGGAATTCTGCATTCAATTGGGCATATCTTTCTTTTTCTCCCTTGCCTTTCGCTTCCCTCCTTTCCTCAGCTATTTGCAAAGCTTCCTCAGACAGCCATTTTGCTTTCTTCCATTTCTTTTTCTTTGGGAAGGTTTTAGTTGTTACCTCTTGTACAATGTTGCGAACCTCTGTCCATAGTTCTTCAGGCACTGTCTATCAGGTCTAATTCCTTAAATCTATTTGTCACCTCTACTGTATATTCAACAGGGATATGATTTAATTCATACCTGAGTGGCCTAGTGCTTTTCCCTACTTTATTCAGTTTAAGCCTAAACTTCGCAATGAGAAGCTCATGGTCTGAGCCACAGTCAGCTCCTGGTCCTGTTTTTACTGACTGTATAGAGGTTCTCCATCTTTGGCTGCAGAGCACATAGTCAATCTGATTTCTGTGTTGATGTCCATGTGTAGAGCCGTCTCTTGGGTTGTTGGAAAAGAGTGTTTGCTATCACCATCGTATTCTCTTGACAAAATTCTATCAGCCTGTGCCCTGCTTTATTTTGTAATCCAAGGCCAAACTTGCCTGTTATTCCGGTTATCTTTTGGCTTCCTACTTTAGCATTCCAATCCCCCATGATGATAAGGACATCATTTTTTGGTGTTAGTTCTATAAGGTGCTGTAGGGCTTCATAGAACCAGTCAATTTCATCCTCCTCAGCACCAGTGGTTGGGGCATAGACTTGGACTAGTGTGATATTGAATGGTTTGCCTTGGATTCAAACTGAGATCATTCTATCATTTTGGGGATTGTATCCCAGTATTGCTTTTCCTACTCTTTTATTGACTATGAAGGCTACTCCATTTCTTCTGAGGGATTCTTGCCCACAGTAGTATACCTGATGGTCATCTGAATTAAATTCACCCATTCCTGTTCATTTTAGTTCACTGATTCCTAAGATGTCGATGTTCAGTCTTGTCATCTCTTGTTTGACCACGTCCAGCTTTCCTTGATTCATGGATCTTACATTCCAGGTTCCTATGGAGAAAAAGTCTTTACAGCATCGGACTTTCCTTTCACCACCAGATACATCCACAGCTAAGCGTCCTTTTGGCTTTGGCCCAGTCATTTCATTCTTTCTGGCAATACTAGTACCAGCCCTCTGTTCTTCCCCAGTAGCATATTGGATGCCTTCCGACCTGAGGGGCTCATCTTCCAGCGTCATATCGTTTTGCCTTTTGGTACTGTCCATAGGGTTTTCATGGCAAAGATACTGGAGTGGGTTGCTATTTCCTTCTCCAGTGGATCATGTTTTGTCAGAACTCTCTGCTATGACCTGTCCGTCTTGGGTGGCCTTGCACGGTATAGCTCATAGCTTCATTGAATTACGCAAGCCCCTTTGCCACGACAAGGCAGTAATCCATGAAGGGGATTCTTATTCTTATTGTTATTGTTATTATTATTAATTCATTAAACATGAACCTCAGTCAACTGAACATTCAAATTCACTGGTGCTGATGGTTGACACGGGTTGCTGCCAGCATCCTAGGTATCAACCAGGTATCTCTTTAAAATGTAAGATGTTCCAAGTAGCACAGTTTTTTGTAGCATTGCTGGAGTTCTTTTAGGAAGCTACAATTTCTTAATGTATTTTGCAAAGTTTGTGGACATAGTTCCCAGTGCCCCGATGACAATGGGTATCACTGTTACACGTTTCATCCATAATCGCGTAGTTTCAATGGCCAGGTTGTGATATTTTGTAATTTTTTCCAGTTGTTTTTCTTCGACTCTGGCATCTATTATTATTATTAATAAAATAAATAATAAAAATCATGGAGCACTGTGAAAGAAATGGGACTAAGAATACTATTAAGACTAAACTAATGACCACAGATACAGCAACTACCCCTAAAATTTGACAGTGAAAATATTAAAGTGGCAGATCATTTTTGACTAATAACAATACTATTTTCTTTTGGTGTCAGGTAGCTATAACAAATTTAACAATATTTTATCAATTCATGTAACATTCTACTCACCACAGAAGTACAGAGATCAGAAATGTATAGGTAATGATTTTCCTCATGATAGTCTATGAAAGTGAAAGTTAGATTTTGAGGAGGCAGAATATAATTAGCATTGATGCTTTCAAATTTTGATGTTAGAGAAGACTCGAGAATGTCACAGTCAAGAAAACAAAACCAAAAAAAGTCAATCGTTGAACAAGTCAACTCAAGAGTTTTCACTTGAGGGGCAAAAGACCAGGCTCAAATTATCCTACTTTGGATTCATATTGCAAAGACCTAGCTCCTTGAAAACTAAAGGAAAAGTGAAAGTGACAATCAGCAGCAAAGACAATGGATTAAATTACAGCAATTCCACCTTTGGAGAGACAGACAGGAAATAAAAGATTATGAAAACAGACTATGACATAGTTTTTTTGCGCATGCGCGTGCATGGACGCACGCACGCGGCTCCCACTTTTTTTTATGTGTGATGGAACCGGTTCCCAGTGGCTCTTTTCCTTTTTCAGGTTGCTGACCCCTGGTCTATGTGGTTGTTACCAGTTAACGTTAACTTCATAGCCCGTAACCAATCAATCAATAAACACTGCCATGTAAAAAAAAACATTGCCAATATAAATAACAAAGAAAATTAAGACTGGCTACTCTGCCTATTGCATGAGTCACCTTTGCTGGATTCCTTATCAGTGCAAATACCACCAGTAGGGAATTCCTTTTCTTCAATGACAGAGTGCTGCAACTCAAAAGTGAAAGAAACTTCAGCTCCTCTTGATAATTTAGGAATATCAAAAACTATTTAAAAATAAGAATAAGAAATTCTAAAAAAAAAAAACCTGTTACTCCAGAGCCAGAAAATTTTCCAATATTTTTCATTGTTTAAACTTCTTGCCTGAATATTGTCAAATATGATGGAAATTGACTTAACATAAAAAAATATTTAGCTGGAAGAAAAGATAAATGTTGAATATCTCCATTTCCCATCTTCCAGAAAGCTATGTCTAGTATTCTTCATAAACAAGAACAGTAGGCATTTAATTTTTATGATGCAGCCATATTCTATTTTTTTCTGAGCATTTTTCCTGTAAAAATTGAGGCCTATAATTTTTGCAGCCTTGCTAGAATATCCACTCTGTCTCCCATTCCATTCTAAAGTTTTTCATTAAGTGGAGGATGAAAAGCTTTTTTCTTCCTTCAGACGAATCCAATTTTCTAAGCATTAGTGACAAAACAATCTGCTTACTTCGCCATGCCTTCTGGATTACAGGAGTGCAGAAGGGCAGTTAATCATATGGGAAGAAAGAAAAGCAAACAAATTGATGCAAGAAGAATGTTCATTCCCCTCTATAAGATAGCACACTAAAACCCATCTCTTCTTTAAAATCTATGGTTTAAAAAGTCTGACCATCTCATTTCTGCAAGTCTGGGTGGAGAACAATCATTAAGATAATAATGAACAGACTCAAAATACTAAAAACTAAGTATGGCCAGAACAAATGTTGGTAGAAAACAAAGAACAACCCTGGTCAAGCACACTTGAGCCTACCAGTAGCAATAAGCACACCAAAACATTAACATTTTTGCAATCCTACTGCGGCCTCAGCCCTCTTAAATGTGTCCTTTCCTCTTTGGGTTTTTTATGCAATACTTTTCTTTTTTATGTAGATGACTGTTCTTTTTTTTAAAAAAAAAGCCCATGCTGTACTGATTGCCAGTGGGTTTCCAGGTATGATTCAAGGTTCTGGTTGTCATCTTTAAAGTCCTATATGGTTTAAGAATAGGGACGCGGTGGCTCAGTGGGTTAGGACGCTGAGCTTGTCGATCAGATGGTCGGCAGTTTGGCGGGTCAAATCCCGAGTGCCGCGTAACAGAGTGAGCACCTGTTACTCATCCCAGCTTCTGCCAACCTAGCAGTTCGAAAGCACGTAAAAAATGCAAGTAGAAAAATAGGGACCACTCCGGTGGGAAGGTAACAGCGTTCCGTGTGCCTCTGGCGTCTAGTCATGCCGGCCACATGACCACGGAGACGTCCTCGGACAAGCGCTAGCTCTTCGGCTTTGAAACGGAGATGAGCACCGGCCCCTAGAGTCGGAAACGACTAGCACGCATGTGCGGGGGAACCTTTACCTTTATGGTTTAAGACCTCAGTATCTTCAGGACTAACTGCTTCCAGCAATATCTGCACACACTATGGTCAAGAAGAAGAGGATCTTTTAATTTCCCTATTACTACTAGGGCCCCCAAAGTAGACCTCCTCTGTTGCAAACCGCTTCCTATGGCATGCTGTTTCCATCCAGGATTCAAGCAGCTTCTCTGACCTTGCAGACATTTCATTACCCAACAAGTAACATCATCAGTGTACCATTATGCTATTAATAGTCTTGGTTGTTCCAGGAAGCTTTGGAGTAAGGCATATGGCCCTCTGGGGGTTGTGATTATGTATACTGGAGACTCTTTTCTCAGTGCTATAAAATTAATGGTGATTAAGTGCAGGTAGTCCTCGATTTACAACAGTGACTGTTCAAAGTTACAACAGCACTGAAAAAAGAGACTTGTTGACCATTTTTCACATAACCGTTGCAGCATGTCCCAAAGTCACATGACCAGAATTCAGGTGCTTGGCAACTGGCTTATATTTATGTCAGTTGCAGTGTCCCAGGGTAATGTGATCACCTTTTGTGACCTTCTGACAGACAAAGTCAATAAGGAAGCCTGATTCACTTAACAACTAACAGAAATTATGGATTCAGTTGTGGTTGTGAGGACTACCTGTATTGCTGTAGTATATTTAAACCCAATTATGATTGGAGTATAGTCATGTGAAAATGTATACCCCATTGATTTTTCTTTCTTTTTCAGCATATTTTAACATACATCTATCTATTTGATCTTCCTTTCAACAAACATCATGCACTCTGTAATTTAAATAAACATAAATGCAAATTTCACACATGGGAAAACTAAGCACAACACTACACTTACACTACCTCAAATAGCTAAAATCAGAATCATTTGCACCACACCAGAATCAGGTGTGAATGATAAGAACATAGTTAAAGAGGATCTGGAAGAAACCTGTCTTATTTAAACTTCAGCCATTTAGTTTGATTTGTTATAGAAGTACGTGCTATCAGTATGCCTAGATTAAAGGAGAACTCATGCTTTTGGAAGGAAGGTGTATATATGCCTATGAAGGGCATCTATAATGCGAAGGGATTTTAAAAGATTGCCAAATAGTTGGCCATTGCTCATTTCACTGTCTGGAAGATACGTACAAGGGGAGAAAATTTTCAACAATTGCCACTTTACACAGGCCAAGGCAAGCCATCACAGCAAGTTCAGTTCAAAAGCAGGATGCAAGGTGCTGAAAGAAGTCTCACAGAATCCCTGACGTGTGTCACATGACCAATAGTTCTTGCCACTATCAGAGTGCACTAGTCTACCATTAGAAAGAGGTTGCACAAATTAGATCTACACGGGAGGCACACCAGGAGGAAACTTTTACTGTCCTAAAAGAATATCAGGACAAGACTAACATTTGCGCATGAACACAGGACTTCTGGAACAATATGTTGTGGACAAAAAAGGAGCAAAGAATTATTTACCCATAGTACCAGGAAATACGTTTGGCAAAAAACTATAAAGCAGGGTGGTGGGACTGTTATGTTTGAGGCTGCTTTGCCAGATTAGGGCCTGCTTTGCCAGCACTAGGAATTCTTGATTGTACCAGAAGGTGCCTGAGGACAGTGAGACCATCTGTCAGAAGATTGAAGTTCAAATAAAAAGTGGAGATTGCAACATGACAATGGCACTGAATATTCCAAAACATCTGCCAAAATGGCTGAAAAAAGAGGAAGGGTTCTAGAATGATCTAGTCAAATTCCCAATGAGATGATGTGGGGTCATTTGAAACAAGTTGTCAAAGCAAGAACCCTCTTAAACGTCACACAGAGGGGAAAATTCTGCATGGAGGAGGAGGAAAAATAATTTTCTGATTACTGTAAAAGACCAGTGGACAATTGTAAGAAATTCCAACTTGAGTCTGTTCCTGCCAAAGGACCAATGTACAGTATTATAGCCAAGAGTATTTATTTCTTTTCCACAGAAAGAATTTTTTGCTGAACAAATTGTTTTTCATAGTTTTTATTCAATTATATCCCCATTATCTTTATAAATTGTTTGAATGAACATAAAATGTATTTGTCCACCTATGTTAGAAGAAACTTTATATGGGGTCTACTTACTTTTTCACATGGACTGAATACAATACATCTTACTTTTTAAAGTACAATTTGAAATAAAAACTTCTCTAAATGTGAATTAAGGTAGAAACATTATTTAGCATTCTGCTGGCATTGTCAAAGGAACAGCAACCACTTACACAAATAATAACTTTCTGAATGTACAGCCTTGTACTGTAAAAGCCACATTAAGCCATCTGGTGTCATTATCCAGAACATGATGTGCTATGCAACTGGTAAACATGACTCCATCTTAACCTAAACAAAGAGTGTTTGTCTAAGTCATGCAGCTGCAGTTGCCTATCAGATTCAATTAATGTTTCAATAAGATTAATTGAGAACAGAGAACTACAGTAAGAAGCATCTTATTTACATAAAGGCAATAAAATATAGTAGCAATTTTTATTAAAAATTGCACATAACAATCCAACATTTCAACCCCATTTGCTATAACTCACTTAAAATATTAAAATAAATGATTTTGGCAACCATATGGAAAATCTAAGTTATCTATATGATCCAAATATCTCACCTTTGGTTGACACAAAATAAGTCAACAATGACAGTCTGTCCTCAACTCAGCTCTTCCTATTTTATGTAGATGACATCTGTGTCATAATAAAAAAGGACCAACTAGAGAAAACACATAAAACTATCAACAACATCTTCAAATGAATAAAATTCTCAAGGGAAGAAGAAAACAATAATACCGGTAGTCTCAACTTACAACCACAATTGAGGCCAAAATGTCTGCTGTTAAGTGAGATAACTGTTAAATGATTTTTGCCCCATTTTACAACCAATAGTAAACAACAGTCTAATCAAGGAATTACCAAGACCACTCTCACGAACACTGATAGGACAAGCCAGTAGTATGTAAAAATAAGAGCAAAGCCCACTCCCTTGTAGCACTGATGATGTTATCTAGTTTGGTAATGAAATGTTTACAAGAAAACCACCAAACTCAGAGAGCACCAAGTATCCCACAGTTCAACCCTGAGCTACAGATATTCACTTCTAACAGATTTTATGTAGTTTGTGAACATCAGAGCCACTGATACACTACTTTTTAATTCTTTTAAGAAAAAAATTAAAGAAAATTAAAGCGTTTAAAATAGAGGATTGAGTTATTCTTGTAAATCTGACATAGTAACAAGACATATTAGGGGTTGTTGGTTTTTTTGCTATTTACTCATATATGGCTTGAGAAATAGTAGTACCATATGTCCTTTAAACAAATAATTGGATAGTATGATTTTATCTCCATTTCCCATTCTGTGGAGAATGAATGTATAATCCATATTCTGTACAATAGATTTATTCTGATATCTTACAGTTTTCCATGTATTATTTTCATAGAGAAAGATGCGTAGAGTAGTGGCTGGAAAGAACTCTAGTGTATGTAGTCTTTTCTATCGAAAGAGCATGTACTCATTTAGCAATCTTTCATCAATAAAATACATTAATAAAAATTATAATTGTTCTTCTATATGACAAGATAGTTATACTCCTTTAACGAAGAAAAGTACTTTAATAATAACCATGTGGCTTCAAGTGCACCTGCTAAATTCAAAAAACAGAATGAATGTTTTCCAGCTAATCCAAGTAATTTCCTTGTTCATTCTGTCTCACACTTAGTAGCATAATACTGAATACCTTAGCAACAAGAGAAAAGATAATATAGTACTCAAACATGGAAGGAAATTTCCACTCCATACTGAACCATCATAATTGCAGCAGTTTCTAAATGAATTGACCTACTCATCAGTCCCTTCCTATGTGTCTGTCTTTTTTCAGAATGCTTTTGGAAACCATGTGAAATGACATCGTGTCATTTTCCAAATTTAGTAAGCCTCCAGTGAAATCCAACCCATTTACTCTTTTCAACAAGCTTACCTGGCACAATAAATTTTGGAAGGACAAAAAGTTATGTTCCATTGTACTGTACCTTTATTTATCATAAACAATTGGAGGGTCTGATGGAATTCACGATGCCTATCTAAAATGTTTAATAATACAGAAATAAATTCAGCTTCAGGAGCCTCAGTATTTTAAGGCAGGGCTTTTCAAGCTTTTCACCCATTGTACCACTTTTAGGATATGGCAACATCCAAGTACCACCAGTCGCAAGGTGTCAAAAACTTGATGACCCCCACCCCAAAAGGAAAAAAGTGATGAATTACAGGTAGTCCTCAACTTACAACAGTTCGTTTAGTGACTGTTCGAAGTTACAATGGCACTGAAAAAAGTGCCCCCCGAGCCACAGCCGAGCAAGACACCTGCCTGCCCGCCTGGTGGCGCTCTTCCTCCTGTCCGAGGTTTTCATTGTTGTGAGCATTTCTGTTGAGGATTGGCAGCAGGGCTGGGGTGGGGGGGTGTTTGGTTTTTATTCCCCTCGTCTGCTGGGAAGATGCAGCAGGTTTTGGTCACTACACATGACCCTGGGACACTGTGACCATCATAAATATGAATCAGTTGCCAAGCATCTGAATGTAAATCACAAGACCCTGGAGATGCTGCAACATTCCAGCTGATCGGTGCTTTTTCTGGGCTCAGCTGGAGTCTGGCGCTGATCCTGGCGCTTCCGCTGAGCCCTGACAGCCCTGAAGAAGTGCTGATCCTGGCATTTTTGCTGAGCCCTGACAGTCCTGCAGCTCCAGCCATCTCTTGCTCAGGCTTGTGCGGTGCTGCCATCGGTTTGGCTCATTCCCCTCCCCTGCTACCACTTTTCTAGGATGGTTGCATACCACCTGCCAGGTGCCAATGTACCACAGGTGGTACCCGTACCACTGGTTGAAAAGCCCTGTTTTAAGGGAATTATGTAGCTACAGCTCTTCATATTATTTGATTATGTATAAATTTGAAAATGATTTTTGTATTTGAAATATCACATTAAAATGTTGAAACAATACATGTAGGTCACAATTTCAAACCAGAATTGTTGTGTTAGAAAAATGTAGTGGGAATTATTTGCAAAATAAACTGAACTGAAGAAGCTTCTTGGATGAGAAGCAAAATTTTTCAAAGGAAAAATAATAAGAAAGTCCAATTGTCTTTTCAAAAAAAGCACCTTTGGAACAACCATGACTTCAGTGGTTAAGAATTTCCATAGACATGTTAAAAAAAAATAACAAGGAAGTCAATTGATAAAATATCAAGATTCCTAGTTAACAAGAATAATCAGTACTATTCAGTTACGGTACTTATTTGATTCAATGATTTATGATATTTCTAGGAAATCTGAATATATGTCCTATTGCTACTAAGTAATGTCTTTGAGAGATTTGTAATTTTGAAAAATAAGCAACAATTACCTTCTTCAAATACTTATAAAAAATTTTGATCATTGCAAACAAACATAAAAGGCACTAATGGTATTATTGTATAGCTTTTGCTCCTATGTTTTTCTTGGTTTTATGGTAGGATTTGATTTGTTTAATAAATTATATAGCCACCTACAACTCAGGGATGCCTAGATTATAAAAAAAACAATAAACAGAGGATAAAAAAGAACACTGAAATGATACAGTACAATAAAACATGCTATCCTGGGCAACTTCAAATCAAACATAACAATTTAAAACAATCGACATGGATATCAACCTCTTAACTCAATACTGGGGGTAGGTGGTTACAGTCTTTAACGTCCTTTGCAAGACAGGCTGGATTGGGACCATCTGGATCTTGGATAGAATACTATTTTCAGGTCATGTGTCGTGGTTCCGATTAATGAGACACATCAAAGAACACTGCATGATTGTTTATTCTAAAAAAAAAGTCTATAATAATGAGAACAGAGCATCGGCAGTCATGGATGGATGCCAGAATCTGAATTCTCCTCCCCTTAACACATCATATCCTACAGAATCTCCCTCCCTTAATTACACGTCATGAATCACATTCACCAATTAGTTTAACACACAAAGTTTCCCTTCCCTTCCAAAACACGCTATCTCTTATCTTCTCAAAATGTCTGGGTTGAATTCCTCCCACGCTTTAGTGATTCAAAGCCAAAGAGTTAAAGCAAAAGGCTGCCTCTTATATTGTCCATGCAAAAACATGTCAATGTTTGCAGCATTGACAGCAAGCTTTCTGGGTCATGCCAGACAATACTACTTAACTAATAGGTAGAGTTTACTGGAGACAGATGATTCTGTAAATACCTAGGCCTTTTGCCATGAAGATCTTTGCAACATGTTTAATGAAACCCTCAAGTCCATCAATAATCAGTGCAGCTCACAAACTAGTGCATCAAGGTGCTCTCATAACTATTTATGCTACTACATTCTGGGCCAGCTGCAGCTTCCACATTGTTTTCAAGGGCAGCCCATGTGGAATGTGTTGCAGTAATCATACAACAACAAAACCAGCTAATATCTAAGAAGACCAAGAGTAGGGTTCCCAATAATGGTGGAAAGAGGGACATGTGGCTCAGGATAGACAAGAAGAAGGTAAAATACTGAATTTAATGAATTTGAGTCTCCAGGGCCAGATGAATGACATCCTGAGTAATGAGGGAATTAATGGAGGTGACAGTAGAATGACTGACTATAATCTTAGATACCTTCTGGAAAACTGGTGAGACCCCAGAAGACTAGAGGGGAGTAAATGTTGTCTCTATCTTTAAATTGGGAAAGAAAAGGACTTGGGAAATTATAGATCTGTCACCTTGACACCTATAAATGTCCTCAAAACAATTATTAGAAAATATTATCTGTGAACACTTAAAATTGTAACAATTTTCAAAAGCCAGGATGGGTTAGAAATAAGTCACACTAGACTAGCCTTATCTCCTTTTCTGAGTAACTTAATAAATTGTGTGAATGCTATGGTTATAAAAGCACATTCAAAGTTTTTCAAATGTCATCATGAAAAGAATAATAAAATATGGGTTAGAAGACAGATCTTTTAAATGGATTCATTCATAATTGGCTGGCTAACCACACCCAGAAAGTACTAAGTAGTTTTACATTAGACTGTACAATAGTATTAAGCGGAGGGCTGCAGGGCTGCATCCTCTGGGTCCTGTGCTGTTATTTATTCATGATTTGGATGAAAAGGTTCAGGAGATTACTATCAAAACAAGAAGTGGACAGCATTTGAGGAGACTTAAAAAGATATAAACAGGCTTGAACAGCAGGTCAAAATGAACAGGATTAATTTTAACAAATTAATGTAAACGTAAAGTCATGTATCTGGGGAGGAAAAACGAACGGTAGAAGTATAGGGCAGGGGAAAGCTGACTTGGCAGGAGATAAGGTACGCACACTGATAAGGTGGATGAACTAAGTAACCTCTGAATATCTTATATTCTACTGGTACAAGTTCTCATTGTTTAACTCTTTTGTTGGGATATTTATGCACATCCTTATGACTTGCAAAGGATCCCAACCATTTTATGTTTTCCTTTGGGTGTTTTAGATTTCCACATCAATCATTTAAAAATACATGAAAGCAGAGTGCTCTATAAATTTAAGAAATCCCAAAGGTTTCTTCTTACAAATGTAAATATAAACTTAGCTTGCATATGCGCACGCATGCGCACATGCACACACACACAAACACACACACACTCTGTATATCCAGGACAAATCATTTAGATATTTTTTATGTATTATGAGTTTATGAGTTTTATTTTAATTGCTCATCACACTTTGGGCAGTGTTCATACATAATAAAAGTAAAATAGAAATAGAATATAGAACAAAAATATGTAATTTTTTGTCAAAATATATGATCTGCAGTAATAACAGTTGTGGTAGATTAGTACATAAGATCTTACTAAATGTTGATATAAATACAAAAGTCTTTGCCTGAAACCAAAAGAACCATAAATGTAGGTACCAAACAAGCTTTTCTGGAGAGGATGATTCAGAAACAGGATGCCATTACTGAAAAGAGCATTTCTTTTGTTGGCGCTCTCCTTACACCAAAGTGTGGGAAAGAACTGGAGAAGAGTTTTTGATGAAAATCTTATTCATCTAGATTTGAAAATATGGGAAGAGATGCTTCCACAGATTACTTGCCCCAAGCCTTTTATGATGACAGAAAAGTATAAACTCTGACACTGAAGGAGTAAATAAAGATTACTTGCCAAATTGGTGTTAATATTTGTGTACTATCAAAACAGCACATCACCTCTAGTAGTAGAATTGCCAGTTAGCAGAATTTGTTTCCACAGTACATTTTGTAATTCTCATAAAAATAATTCTTGCTTGAACTGTGTTTATCATCTTTTATCTAATAGGAATAAATGCTATAGAATTGTTACACATTAATTTTACTATGTGACATGAAGTTTAAGAGTTTGTAAAATGCCTTTGTAAAATTCATCTACATAGCAGTTTGTCTTTACTTTCTGCAAAAAAGTTATAAATGGATCTTTTTATCTACTGTGACATCCTTTAGCTTACTGAAATTGCTTACATGAGCCCTGAGAAAAATGCCATGGGGGGAAAAAAGATCACAGCGTATATAAATCATGTATTTTTAAAAGTTGCACTTCACTCTTTAAAGCATATGTATTGCATTTTAAAAAACTGTTTATCAACAAGTTTTTACACCAACCTCTATATAATAATATTTTAAATTTTACTCCAATGATACATTTTATGTCATATATTTTAATAAATTATTTTTTTCCTCAATAAATTCCTTTTCCTTTATACGTAGTTCTAGGATTCCTGAGCTCTTGAACCAAATGAAACTTAGCAATTCATGTAATTTAAAATAAATTTACAATTGTACAATTTACATTGTTCATATTTGTTGAAATAATATTGTTGCATTCAATGGAACTATTTGCTGCTGAGGGTGTTCAGGACTGCAGCCTCAAACTTCAGTTTTTATTTTATTGTTTACTTTTGTTTCATTGGATTTATAATGGATAATAAAAGTGTATATTTTGTAATGGTTAACTTCTGTTATATGAGACAATCACCATAAAAGATTATGCTTTTGTTTGTTTTTTTAATGTACATTTTGCCATCCACATTCCGATGCATTTTTATCTATTACATGCATTATAAAGGTAAAGGTAAAGGTTCCCCCCCACACGCGTGCTAGTGGTTTCCAACTCTAGGGGCCAGTGCTCATCTCCGTTTCAAAGCCGAAGAGCCAGCGCTTGTCTGAGGATGTCTCCGTGGGCATGTGGCCGGCATGACTAGACGCCAAAGGCGCACGGAACGCTGTTACCTTCCCACCGTAGTGGTCCCTATTTTTCTACTTGCATTTTTACGTGCTTTCGAACTGCTAGGTTGGCAGAAGCTGGGACGAGTAACAGGCGCTCACTCTGTTATGCGGCACTCGGGATTCGACCCACCAAACTGCCGATCTTCTGATCGACGAGCTCAGCGTCCTAACCCACTGAGCCACCACGTCCCTTTACATGCATTATAAGAATTGTCTATTTTACTACACTGTCCTTTTGCATGTTTAATCCAGAACTCTATTTTTACACTGTCATTAAGCCTTATAACAGCATTATATCTAAATCTTCCCAACTTGCTGATGTTCAAGCAACCCATGCTGGTTGAAAATGTCTGAATTAGAATCCAAAACATCTAGAGGGCTTCACACATTGATTTAGAGACTGAAGGAGAAGCAATGCACAGACAATATCACTTTTCTCTTTTCTGCCTCTTCAGTGTTATTTTCCTTTATTTTTATCGAAACAATAATACTTATTTAGGAATCCTCCAATTCCCCAAATCTTGCTTTAATAAATTCACTATTTATAACCTCCCATTTTAGCAACATCATTTCTGCATAGCAGAAAGCAATCTGGATCAGCACTTTGTTATGCTACATAGCTTCCATCTAACTTTTTATTCTTCCCCTGTTCCTACAATAATTAAGTAACTAAGCTAAGTAACTATTGCACTTTGCAATTATTCAATATTTTTATTAATGATTTGGATAAGAGTATTGATCGGTTGCTTATCAAATTTGTGGAGGACACAAAATTGGGAGATCTGGCCAGCACACAAGTTGATAAAACAAGATTGGCTAGATTGGGAGGAACAAGATATCCTTCAGCTGTCAGAATCTAAAGTACTATGTTCAGGAAAGAAAACAAAATTAGGATACATAGACAAGATGGTTGATTCGTGGCTTGGAGGCAGTACAGTGAAGGAGGGTTTAGGTGTCATCATTGACAACAAGCTGAACAGGGATATTGAGACAGCTGCTGAAAGGACTAATATAGTTCCGGGCTGCATTAGAAGAAGCATTGTATCAAATATGTGTAAAGTCCTTATTCCTTTTTATGTTGCACTGGCAAGACCACATCTGGAATATTGTGTCATTCTGGGAATCACATTTATCTAAAATTACTGACAGGTCAGAATATATTCAGAGAACAAAAAAGATGATACAGGAATTAAGTACCGTAGTCTGGGGAAACAGACTGAGAAAAAGTGTGGTATCAGTATTCAGATATTTTAAAGGATGCCAATGAAGATAGTCAGGAACAGTTTTCTGTTGCTACAGAAACTAGGGCTAGAGATAGTAAATATATGTTGCAGCTATCAAGATTTCATAAGGAAAAAAGTTCCTGAAGGTAAGAGATGTACAACATGTTTGCATTTTTCTCCACAGGCTGCTGCTTTAGCTGCTGAAATCTGCTTCAACTCTTAACTTGCAGACGGTATACCCATAAAGTAACAGAAGAGAGAAAAGGCTTTTGCCTAAAACACTAGAGATTAGTTGCAAAACAGAATAGCATGTACTGTACTGGGGCACATGGATAAATACTGTAGTCTAATTTAGCACAATGCAAGTTTTATTTCCCTAAACTAAGAACTTCTACAGCAGAAATTACAAACCCGTTGAGCTATGAAACTAGGTTCCTTAGCTGACAGTGTATGCTCTTCTGATGTGTCAGAAAAGATTTTTTTACTTATTTTATATATGGAAACAATACTATGAGCAAACGTAGTGTACAGTATTCTGCAGAGTAAATGAAAATAAATGGGAAGGGTAAGAACAGTTGCCACCAAAACTGAGAATTTAGATGCTGAATAGGATTTATTTGTATGGCAGAGGTGAATGTTGCAAGACTGGCCAGCTGCATTTTTTCCATGTTATCAGTCATTCCTGACCTGCATACTTCAGATCAATCTGCATAGTCTCTTACCAGGCCCAGGAAGACTGTTCTATATTTCAGAAAAGCTAAAATATAGACAGGTATCTTCTGAACCAGATTCCTGCTTTAATAATGATACATATCAGCAGGGGAGACAGCTGCATACAATTATATCTAATACCATTTGACCTGCCCAAAAACCTCAGACCTCTTAGCATGCTGAGCTTTACACATTAAGTGCATCTGAGTCAAAAAGGCTGTGCTTCCTCCAGATTCCTTCCAAGTAAGATTATAAACTGATTTAAAGCAAATGGAGGGAAATACCCTAAAGACTTACTTGCCACATTCCATGGGTACCTTGTAATACAGCATGGAGGCAGTGGACGCTTTTGCTGAAAGTAGAGAAACACACACACACACACACACACACACACACACACACACACCCTTCTTTGGTATTAACAGCTCAGTTGCTGTGGCAACCAGATTCTTTTTGGAAAGCCACACTAACTGTCTGAAAGCAACATTTGGGAAACTGGAATTCTGAAAGCCTTTTGAAAAATGGGTCTCAAAAGAAAATTAGGATTAAAATTATGGAAGCATGTGAATCTTAGAATCAAAGCTGGACAGGGCATTTAGGCTGTGAAATCCAGCCCCTTCCTCAGTGCAGGAACCCAACACCTGGAACAATAGGCAGTTCATTTATCCATTAAGTGCTCTGGCTCAGTGGTTCCACTGTCCTTTCTGTGAGGTTTTTCTGGAATGTGTTCATTTATATTTCAAATTCTAGGCCACCCAACTCTAATGACTCTGGGTAGGTAGCTTCACATATAACAAAAGCCAGAGTTTTCCGCTTTCTAACTTTCTTTCATGTATTTGAAGAATATTCCCCTCCAGTCTTCTCAAGACCAGAAAATCCCAGATCTTGTAATAATTATTAATAACTTTCATTTCTAGTCCCTAATCATCCTTAACACCCTTCTCTAAATCTGTTCTAGATTTTCAAGTGGGGTTTGACAGAAGTTAAAAAAAAAGCAAAAAATGACTTCCGGTGTGTTGTGATGCCTCGGCAGCTCAGTCTGAGGAATCAGATGAGGAGTGGCCTGGAATGACATTAGAGTCAGAGAAAGGCTCTGAGGAGCTCCAAGACTTACAGTCAGACAAGGAGCCTGGCCCCTCTACTCGCGCTCAGGCTGAGACACAGCTGTGCTAGGAGCCTGAGTTGGACAGTGATGAAGAACAGTTGGGACAAATCCAGGATGGACCAAAGCGCAGGCAAGAGAAGCGATTAGGACAGAGGAATGCAATTGGGCGGCTCCAAAGGCAAAGGAGAAGGCATTAGGAAGCCATGCCTTGGCTGAATTATAAAAGGGAAGGTGTGGGAGGTGCTGGTTGCCAAAGGCAACCGTTCGTGTTGAGGATAGAGTTTCTGTGGACTGTAACAAACAATGAAATACTGCATAGATGTGATAGAATCAAAGATGGTTTGGCAGGATATAAATTAGAAAGAACTACAAAGAATGATATTAACATAAGATAAAATGAGCAATATTTCCTTTTTGTCCTCCAACTTCTTGTTCATATTTTTATATTACTATATCATATTGCCAAGCTATTTCTTATGCCAGTATTTCATAACTCTGTTTAACCTGAAAAGGAATAGCATAATGGAAATATATGTATGTAAATCCATATTTTAGCCCATAAAGATTAAACACATACACATACAGAGAGAAGGGGGAGTATGATCCTAATATAAAATCCTGTTTAAATTTTGCTTTGCTTTATTATTTTAGATTTAAATGCCAAAATGAATCCTATTTCTAGAGGGAAAGTGCATATATCAACCATGATTTAAATGGATGTCAATGAACGTAACTCAAGCATTATGGTATTTGAACCTTTTTTTAAAATCCCATATTTATTGTTTCATATGTAGTTCAAGGTGACACATACATACTGTAATTCTCCTGATGTTACCTAGTTTGATAATGAATTGTCTGCAAGCTCACAGAGCACCAGGGACCCCACACATAATTCTCCTTCCCCCTTCTATTTTCCCCACAGCAACAAACTTGTGAGGTGGGTTGGGTTGAGAAAGAGTAACCGGTCCAAAGTTACCCAGCTGGCTTTCATGCCTAAGGCAGGACTGGAACTCACAGTCTTCTCATTAAACTCAGAACTTTAACCACTACAACAACCTGGCTCTTGCTGTTGTTTCCTACTGAAAATTTTAGCCTTTATCTAGATCTATAGATATATGGAAAGAATTATTTACAGAGGAAAAATTGAGGCTGTGTTTAAATAGATACTAATCTTTGTTTCTGATACATGTCATAGTATCTGATTGTGTAAATTATTAGCATGGTTTCTTCATAAATATGCAAAAATGGAAGCTCACTGAAAGCCAATAGCATACTGGGGGGAACAAATGTTATTCAGAGTACTTATTCTATCCACTTAAATCAACCTCTATTAGTTCTGTACAGATATTTACCGCAAGGGGAAAAAAGCCACTGTGAGTCTGTGAGATTATAATTTTCCAAATCTAATGATTATATTGATACTAATCAATGATTTGAATCAGATTGTATTTATAGCTTCTTTGCATACAGGAAACTAAAAAACAAATCCTTTAAGGGAAATCTGCTATTAGACTGTTTCATTCACTGTTACTCACTGATCCTTAATACATTATTTTCACATAGCTTTGTAAGCATTTTGTAGCATTTTATTAAAAATATATGTCACTTCTCAGTATTATTCAATAAAAATAATTTCCCTGCATATACTGCCACAGAGAATAATAGGCCGTGCCAAGCTCATTTGCATGCTGAACTACAACACTTTGAAAATACAATTTGAAATGCAAGAGAGTTACAGCATAGTTTTACTGTTTAGGATGATGCAAGGCTTTCTCATTTACAAAGGAAATTACAAGGACAACCAAATGCCACTTATCTAGTTTACAGGAAGGAAAACTGGTAAAAGAGAAAAAGATTTTGCAGTTTTCCAGCTCAATAAAAAAGCTGCATCCTATTCAATCTTCACTGGATACTCTATGCACATTCTGGATCTACCAAACAATTTGAGGTGTTTCTAGAATCGGGAAGCATTAGTAATAAGGGCTGATGAAAACATTACAATATTAATTTGTATGAAAAACAACACAACAAGGATATTCCATATAAACATATACCGGTATATGTATATAAGTCTGATTTGCTACATTTTATAAGCCAAACCGTAGGTTGCTCTAACATCACATATTCAACAAATCAGGATCTGAGCTGAAAATCTTTTATATACTGTGACTCACAGATGTGGAAGCATTCTCGGTTGCTTTTTTATAGCATTTAAATAAGCTTGAGGCAAGTTCATATGGCAAAACCAGAAATATTCTTGAATTCTTCTGGAGAAATCTCCTTTTGGAATGTACACAAAACCTCATGTTACATTGGAAAGGAAGCTTTATATTCTTTAATATCTGCAATATTTTATACTTCTAAGTGTAGCAATAATCTTAGACAAGTTTGTATTTTTCATATATCGTTCTCTATGTGAAAAATAAAAGTAAACTGCAGGTGCCTATATATGTCTTCCCAGGGATAAAATGGCATAAGGAAAGAGTCAGATCCACCTCAGCTCAGATTTACTTGTCTAATCAAATTAGCAACCCCACCTGAAATTGCAATTAATACAACAAACAAAACCACCTTCCAAAACCTTGGCGATCATGTGACTTGCTTTACACCCCCAGGAGAACTTTGTTAAAGTAGTATCTAACAGGGATATCAAGAAATAGGCACCGCCACAATTGTATACAAAGTCAACAAACAAAATGTAATTCAACACTTTTAAAAACTGCCTCCGAGCCATAAAATAGTATTGCAATCTCTATGAGATTTTGTTATGTCATAAATCTAGACAGACTTGTTTCAGATTGTTGGCAGTTTGGAAATAACTCAGGGAACAGCACTAACCCAGCTTGTATTACGAAGATGCATTAAGATTATGCTGTACTTTCCTCCCCCTCTTTTTTTAATTCCTGCATTTCCACTCACCAAATTTTGATGAGTTAGCATCCACTTACTTACATGGTTGTTCTTTAACAAGAACCACCATTTTAAAAAGTGAACCAAAGAAAAAGAAACCACCACCATTTAAAAAGATAAGTAAATAAATCTCTCAAGTGACCTCTTGAACAAGCCAGTTTACAAGCGCTCAAATAAATAATACCCCAATGCAAAGCAATTTCACTTCACCAAATAATTTCCATATTATCAGAAAGTAGCAAAATAAAATCGTATTTGAAGACCAATATTTCCAGCTGTGCATTTTAAGAGGAAAAAATGAAGTTGGAGTGATTTTAGATATGCAGGATAGTGTCCACGAGATGAAATTTTAAAATCTGTCTAGACATTGCCCTGCATTGTAAGCCTTACACCATCAGTAAAATATTTAGCAGACTTGAAAGTCTTTTAAAATAACTGAATTTACTCCATCAGCAGCAAAACTATAAGGTAGTACAGAAGATATAAAAATGGTCATTTTTGAAATATACCATGTACTGTATACTATTTACCTATCATTATAACAGAGACACTCAAAAGCTGCTTTGTATATGATTATGTCTCTACAGCAGATAGGCATAATTACTTTATTAGGCAGAGTGTTTTATTTATGAAGTCTACTTTGCATGAAAACATGTATTTCCCAATTCCCAACAATAAGATATGAACTACCATATGATAAACGTTTTCAACAGACTGAATAGCACACATTTCCAGTCAGTTTCTTAAATACATTGCAATCTTTTCACAAGTTAAACTAGAGGACAATATTTGTGGCTCAAGGTTGAAATAAAGGGTCCTTGGTGCCCTCTGAGCTTGGTTATTTTCATGCAGATTTTTCATTACCCAAACTAGAAAGTGGGATTTGCTCTCAGTTTATATTCTAGTGCAGGGGTCGGCAACCTCGGCTCTTTTATGACTCGTGGACTTCAACTCCCAGAATTCCTGAGCCAGCTATGCTGGCTCAGGAATTCTGGGAGTTGAAGTCCACGAGTCATAAAAGAGCCGAGGTTGCCGACCCCTGTTCTAGTGGCTTGCCTGTCAGTGTTGGTGGAAGTAGTCTTGGTGGTTCTTTGGTTTACAATTAGTTTGTTTGGTAGTTCTTTGACTGGAGTATTGTTTGCATCCTGATTGTTAGTCTTAATGTTAATCTTGATGTTAATCTCTGCTCATTTGAGCGTTGACAGCTGGTGAGGCTGACAGCTGATGTTTTGGTCTTTTTATTCCCTTTTCGGCATGTTGATTGTCTCGTTTGAATGGTATTTAGATTTTATGTCTATGTGCCTGTTGATGGCTGATTTGTCAGAGAGCCAGGCTTCCAGGAATTCTTTAGCATTTTTAGACTCAGCTTCGTCTAAGGTGGTTTTTAGTTGACACTATGGTTAAGTCTGTCCATTATGGAGTTTTCATCATGTCTTCTGACTGCTAGTTGGCATTCATGGATGTGCTCTGCTAGCCTTCTGCCTGTTTGTTCCACATAGTGGCTGTTGTAGTCCTTACACTATATGTTGAAGGTGACTCATCTTTTTTCTTCTGCTCTGCTGAGTCTTTTGGTTTACTTAAGAATGTTTTGAAGGGCTTTATTTTGTTTGTAGGCTGCTGCCAGATGGTTGTAATCGTTGGTTGGTGGTTTCTGAGATGCTTTTGATGCATGGCAACATTATCCTTTTCACAGCTTGATTCGTTGTTCCATATTGAATTGAATGCTCAGGCGTTTTTTGATGCGTGGACATCCGTTTTGTTGGAAGATGTTGTACAGATGATCCATTCCCTTTTCTGATGGACAGGGTTGCTGCAGTGTGTTTGTGCTCTTCTAAGTAATATTCTTATTTATTCAAAAGAGTCAATCAACAAGCCAAAAAGGAAAGAAAAAGACACCCATATGAGCAGATATTAACACCAAGATTAACATTAGATTAACAATCAAGAAGCAAACAATACCCCAATCAAAGAATTGCCAAACAGGCTAACAGTAAACAGCTCTCATCAACACTGACAGGGCAAGCCACTAGAATATAAACTGAGTGAAAACCCCACTCCTTACCAGCACTGATGATATTACCTAGTTTGGGCAGTGCAACTTCTGCAAGAAAACAACCAAGCTCAGAGAGCATCAATTTAAATTAGATTTTATTCTGTGGGAAGAATCCAGAGAAAGAAATTTTGGGGGAAATATTAAAAAGGCAGAATATATTTCCCCAAAGGAATAATGGAGAAGATCTTAAAAAAAGACAGAAACCAGCCCCCCAAAATCAGCCCCAGCCCTTAGGCAGAGGCCAGCTTTTAGAAATACAAATTTAATTATCCATTCAGGAAGGTTGGGGCCAGGAAGGTAGAAGCTGAGATTAGGAAGGCAAAGACCTCTAAAATCTACATACCCCACCCAAACTCTAAAAGACATGACCCTTGGGGACATAATAATAGGATTAATCCACCAATACCAGAACGGCACACTCAGACTCAGGTCAAAGTACATGACACAGAAAATACAAAGCCTCAAACAGGAACAGGAAACAACCTTAAAAGCTCCAGAAAATATAAAAACCCACCACTCCCAGCAACATGTGGTCAGTTTTCCCTGAGCTATCTTTCTGTCTGGCTCTCCTCTTCAATAAACTGCAATTTTCTTTCTAAAGCAGTCTCCATTTTGTTTATTCCCAGCTTGGACTGGACCCTGATGAAGATTCCCCCCCCCCACAAGTCCATTCTTTATATATTAAAATTGTGGGAAATTTTAGTATGTACTGTAAAGCAACTGAAAGTTCACTCTTGATTTCACTGATAACTCAGCAGGGAAGACATGCTCATCAGAATAAAACTAGTCAGAACAAAGTATCTTAAATTACAATAAGTAATTATCTCACAATAAATTAACTTTTTGAAACGGAGCAAGTTTTGATCTCACAAAATTAAAGTAGACTTCAGACATTCAAGAAAATTACCATCATCAGTTCTAAAAAAAATGTTGGTGCTGAGAGAAATTATAGTTTTGAACATGTTTATTTAATCATCAATTAGAAAGATTATAGAAAAATAGTTTTTCTGAAAAATATAATTTGTAAAAAACCCTCATATTTCTGCAAAATGTTTGTGTTAAAGCATTATTACTGAAAAGGTTTGAAGAAAGAAGAATTTGATTGGGGATTAATCCAATTTAATTATTTTCTGTGGGTGCCAGTCTTTTTAACTTCAAGAATATTTAAAGATTAACTTGTTTGATATTAATGGGAAATCCATGATGATTCTAATTTGCCCCAACCCCTTAGCCCAATCCTTTCGCAAAACTGCTGATAGTTGTGTCATCCTTTAGAACAGAATGGCATAATACAAACAGTTTTGGTAAGAGAAAAATTGAGTGCTTCATCTTAAATGAACAAACATGCTTTGTACCAAGGCAAAGCCACCACTTGACATAACACTTTGAGTTGGCTAAAAAGTAATAAACTGAACAGCAAAAATCTCACTTCAGTGCACAGCTTCTCCCTTTCAGTAAATTAAATTCAGTTTACTCAGGATCAATTATCCTACAATATCAGCTGTTCTACTATATTTCTCCAGCAATAAAAATGTATGAGGGGAAGATGGAAATTTCTATGCATAAAAAAGTATTACATACCTCCAGTGCTTTTTTTCTAAAAAAAAAAAAAAAAAAGGTGCCGGAACTCTCATATTGGTGAGCGGTGGCGGGGGGTGTGTGTGTGACGCTGCTGCGGTCACAAGTATGAGGGGTGTTAGCGGCAGGCTGCCCCGCGGGGCCAGAGCCAGCACATCTGATGCTGTGGGAGCAGTGGGACCTGCTCTATATGGCACAGCTGTGCGGGGCCGGCACCGGAGGCAGTGCGGGCCAGGCAATGCTGGGCAGCCACTTAGGCACGCAGGGCGAGGTGACAGTGGCGCAGGTCCAGCACCAGGTAGGCCACCAGCCTGGCTGACACGGGTGAGCACAAGGAAGGAGTGCACATGGATTCCGCAGAACCCACCTCCCACTCGTCCTCTCTTACTTACCTAGTTGAGACGGTGTAGTTGGGCAGCAGGGAGGGATGCAAAGTTCCTGCCAACTCGCCTTCACTGCAGACAACTTGCCAATGCAACGTTAGCCGGCCAGGTCTTTTGGCACGCTCAGCAGCAATTCCTATTGGCTTTTGAAAGCCAATAGGCTTTTGAAAGCCAATAGAGGGAGTAGCATAGCTTGTGCAAAAGCTTTTTGTGTGTGTGTGTGTGTGTGTGTGCAAAAAAGGGTGCCGGAACGCCATTCTAAGTGTTCTATGAGAAAAAAAGCCCTGCTTTTATGTTTTAATCTTATGATTTTAAAAATATTGTAAGTTGCCCCAAACCTCGCCATGTGGATTGCATACAAATATTATACAATCGGTAAATAAAGGTAGAACATATGTTAAATATACATCAAATGATAATATGCTTCCAAACAAAGTCAATTCTTGCTCAATGACAGACCAAGCAGTTAACTCGGAAAGGCAAGAGGAAAATCTAGAAGAGGTCTGTGCAATTTGTAGAAGGGAAAGGCCCACACTGATAAATTAAAAATCTTTGTGGTCTGCAAAGGAATGCTGGTGGGCTAATCAATGATTTGGTGACTAGAGGAGCATCTACAGTGTTGGAGCTCGTGTTCATGGTAAACCATGGAGGCACTAGGCAACATGACTTTCAGGGCAGTGGTGGTGATTTTATTACTCTTTAAAAAAAAAAGTCTGTGCTCTGTCCAAGAGTGCTTGGTAGGCTGCATGTACAGGCCTGGTATAGAATTTATTTTGGAGCATTCAACTATCTAGAGCAGGCATGTCAAACTCATTTTGTTTGAGGCAACTTCTTATAAAAGAATTGCCATTAATTTGTTTTAATAAAATAATTTAAATCAATTTTTCACTTGATTTCAAATTAAATGAATTATATTGGTTGGCAATGAGACCTTTTTAGTACAATTGCCAAATGCAATAAACTGGTTATAGGTATATGTGTGCACTAATTATTTCAACACCAATACATTTTAACAACATATTCAGAATAGTTTTCAAGAGTATGTACAAAAGATACTATTTTTTTCTAGCATCAGCTTAATTAGACATATTACATTGAGAAAAATGTATCTCATTTCTTTCCTGTTACCTTTATTGATTTCATTGCAGAGATGTTAATATAGGAAATAGATTATTTTGTTACCTAATTTTACCTTCCAAAAGACAGAAGCAGATGAAAAATGTGAGGTTCTTTCCTGTTGGCTTTTTTGAATTAGCTGTTTTAGATTCTAAGTTTAGTTCCTAAAGAAATAACCCTGTAAATATTTTTAATGTCCTCCTCTAGTGCAGGGTAGGCAACCTTGGCTCTTTTATGACTCAAGGACTTCAACTCCCAGAATTCCTGAGCCAGCATGGCTCAGCTTGGAAACCTCTCCCTTTCCCCTCAGCATAGCTGGCTCAGGATTTCTGGGAGTTGAAGTCCATGAGTCATAAAAAAGGGCCAAGATTGCCTAGCCCTGCAAAAGGCTTTCAGAGCGAGCTTTTTTTGTGTGTGCAAAAAAAGGTGCCGGAACACCGTTCTGAGCGTTCTATGAGAAAAAAAGCCCTGCATACCCCTAATTATATTCTCACAGACAAAAATGAATGATATTAAGAAAAGATTAACAAAATTAAACTAAAAAAAAGAATGATATTGTCACATCAGTTAACATTTTTACTTTTCTGCCCTTTTAAATCTGAGCATTCTCTCCACTGGAAGCATTGCCTCTCATATAATCTGGCTTAAAACCAAATACCCAATTTTAATTTTCTAAACTATGGCAGCAATGCATATGACATTTCAACTGCATGGAAATAAGTTAACACCATTTCTAAGAAGGGCATTGATAAATAGTTTAATTTATTCTGCTTGGCATAGCAAGTTAAACACTTTGGGAAAATAACTAAAGTAACTATTGAAGCTCCTACACCAGGCATGTCAAACTGCTGGCTCGCGGGCCGACGAAACCGCGCCCTCCCCATTGCCGGCAATGGGGAAAAAGTCGCAATACGTCACGTGACGTCATGTGATGTCGCAAGTTTGACATGGCTGTCCTACACTGTCTTTGGAGACACACATGTTCACATTTCCAGACAAAAGCGATTAGCCAAAATGTTGAATAGTTCCATTAGTAAGAATTATTGGATATGACAGGGACTTTCCAGTTACTATGCAATTTGAATGAGTAACATATGGCTCTGCAATTAAGTCTTCCCAAACACTTTTTAAAGACTCACATACTTTCCCTTGAGTAATCTGTCCAGTTCCAGACTGTTCTAATTTTATTCCCACAGTAGACAAAAGATTTTGGTAAAAAGCCATCTGTCAAGAACACAAAAATTTGGAGGGGAGAAAAAATGGATGAGGCTAGAAGTTTGTTATGCCTCAGCTTTCTCAAAAAAGGTATCACCCAAGATAACAGGAGCACTTAACAGAATCTCAGCACAGAATATCTCTTATGTGAATAGTCACAAACTTTTACAGGTAACCCTCACTTAGCAATAATAACTGGGACCAGAATATCCATCAGTAAGCAATGCAGTGCAAAACGGTAAATCACATAGCCCTGCCAGTTAACAATGGCTGTTCCAGCAGTCCCCAATTACCATCAAGAAAATACTGTGCAGATCATTAAGCGAGGATCTGCTGTGATTTTAACTTCTGATCTCTTGCTGGCTTCCCTACTGACTTTGCTTGCTTGGTGGCAGGGAAGATTGCAAATCATGATCACATGACTGTGTGATGCTGCAAAGGCTATAAATCTGGGCTGATTGCCAGATCACAATCACATGACCAGGGGAGTGCCACAATGGCCAAAGCTTTAAGAACTGATCATAAATATCGCTAGTTCAGTGCTATCCCAAGTTTAGTCGCTTAATGAGTGGTTGTTAAAATAGGACCATATTTCCCTCCAAATCCTATATTCATAATGCCCCAAAATAAATTAAAGCAATTGTAATGGGAATCACAGAATGTACAAGATATTTCAGATTTATTACACTGGGCACTAGAGATATGCATCTAAATACTCCCTCTACAACAATACTACACAAATGCTTCTACTTCCACTGTATTAGCTGCTTTTCTCCAAATAAATTCTCTCTGCCCTAGTTTATTCAGAAGGGGGCAAGTGTGGCTTTCCTTCCTTTAGTAGTTCTCTAAATGTGAAACTATGCACTAGAGCAGGAGTAGGGAACCTTGGTTCTTGTAAGGCACCAAAAGAGAAAGGGGAAAAAGGAGAAGAGATGAATAATTTATTCTGGGAAGACTATTCAATTGCTTCTTTAGCCTAGGATCTCACTTATCACACAAAGAGATTGAGATCAAGAAAAAATTAAAATAAAGCCACAAGAACAGTAACATCCAACTTAAGTCTAGTTTCATTTATCTTAATGGGTAGTATAAAAACCCCATCTCTGTTGGAGGATTTTAAAGGAATGGCTTTCGGCTAGCCTACAGGGAAAAGAAACTCCTACTCTTCATATCAAAGTTAAGATTAAAGACAAAATGAAGATTATACCTTTCTCTTTAAAAACAAAACTTCCAGACTGAAAGGGGAACTGTCATTCCTAGTTGGTTTCTTAGCATTTGATTTTCTTCCGCATCAATTGCCTCTATACATAACCAGGATTAAATACCTAGTCAGTTTTTGCTTGACTCTCTTAGTGCTTGAACCTCTAGGAATGAAATGTCCCCCATTCACTACAACAATTTTACTCTTTTTCATTTCTTGTTTCCTCAATAATTTAAATCATTAATGTTTATGTTCACTTTTTGATGACACAGAACAGCCACCAGAGGAGATTTTCCTGAGTCTGCTTTTAAAGTAATGAATGTAAGAAATCAAAGCTGGAGAACATATAACTTACAGATAGTTGGGGTCCAAGTAATAGAAATTCTGAACACTGAAGTGTAATCATCAAGGCCCAGGACAGAGACAGTTGTCTAGCAAAAAATGTAACTAAGAAAGTATATTAATTACATCTGTTGTTGACTCATGCAATTAACTGATATTTACTGATAAAGATAAAAGATATAGACAAATATGAAAATTTCTGGTGTAAGAATACTAATAGTCACTATCATAATGTTATTTTTTTCATTACTTTTTGTTGAACAGTAATTAACAAACATTATCATCAAATAACTAAGTAACATAAATCCATGATGCATAGAGGAAAAATGTGCTATAAATATAGACACAAACAAAAACATTTAACATTCACCATATATCCTAAATGTTGCTGTTGATAGATCTGTTACACTTAAGATAAAATATAAAGTCCACTCAAATTTTATGTAATTGTAGTCCTGCCTGACCTTTCACCATTTTAACTACATTTGAAATCTAGAAAGTAAAGCCTAGTCAATTTTGTAATGTTTACATAACTTAGAAATCCACTTTCTTCCTTTTACATTATCCATTGTGAAAATTCTAAAAATTGTATGTACTAATGATTTTTCTATGAATTAATAAAAAGAATCTATGTTCTAATTAGAAAAGGATGATTATACAACAGTGGTTTGTACAGCAATGGTCCCAACCTGTCTACTGAAATAAAGATGGCATAAGATAGTGTTGTGTGATTAATATATCCAATTTAGTTCAATCAAATTTATGAACAAATTAACCTAAGTGGAATAGAACCAATAGCTTTTCTGTATTGCAAATATACTGCAAAATGTAATTGTTCACATCACCACCTGGTGCTGTTGTTGATTCTATTCTACAATTCTTCAAGTGAAGTATAGCCTATAGAGCTGCAATGGTCTACATCTGGAATGCTGCATAAGGTTACTTTCCTTTCAGCAACAGCATGGCAAACAAGATAACCAAACTTGACCAAAATATTTAGTGACTCAATCTGTTCAATTTATTTCTACAGGACCAGAGAAAACGGCTGCAATTATATTGGGAACTAACAGGAATTTCTCACATTCAGTGTTTTGTCATTCCTTTTCCCTTTTCTATTAGTTTGTATTTTATTGTGCAACGTTGAAATTTAGTAAAGATATTATAAAAAAGGAAATTTCCTACATTCTCCTACCCTTGTTATTAAGGTAAAGGTTTCCCATATCCAATCGTGTCCAAATTTAAGGGGTGGTGCTCATCTCCATTTCTTAGCCGAGGGAGCCAGCGCTGTCCAAAGACATTTCCAAGGTCATGTGGCCAGCACGACTGTACGCCAAGGCGCACAGAATGCTGTTACTTTCCCACTGAAATGGTACCTATTTATCGACTTGCATTTGCACGCTTTTGAACTGCTAGGTGGGCAGGAGCTGGGGCAAATAACGGCAGCTCACCCTGTCACATAGTACTCGGGTTTTGAAGTGTTAGCTTTCCAGATGACAAACTCAATGACTTTAATCATTGAGCCGTCACGCCCCTCCCTCCTGCCAACTGATGACAATTAATAGTGGACAGGAATCAGTTTCATATTAGAGTATTAGTGGTCCAACTGCTCTGTATCCTTGTTCAGTTTATCATTCACAAAGTTGCTATTTATGGACAAAATAAAGTGAGATGCTATTGTGATCTCCTGGAAAAAAGCTGTGATATAAATTTAACAAAATCTAGAGAGTAAAATGAGTCATGCTGAACAAATTATCCTTCCACTGCAAAACTCACAGATTAGGTCCAAGATTGCTGAATAATAAGTACCACTGATTCTTCTGCCAAATAACCCTCTGAAGTAGTACTACTTATAAGAATGTTTTACAACTGTCTTCCTGAACTTATCAGGGGAAGCACTACTATATCCAAAAATAGGCTTCACCCCCTCTCTTAAGTTGTTTACTACTGATAGAGGAATCCTATCTTAACTGGACCGCTACTCTTTTGTTTTACCCCAAGAGTTACTCACTGCATTCAGGCTTTGTATATATTTCCACTGTGTATGCAGCATTAGCTTAAAAAGAGCTGGATATAGCCAACATATTGATGCAACTGAACCATAACATTCTCAGTGTCTTTTCTTTGACACAGCCTTGTATACTTGTCAGAAGATAAGTAATTGTGAAGCATCTCAAACAGATTAAGACAATAAGCTGTAACCTGTCATCTGAGTGTGTTCTGTCAAATAAGACTAGAAATGTCATAAATGTTAATTCTAGTCACATTGGTTAAATAATATGATAGGATACCATTCTCAGTTGTATCAAATGCTGCTAAGAGATCCAGCAATTAAAAAAAAATCAGGACATATAATCCCTGTCCAGTTCTTGGTATAGGTCAGGGGTCAGCAACCTGAAACAGTGAAAGAGCCACTCGGAACCGGTTCCCTCACAAAAGGAAAAACTGGGAGCCGCAAAAAAGGTGTGCACATGCGCGTACATGCGCGCATGCGCAGAACAGGGTTTGACTGAAGAGTGGAGCCAAGGCGAGATATGCACCTACCCTGCATATTTGAATTGATTGGTTGAACATTTTTAGTCCCACTTTTTTGGGGGGGGGGACTGCACATGGCAGAGGACTAGGAGCCGCATGCGGCTCTAGAGCCGCGGGTTGCAGACCTGTGGTATAGGTCATATCCAGATAGCTGAAATTGAAGCAGTTTGAAATAATCTGTTTTATTCAAGAAAAACCAGAGTACGGTGTCACTGTCATTTTGGAGCTTTCCGAGGGAAAAAAGATGAAAATAGAATTTTTGTTTTCTGGATATTTGAAAACATTAGAGTACCAAGGAAATAAGAAATGGGGGAAAAACATAGGAAAAAGATTTACAAGCTATATAAAACTGAATAAAAATTTTAAATTAATATTTTAGTAATTCAGTTAAAGGTACTCTTACATGAATATAACATTTTTAAAACATTACAATCAAATCAATATTCAATAATTAGGAATTGTAGCCAATATAAGACTCATCAATCAGAAAAAAATATTTATTTACCGGTACTTAGAAAATTATACAGGTGGGCCTCAGTACACCTAACATTGTATGTGCTGCCAGTTGAAATTTTCAAATTTCAAGGACAGTCCCATATTCAGCATCTTGCAGTAATCTAGATCTGAAGTGATGTAGATACGATTAACCAATGTTTGATCCAGAAACAAAATGCAAGTGATACAAAACATGGATTTGTACTCCCACACTTTGTATCAATTCTACTTGGAGGAGCGTCATCCCATTCAAAGATATTGATAGTAGTGCAGAATTATAGCCTGTAATTAAACTTATAAGCTAAGTTTAATTCAGTATGGCTTTTTTAAAAAAATTAGCCAGCCTCATTATTGTAATTCCAGCATCTTTTCAAACATAATTACCTAGTTTGGCAATCAACACTGGTGTAATAATACCAATAACTAGTAATTATACCAATTAAAAAATCTGAATGTAATATCCACCATAAATTTAATATTTATCTTCCCCTGGAATTCCCCACTTTGCATATCAACTGTCTTGTTTAATCCATTTAATGTATACAATGTTTGACTTGTTCAGTTTCTGAACATTTTAGTAACAACTTATAAATAATCTCCAGTGAGCAGCTCTTCTAAGTAATGGTGGACATGAACCAAATGAACATGTAGGTGGCCTCTTTCCACACTTCTATCTTATGGAAAGTGGTACTTCAGTCATCTGTTATTAGTTTCACTGTAAGAAAAAAATCTAAATCAGAGCAGATACTAACGACTTTTCTTAGAGTATTTGGCAAACCTAAAATAGTAAATTTCAGGACGTTTTCCTCTCTATTGAGCCATCAATGTGCAAAATTCTTTTTACCAAATAAAAACAATAACATTACAGAATTTGTTTAGTGCCCTCATATGGTAAAGATCTTAAAATGTCTCTGACTGATATTCAGTTGCACTCACTTTGCAAAGGTGAGTTCCTCCATTGTTGCTTCACAATTTATTAAGATGTGTCACCACCCAAAACTTACTGGAAATTTAAGAAAACTCAGCTCAGGATCCCAACCAATCTATCAGAATCACTATTTCCATTTTTTCACAGACCAATCAGGTTTGAAGATTGAGATAAGACTGCCAGCTTTAATGTTCCTCAGAGCACAGAGGAATTCACGATTCATTTATGAATAAATGTAACAATTCCCTACCATTACAGACATTTCAATCCCAGTGAATCTAAAGTCTATTTGATGGTGATCAGTTGATGATAATATTAAGTACAAGTGGTTCTCATTTAACAGCCACTCAATTAGCAACTGTTCAAACTTGTAGTGACATTAAAAAAAGTAATTACAACTAGTCCACAAAGTTTTAACTGTCACATAATCACAATCCAGCATTGAGCAACCAATCAAGATTTTGGCCATGCAACCTGATTTGCAACCTTCCCTTCTGGCTTCTCACAAGCAAACTCAATGAGGAAGCTAACAGGAAGTCAGAAGATCACATGAGGCCATTGATTAACAATGTAACTGGGAATTGACAGAACTGCTATTGCTAAGTCATCTGGTCGTGTCACACAGAACTTTATGAACTTAGCAACAGAAAATCCAGCCTGTACTTTTAAATCTTTCTACAGATCCCTGTATGTATGCTAAATGGCAACTATAAGTATAGACCAGACATGTCAAACACGAGGCCCATGGGTCTGATCCAGCCCACGATGGGCCCAGTTCCGGCCCATGGGGCTGCCCCGGAGATGGTGAGGAACCAGCCCCTGCTGCCCTGGCCCATCTGAGCCTGGCTAGATGCCCCCACGGGCACACATACAGGAGGCAGTGAGCACACGGGGGCCAGCGATGCCTGGCAGCAGCCACAGCCCACCAGCCCCTTAGCCATCACATCCTGGGATCACACAGCCCGCACAGCGCAGGTGGGTCTGAGTGGTGCAGCCACTGGGCCAGCCCACCAAGCAGTACACAGAGGCAAAGACATAGGGGGAAAGGCAGATGATCTGGCCCACTAGATGCAATGGGCAGCCACTATCCGTTGCCCAGGGTCCCAGGCAGCCCAGTCAGCCATCTGAGGGACCCCTGCATGACCCATGAGGGGCAGCGAGGCTCCTCCAGTAGACTAGTCCCCTGTGCCCGCCCCGATCCCACCCACCTTCTGCTGAATCTTCTAGATCTCCACCAGAGCCCTGCCCAGCCCCCCACAGGCGCCCCCCAATGCAAGCTAGGTTAAACAGGCCTTCATGACTTGCTTTATCCAATTTTCTCCAAAGCCTTAAACATTAAATAAGGATACTTATAAGGGAACATGTAAATCTGCATTCCCACTCCATCCTGCTTTATATTTCAGTACAACTGTAAATTCTGTTTGTATATACTTAGCAGCTAAGGCCCATTTTATTCACAATTAAGTTTCATAAAAGTGTAATGTACACCACTCTCTGATTTCACTCTCATTATCTTTAACTATCATGAAGGATCTTACCTGAATTATTAACCATGGTCCTATTTTGACTTCAGTGTCAGTTTTCCATGCAGCAGGCTATTTAGTCTCTCAATACAAATGTAATGATTCTAACCAAAAATACCATAAATTATTTAATCCCTTAACAAATCTCTTATTCCAAACAAATGTTAACAACAAATGTAATAGGCACCAAAATGGTTTCAATCATTTTCTGTTTCTTAACATGGGTTAATATATAGTTTTTCAAAATTCATTCCTCCATAGAAAATTACTAACATTTTAATTATCACATTATTAACTAGTGAAAGAAAAATATTCTTCAAGCAACATTTGTTTTAGTGTGTACAAACAATACCTTAGGGCTTAGTGCTAAATTTTTAAAAAAAGGAATCCTGGAATCTGAATATTTGTTGGTTTGCTATCAATCCACATCCCCAGCTAATATAACCTTTGACTCTGCTGGCTGTGAATTATGGCTGTGCTGGTTGTGAATTCTAACACCTTTGGAGAGCACAAGGCTGGAAAAGGCTACTTGATATGCAATTTAAAATTTCTAATACGAATACTTTATTACCTAAGCCTCAACAACTGCTTTTAGCCTAGAAATCAAATAAGGAAAATTAACAGCCAAATCAGGATGAATCATCTGCTACATACCTTTAAAGCACATTTCCGTCCTGTCACTTTGTGAAAACATTCCAATACTTTTCCATTAATACCAAGGCCCAAAACCCGTTTAGAGATTTTATAGTCATCTGTAACAGCATATTTCTTTATTTCCCCTTTGACAGCAGCAGCCAGGCTAGGCAAAAGTCTTGTGTTGCTTTTGCTGTCATCTTGAATCTCTGATGAGGATCCTTGTTGATTCTCACTTTGTTCCATAGCAGGTAGAAGTTCAAAATTTTAAAAAACTGCTGCCACAATCTTCAGGAAGACTCTTCCATTAGGCTGATGAAGCAAACATTTCAAACAAACACTAGATCCATTTCCTAGGATTTCACAGAACATCCTCCTTTAAAAAAGAAATGTTAACTGTAAAATACAGATTGGACTATTTACCTACACCCCTTCTTTCGTGATTTTATGCTATGGCACAAAATTAATAATATGGTAAGGAACATAATTCACTCAATAATCTTGTGATGTGATATACCAGGAGTGCAGCATTACGATTTACAGACATTTATCATATTTTCATGGGAAAAGTTGCCTGTGCCTCCAAAAATCATGTAACATTAAGCGATTTAACATATTAAGCACTGACAAATATTCTGTTTCATGTAAGAAACTGGGATGTTGAGGGCTTTAGGTTTGAAGACAAAAAAGTGCTTAGGAGCCAGGAGGCTGCTTGAACATAACACCTATCTGTTCTCTTTAAAGCAGCTGCATCTTTTCTCAGGATTCAGTGACTATCTTCTGCAGGTATTGTGTGATCCCAAGAAAGCACACATTTGGTTTAATAAGGTGTAAATAGGGACTACATTCATGTCTCCATGGACTCAGAAGCATCTTCTTGCATTCAAGCCAAAAAGCTTGTTGTATAGTTATAGTAAGAAATGCTGTAACAAAGAATTTCTGACACTGTACACTTGCTTGACAGAAAAAAGTAGCAGTCCTGGCTACTAAAAAAAAGTAGCACTTAAAATCATATTTTCATATTTTCTTATGTTTGAAATAAAAACTTTAATATTTGTAAGAAGGTTCATTTAACCAATATTCAGCCACCCAGCTAGGAATAAGTATGTAAGCTTGCACTAAGAACTGGTAAATCATCCCCATAAGCAAAGCTTACACAAATGAAATTGCTTCCAGTGTTTGCAAGAACTAAATTAATGAAATAAATCACTGTATTTAACAACTTGTATAATAGCTATATACAGATAGGCTACTTTTTAGCTGCTCTAAGTAACTAGCATATAAAGACAAGGTGTATATAATACTGATCACTTAGAAGCATATGATTAGCAACTATAAACTGGTAATTTTTCATCAAAACAAAATTAAAATTGGTAACAATACAATGAGGGCCCCATTTCAATCAGTGTCATTCTAAGATAAAAATCCTAGCAAATAAAAATTATTTTAAGACATTCCCCACTTTGGTGCTAGATGTAGTCCAAAATTACTTCCAATATTAAAAAGGCCTCATGGGTATTACAAGCATTATAAAACCACAACAAAGGCAAAGACTTACCATACCACAATTCATGGAAACACCCTCACAATCCTTCTTTGACACATATCTTTTGACAAGTTTTGTCACCTGCACAATTAAATTGCAGGGCTATAGCCTGATAATATAGGTTGTCCTTGACTTACAAATACAATTGGGACTGGAATTTCCACGACTAAACAATGCAATAATTAAGTGACTTACATCCAATTTTATGTCCTTTTTGCCAGTCATTAAGCAAATCCCCCCCCTTGACTTTGCTTTCTGGGAAGCTCACAAATGGTGAACATGTGATCCTGGGACACTGTAACCATTGTAAATACATGTTGGCAAGAGCCCAAATTCTGATCACGTGACAAGTCAAAGTGCAGGACCAGTTGTAAGTCACTTTCTTCAGTGGAATCATAACTTTGAAGTTATGAAACAAACGATCATAAGTTGAGGACTAACTGTAAGACATTTTGAGACTCCCTTTCAACCATGAGTCTGCCAACTCACATTGGCCGTGATGTGATTTTATGGTCAAAGCAAGCTTCTGAAAAAAATAATAGCTACAATTTATATATGAAAGGTACTCATGAAATGTGAAAAAACAAAAACAAAAGCCAGCTACCTGGATTGGCAAAACAATAGATAGTGTATTTTTCTTTGAAAAATACTTTAAAACAAAAAAGCAGTCGCTTCCTCATCCGAGCCAGAATATCTTCCCTTTATGGAAAGAAAGACAATCAACAAGTCAGTCCAACTGCTTTTCTATAGCTGGCAAGCAAATAGACAGGTGGCAATTTACAGTTCCATTTCTCTCCCTTGGACCATCGTCTCTCTGACAGTGATGCAGAAATGAGGGTTTTCCTCAAGGCCATTTTATTTATTATTTATTTATTTTCCTATGAAGGGCACTTGATTGAATCCTCCCTTCTGGGCAACTCTTGGGTGAAAGCCGCCCTAACTCTAAACTGGCCTTAGAGGGTAAATTATTCCAGAAGCGGGGCTGCCCCGCTTCAAAAGCTGGCTACAACCCTCTTTCAATCCAGAACGACCCCATTCCTTCGTGCACGGTCCTCCTGGCAGCCACGTTTGCGGGTGAGGGGAAGAAAAGCCCGCCGCCAGAGCCGCGGGAGCTTCGACGAGGGACCGGAGGGAGGTTACCTTCGCTGCGCGCATGCTCCTCACAGGTGGTCGCTCCGCCGCTGCTCCCTCAAACCTGCGGCTTGCCGGGAGGGGAAGGGTGGAGGGTGGAGGGGGAAAAAATTCACGGCCACGGGAAGCCTCGCCCAAACCAGGCCCAGCCGCAGCTCTTTTTTTTTCCCCCAACCGAACAGGACAAGCTCAGGCAGCCGCTCATGTGACTCTCCGCCCCGGCCGGCCCAACCCGGGTCCCGCCATAGAGAATTGCCAACATGGAGGGCGGGGCACGTAGGCGGCAGAGCACGTGCTCCGGGGCACCTGGCTGCCCGGCGCGGGAGTGGCATGGTACCCGCATTCCGCGGCCGGCAGCCGGCGGGGATGCCTCTGTCTTCCCCGTCCGGCTGGCGAGTCGCAAACTCGTATTGTCGTCTGAAACTAAAAAGCACTGGAAGAGAAGGGCGGGGTGGGTTGCTGAAGAGAAGGGCGAACAGTAGCCCTTAAGGCAGGGGTCTTCAAACTTGGCCCTTTTATGACTTGTGGACTTCAACTCCCAGAATTCCTCAGCCAGCAAAGCTGGCTGAGGAATTCTGGGAGTTGAAGTCCACAAGTCATAAAAGGGCCAAGTTTGAAGACCCCTGCCTTAATGGTTACGGACAACTATAGCGAAAGGCGAAATTTCGCCCATCTGGGAGGGGGTTAGCAGTGGGGTGAAATTAGATCGTCTTATCTTTGGCGATGAAGTCCGGTCCGAAATACCTCGTGGTCTCCGAAACGCCATGGCGTTTCTGTTCCATGCTCATGAGTCTCTTTCCCAGACAAGCGAAACTTGTGCTGAGAACAAAGGGAGCTGGGAGGCTGGGAACCGCCGTCTTTTCGCCGAAGACTGGAGAACAACGAAGGGTTTTTGATAGACCATTGAAGGCGTTCGACGGTGAAAAGCGGATGGAAAGCTATTACGGGAAACGAATCTGACCGTGGTGGTTCTGTAGATTCGGATTTCGGATATGCGGTTGTTTGTCAAGTACAATCTGGAGTCTGGTATCAGGGCAACACCTACTGGTGGAAGGAAGGCTGGACCGACAAGACAGGCGGCGGGAGCAATGTTTTCACGGTGACGAAGGAAGGAAGGCGTTCAAGCTCATGGTGCTGTGCTAGCCTCGTGTACGCCTATGTAACAATTGCAAAGAGTTGAGAGAAGATGGGTGAAGAGAAATCGGAAGCGGTTGGTTTTTTTTAAAGCCCGATGCAGAGACTCAAGTTCACTTGATTGTTTTTTGTAAGCTGTATGGTGGATCTGTTCAGGGGTTGAGGAATGTGCACTTGAGAGTGCTCAGACGCTCTGCTTGTTAGCATGGCACTGATTGCAGCTTCGCTGTCATTATAAGCCTCAGTTCACCCGAACAGCCTTCCCTGCAGTCATACCTGGTAACGCTGACTGCTATTTAGAAAATACACTTTTCTATCAATAAAAGAATATTTACAGCTCAGGATTAAATTGTGGGGTCCTTAGTAGTCTCAGCTTGGTGATTTTCTTGTAGGTGTTTCATTAACAAACTAGGTAACATCATCAGTGCTAGTAAGGAGTGAAGTTTGCTCTCATTTTATATTCTAATGGCTTGCCCTGTCAGTCTTAGTGGGAATGGTCTTGGTAGTTCTTTGGTCGTGCTGTTTATTGTTACTTATTTGGCTAACCTCTAATACTTTGTCAAAAACAGATCATGCCAGACAAATCTTATTACATTCTTTGACCAAGTGACAAAATTAGTGGACGAGAGGAATGATGTAGATATAATTTACTTGGACTTCAGTAAGGCATTTGATAAAGTAGATCACAACCTACTACTTGATAAGATAGAAAAATGTGGGTTAGATAGCATTACCACCAGATGGATTCGTAGCTGGCTGACAGGCCGTACTCAGCATGTGGTCCTCAATGGAACTGCATCTACATGGAAGGAAGTGTGTAGTGGGGTGCCCCAGGGCTCTGTTCTGGGCCCAGTGCTCTTCAATATCTTCATTAATGATTTGGATGAGGGGATAGATGGGGAACTCATCAAATTTGCAGACAACACCAAGCTGGCAGGAATAGCCAATACTCCAGAAGATAGGCTTAAGATACAGAAGGATCTGGACAGACTCGAACACTGGGCACTATTTAACAAAATGAAACTCAATGGTGAAAAAAGTAAGGTTCTACATTTAGGCAGGAAAAATCAAATGCATAGGTATAGTATAGGTGGTACCTTGCTCAATAGTAGTAACTGAGAGGGATCTCGGAGTCTTAGTAGACAATCACTTCAATATGAGCCAGCAGTGTGCTGCAGCTGCCAAAAAAGCCAACACAGTGCTACGCTGCATTAACAGGGATAGAATCAAGATCAAGTGAAGTACTAATACCACTTTACAATGCTTTGGTAAGGCCACACCTGGAATACTGCATCCAGTTTTGGTCACCACGATGTAAAAAAGATGTTGAGACTCTAGAAAGGGTACAGAGAAGAGCAACCAAGATGATTAGGGGGCTGAAGGCTAAAACATATAGGGAACGGTTGCTGGAATTGGGTATGTGTAGTTTAATGAAGAGAAGGGTGAGGGGTGACATGATAGCAGTGTTCCAATATCTCAGGGGCTACCACAAAGAAGAGGGAGTCAAGCTATTCTCCAAGGCACCTAAAAGCAGGACAAGAAGCAATGGATGGAAACTAGTCAAGGAGAGAAGCAATCTAGAACTAAGGAGAAACTTCCTGACAGTTAGAACAATTAACCAGTGAAACAACCTGCCTCCAGAGGTGGTGAATGCTCCAACACTGGAGGCTTTTAAGAAGAGACTGGACAGCCATTTGCCTGAAATGGTATAGGCAGGGGTGTCAAACTCAATTTCATTGAGGGCCGCATCAGCATTGCAGTTGCCCTCAGGGGGCCGGGTGGGTGTGGCATGGGTGGGTGTGGCCTACTGGGTGGACGTGGCTAGAGTGTGTATGGCCTACTGGGTGGGCGTGGCCAGCTCTACATTGTTCGCATCAAGGGTGCCTATGGGGGCCTGGGCAGGAGTGGGACAGATCTGAGGGTCTCTAGCAGAAGGAGGGTCTCTGGGCCAGGGCCAAGGCAGTGGGGGCCGTTCCCTCACTGTTTCCAGGATGGCTTCGCGGGCCACATGAAACCACTTCGCGGGCCGGATCTGGCCCCCGGGCCTTGTGTTTGACATGTCTGGTATAGGGTTTCCTGCCTGAGCAGGGGGTTGGACTAGATGACCTCCAAGGTCCCTTCCAACTTTATATTATTATTATTATTATTATTACTTTTCTATAGCAGCAGTTGCTGGACTTTGGGCATGCTACATTGATAAATACAAAAGCTGGCCAAGTTTGATGTGATTATACTATGCTGTTTTAAACAATGATTGAATTGTTAATCTTAAAAGACCACTAATACATAATCCATCCTTCATTGCATTTCCAGTTTAATACTTCCCACTCATTAGCTTTCTGATTGCCCCTGCCCTAGAACCAAACTATTTCCAAATTCACAAAAAACTAAATACGAACTGAGAACTTTTTTCTTCTGTGAACATATCATTGCCCAGCCTTGCTTCTTAAACTATGTGAATACCGTATGCAAAATGCCAACCTTTGGTTTTGAAAGTCAATGAACATTAATGGCTGTGTTAGAAAATTAGTTTTCAACATACCCGTTGCTGCTGAACAAATCCGTATATGAGAGGAAGATACAAAAAGTGACATAGAAGTAAGAACTACTTTTTTATGAACAAACCCAATTTGTCACATTCTGTATAAGTTCATATGCATAAACATTTGTGGTTATAGAATTAGGACACTTAGCCAGTAGTCCTAATTTCACTCCATTGGGGAGGAAAGAGTATATATAGTATGTTAATGTTGTTTCAAGTGCTAATGGCAGACATTAAGACACTATGCTAATGAGAAGATTATAAAACCCCATTGAGATTCAATTAAATGCCTTTGGAGTCAAACTAGAATCTTAACATCTATAGTTACATGAGGTAGAATAGAATTTACAAACAGTAATAAATCTTTCCTTGCGCTATTGAATATGAAGATGAATGAAAAATGGTCTATCCTATAATGGTACGTGGGAAAAATCTTGGAAGAGAGACAAAGAGCAAAGAGACGCTGCCAAGGGAATACAAGTAGTCCTTGACTTACAACCACAACTAAGCCCAAAATTTATGTTGCTAAGCAAGACATTTGTTAAGTGAGTTTTGCCCCATTCCACAACTTTCTTGCCATCATTGTTAAGTGAAACACTGCTCCTGTTTAACACAGGTTAAATGAATCTGGCTTTCCCATTGACTTTGTTCTTCAGAAGGTCGCAAAAGGGGATCAGATGACCCTGGGACACTGTAAGCATCATAAATATGAGTTGGTTGCCAAGCATCTGAATTTTGATCCCATGATCATGGGGATGCTGCAATAGTTGTGTGAAAAACGGTCATAAGTACTTTTTCCAGTGCCGTTGTAACTTTGGTCCCTAAGTGAACTGTTGTAAGTCGAGGACTACCTATAGTCAGATAAAAGGGCAGCAAAGCCTGCAACTAGATAGTGGGTGGGGCAAGAGGCTGAGAAGAGGCTTTCTCTAGTTTCTCAGGCTGTAAAGGAGATGGTCGGGAGGGATTGTCTTTCAAACTTACAACATTCAGTCAGTGTAACCTTACAGTAAAGTAGAATTAGCTCATCTGGTTGTGATTCCTGTATGGTTTACCCCGAGAGGCCGCCAAGTCCTGATACTGACGTGATTCCTGATATGAGTAAGCTTTGTATGAAAAGAAAGACTACATTGTCTTATCAGTCCAGTAAAGTAAGAACCATCTAGTGGAATTATCTGATTGAGACATGCTGTAGTAAAGGAGTCTTCTCGATTTGTAAACAGAAGAGATGTTTCATAATTTCCTAAGTCAGTAAAGTAATTTTGTAATGTAATAGTATATTTTGTGTGAAATCTTTACATTGTTTTCTTCTAAATAATGCTCTGCAAACAAAAGTTCCTTTTTTTAAACACCAATAATTCAGATGAATTATTTGCAAAATTATCTTTAATGCAAAATAAAAACATGCTTTTTATTCAAAGCAGACAGATGCTGTGGGATTAATCACTAAAATGGGTCATGCAGAAGAGGTGTTGCTCTGACTATAAGAAAAGGAATGCCAAGTTAATTAGCCACATACCACATACCTAAAGTAAAAAGGTATATATATAAAAACACACTACCCTGCTAATATAATTATTTATTATCCTTCCCATGACTCATAGCGGTAAAACAAAGTAAGAGGAACAATCAAGAGTTTTTATTCCTAAGCTATATAAATAATTAATTTGATTTTTGGCTTTTGTGCTTGTGTATCTGCCTGGACAAGTCCCTGCCGTTTTCTTGGCAAGATTTTGGAAATGATCTGCCCTTGTCTTCCTAGGGCTGAGAGAGAAGGACTGGCCAAAGGTCCCATTTACATTCAGGCCTGAAGCAGGACTAGAATTGATAAGTCTCCCTTTTTATAGCTTGGTGCCCTAACCACTATACTAACCTTCTGATTTTTATAGAATAACTTCAGTTTCCATTCTCACTCATACCATATTTCCCTGAAAATAAGACCCACCCAGAAAATAAGCCCTAGCATGATTTTAGCGTGTGCCTAATATAAGCCCTACCCCCAAAATAAGTAGTATTACCCCCTCAGGGGCCGCCAGACCCCAGGCCCTCCTAGCCCCCCTCTCTTCTCTCCTGTCAGCACTCGGCAGCCACGCTGTCAGGGCGTTGGTGGAATGTCCCTTTTAAGCAGGAGCTCACACGAAATGGAGGGGAGGCAGGTTCTCGTCATCAGCAGAGTTTGCAGGAACAACGATGGCTGCCCCTTAGCTATGACAGTGTGCGACAGTGTTTATCAGCCTCTGGCAGTCGTGGGGACAGTAATTGATGACTTGCAGCAGCCGCTTAGAAAGCAAAGAAGTGGGGGGACCCCTTTGGCTCCAGGCAGCAGCAGGAAGCACTAGCGAACCCCACGGCAACAGCTCGCCCCACGAGGGCAACTTCCCACAATGTCTTCAGCTTGCACAAGTGATAACCAAAGTTCAGATGGTCACTGGTCTCCAAAGCAGTAACAACCCACGGCTTCTTTTCTTCTGTTGGCACTTGTCACCCCAGGCCTCTCTATCCCAAATTCTCCCTCCCCTTTCCCTTCTAGTTAAAACCTAAGTTTAAAACCCCAGCAAACTTTCCCTCTTCTCACTCTCACTCATCCCTTCGCTCGCAATATTCCCTCTGCGGAGGAAAACAGTAAAACTGCACTCCACTCACGCCCTCTCCCTATCCCTCCATTTCAGAGGAAAGGGAATGCATAAAACCCCAAACTTCTCTTTTGCTTCACCTGGTCTCTCCCCTTTCTTTCCTTCCCTGCAGTCCACGCCTGCCATGCCCAAACCAGCTGCAGCTGCTCGAGCCTTGCCCTTTCCTTCCTGCAGTCAGGCTCCCACAAAGCCTTTCAGCCAGTCCCGCTACATAAGCCCTAGTTAAGAACCCACTCCCTCCATTTCAAAGTTTGGTTGCTCACTGCCGCAACAAGTTGGAGCTAGCACACAGCCACAGGAGAGTCGGCCTCTGCAGTCACAGCAGCACAGTCTTCAGAGCACCCCCACTGCCAGCCCTGGTATAACTGTCCCATGGCTGTATGGGCAGAGTCGCAAAGGTGGCCAGTGGCTGAAACCGCCATCCCAGAGACATGCAGATCGCCTACCACCAGTCTCCAGAGCTGATACCATTGAAACCATAAAATGCGGCAAACAGGCAGCAGGCAATGCGATGTAATGCTGCAGGACCAAGCATCAGGTGGCAGTGGAGGAGGAGGCAACTACCACCAGGCAGTTGATCTGTGGGGCGGGGCCGGTGGGGGTCGGAAAAAAACCCTCCAGCAGTGGACACGGTTGGTGCGCAGCAGTGGTGGAGGCTTTTGCCGTCACTCCTCCCTCCGAAATGGAGGAGGACTGGGTAAGGTGACTGAGCCTCCCCCGCCCATTCTCCATAGCATAGCATTCCAGCTAAGGAGGGGAGTGAAAGGAAAGAGGCGGGTGGGCAGCCAGGTCATTGAATGGCAGGGGGAGATCACTGAGTGGGGAGTGGCCTGGCTGCAGGGGCCCTGAGTTAAGCGGGTGTGGGGCGTGTGCAGCAGCTCCACCCCACCTGCCTCGCTTCACTTCGTGGTGGTGGCACTGGTACAACCGCATGCAACCAGACGGTGGGATGGAGTGGATGGGCAGCTGCAAAGTCAGACATCCCTCGGAAATAAGCCCTAGTGGATCTTTTGGTCCAAATAAAATATAAGACCCAGTCTTATTTTCCGGGAAACAAGGGTATGTGACAAACTAATACAGTCACCTCTCAAGTTCTCATATGGCAATGTACAGGTGAAACTCGAAAAATTAGAATATCGTGCAAAACTTCATTTATTTCAGTAATGCAACTTAAAGGGGGAAACTAATATATGAGATAGACTCATTACATGCAAAGCAAGATCGTTCAAGCTGTGATTTGTCATAATTGTGATGATTATGGCGTACAGCTCATGAAAACCCCAAATCCACAATCTCAGAAAATTAGAATATTGTGAAAAGGTGCAATATGCTAGGCTCAAAGTATCCCACTCTAATCAGCTAATTAAGCCACAACACCTGCAAAGGGTTCCTGAGCCTTTAAATGGTCTCTCAGTCTGGTTCAGTAGGAATCACAATCATGGGGAAGACTGCTGACCTGATAGTTGTGCAGAAAACCATCATTGACACCCTCCATAAGGAGGGAAAGCCTTAAAAGGTAATTGCAAAAAAAGTTGGATGTTCCCAAAGTGCTGTATCAAAGCACATTAATAGAAAGTTATGTGGAAGGGAAAAGTGTGGAAGAAAAAGGTGCACAAGCAGCAGGGATGACCGCAGCCTGGAGTTGCATTACTGAAATAAATGAACTTTTGCACGATATTCTAATTTTTCGAGTTTCACCTGTATATGAAGATTAGTTTTGTGTATCACTCTATATTTAAGATATTTAAAGTGGGATATAGGGCATATCTTCACTAAACACTGAAGCTGTTCCTTCCCTATGCTCATGCCAGTTCAACTCTAAATGGGTTGAAGAATATCTTTTCTGGACTGAGAAATTTTTGCAACAGCTTACAAGATACTCAGTTCAAACAAACAAAAAACAGGCAACCACATCATCCCATCAGACAGTTCCCTCATTACTATGTCCTCCCAAATTTTTATTCCTGGAAAGGAATTGCTTTCTTTCCTGTGAGGCACTATCAACGGACAAGCCTGAAAAATTGGTGCCATAGAGGTCAGAGCCAGTTTGATGTAGTGGTGAAGGTGGTGGCCTAAAAAATCAGAAGACTTGAGTTCTAGTCCTGCTCTAGGCATGAAAGCCTGGTGGGTGACTTTGGGCCAGTTATTGTTATTATTTTTCCGATCTTCCTAGCCAGGTCTTCTAGTTCTGGTTGAGTCCAGTCCACTATTCCACTTGTGTATTTAATGATGGAATTACACAGGTGTTAATTGCTTTGATGGTATTTTCTCCATTGACTTCGGAATTTTAAGATGATCTTCACTTTCATGATGGAAGAACTTCACTACTAAACCTTCTCCTTGACCTCAATGTGCTTCATGTTATTAGCTTGTAGGAAGCCCAAGTATTTGTAGAGATTTTCATCTCGGTGTATTTCCTCAGGGCATCTTGATTCTTTCAGTTTTCACTATTTTTCTTCTATTGATATCCAGTCCAAATTCTATTGCAATATCCCGGTTTTATATATGGACTGTGTTAAGCAATGAATCTCTTTCAGATGGTGTTTTTCCATACAGCTTCAGATCATCCATGCAATAGAGATAGGATAGCTTGCAAGATTTTTTGATGTTTGATAACCACGGCCAGACTTGTTCAGTGGAGTTGATAGATCAGTACAATGTCAAACAGTATTGGTAATAGCGAGTCTCCTTGGAAGATTTTTCTATTCATATTCATCTCTCCCAGTCTATCACCATTGACCAGCAACTGTGTCTTCCATTGTGCCATTGATCTTTGCACAAAGCTTTTGATGTTTCTATTTACTCCTGATTTCTAGGCATTTGATTGTCCAATCACATGGTAAGGAGTTGTATATCTTTTGTAATCAATCCAAGCTATATTCAAGTTGGTCTTCCAAAATTATCTTGTCAATTAGGAGCTGATCTTTTATTCTGCCATTTGAGAAGTTTCCTTGTTTATGGAAGAGGCATTTATCTCTGGCTCCTCTGATAAGATTTGCCCAGTGTGATTGAACTTCTGGAATAACTCTTATCCTCCTCAGAGCATGCAAGCCCTACAACCAGACCAAGGTAGTGCTTCATTGAGGAATTATTATTATTTAGCTAACAGGTTCTGTTGCCTGAAAAGGCCTGATATTGAGTAGCAGATCAGTTAGAACAAGCCATTGTAAAGGCACCAGGCAGTCACCTGCAATGCATAACATGGAATGAGTTTTAAATTTGTTCTTGCTTCTGTAAGCAGTAGAAGGGTGGTGTTAGTAAAATAATGCCAATGGAGATAACCCAGAGAATCTGGCTGAACAGGACTGTGGGAGGCAAAGTTGCTACATTGTCTGATTCCCTTTTCCTACTCTAGGAGAACTAAAAGTTGAAAAGCAAAATAAAAGTGTGAGTATTACGTACTATTGTATAAATCCTATTATATACAAACCTGAGTAATCCCTAAGTGCAAAATCTGGCAGTTAGCCGGATGGTTGGCACAAAGTAGAGGGATAACACTTGCTCACACTAAGGAATAGTGTGGGCTACAGTTGCCTGGCTGTTAAACTGATTGGTAGTGGCAGTTAAAGCCTCCAATGACTGAGGGTCTGATAGAGTATCTGCTTCTCCTATTATGAACTGCCTACTTGCATAGATCACCAAGATAGCTCTTTCAAAAGATGTTGGTCTTGCGCTTGACTGTTGGCAATAGAGGAATCTGGTGCAATTCTCAGGAAATGACTTGCAACCCTCAAGGAGCCAGATTGTGTCCTGTTTCCAAGTGTTTAACAAAATAACAAATATGGTAATCTCTTTTCCCAAGAGTTGAATTGTTCATTATTTCAATAATAGTGTTAATATTTTTTTAGTTCAATTGCACTGATTTTATCTTTTGAACACATTTTTATTGTTGTAGGTCATCTTGGGTGTTGCTAGATACAGAAAAGCAGGTTACAAATTTATTGAGAAAATGGAATAAAGAAAATTCCAAATCCTTATTAAGACAATGTATCTCAAGAAAAAAATATCACATTTTGGAGATTTCCAGATTTCTGGGGTCAGGCAAGATATGAAAAATACATGGGCAAGAATGGAAAGACTGAAAAAAAACCTGATTGAAATTGGAACCATAAAAGATAAGATAGATTTTGGATCACTGTTTGCAGTCTTTATCATGATTTATCTGTGATCTGTAGCAAATCATCCAGTCTAACTTTGGATCACAACCATGGCAGTTCTTTTGATGACATGGCTAATAAATTTTTCCCAATAAAAATAAAATTCCCTGAGCCAGTTAAAATTGGTATGATTTCTTGGCCAGCCCGATTACTGTAGATCACAAATTCCTATGCTAGCAGTTAACCACTGTCACTTCACAACAGAGCTTAGCTTTTTGGCATAATAATAAATAATAATAATAATAATAATAATACTAATACTAATAATAATAATAATAATAATAATAATAATAATAATAATAAGAAGAAGAAGAAGAAGAAGAAGAAGAAGAAGAAGAAGAAGAAGAAGAAGAAGAAGAAGTAGTAGTAGTAGTAGTAGTTGGAAGGCACCTTGGAGGTCATCTAGTCCAACCCCCTGCTCGGGCAGGAAACCCTATACCGTTTCAGACAAATGGCTGTCCAGTCTCTTCTTAAAAACTTCCAGTGTTGGAGCACTCACAGCTTCTGGAGGCAGGTTGTTCCACTGGTTAATTGTTCTAACTGTCAGGAAGTTTCTCCTTAGTTCTAGGTTGCTTCTCTCCTTGACTAGTTTCCATCCATTGCTTCTTGTCCTGCCTTTGGGCGCTTTGGAGAATAACTTGACTCCCTCTTCCTTGTGGCGGCCCCTGAGATATTGGAACACTGCTATCATGTCGCCCTTTGTCCTTCTCTTCATTAAACTAGACATACCCAATTCCAGCAGCTGTTCCTTATGTTTTAGCCTCCAGTCCCCTAATCATCTTTGTTGCTCTTTGTACACTTTCTAATCTCATCTCCTAAGAATATTCCTTATAGATACTTAAAGTGTGAAATACAAATCTGTTTCTTTAGAAATATATTTATTATCATCTAAAGAGACATGCTTTTAAATTTCTTTTGTACCTGTAGTGCAGTTCTTGTAAGAGAATGCCATGGGATCTCTTTACTCGTTAGAATTAAATTTATTTATATTTCTTTTTTGAAGTTCTGAAGTGCCCAAAATTCAAACATTTCATTTCATTTTTATGAATATGGAAATTAAATATTAAAGTTTAATTAGGTAAAGACCTTGAATGTACTACTTCCAAACCATAAATCTGTTTCCCTCATATTCATATAAGCAGCTTATTACTATACTTTATCAGTAAGTCTTGAGAAACAATTAAAGCAGAAAACCCAATCTATGATAGAGTGTGGCCTTGATGCATGACAAAAGAATCATGATTATTAGTTTTTGCTTTAAGGAATATATTCTTCTGTCAGTTTTAGAAGAGTTAAATTCTCTATTAGGAAAGGCAGAATTTTGCTTAGTGAGAAATATATGCAAAACATTTCATGATTGAAATGAGGAATATAGAAAACTTGTTCTGAGAATAGAACAGTCTATTTCTTTTCCAGACTACATTGTTTTGGAAGTATTGTGGTTAAGTTAACAGTAGCCTGGAAATATTGTCCCTGTTTTCCAGAATTTAATCCTTTCTGGAAAACTGTCAGGCGCGCGCACACACACACACACACAGAGAGAGAGACAGAGACAGAGACAGAGAGACAGAGAGAGAGAGAGCGCAGCATGAAACAAGGAAGAAGGAAATCTAGGCTTACTGTTTCATGAAAACACTACAGGCCTTGTTAGTCTTCATTCTACTGTGTGTTGTGTGCATGTAAAAGGAAATAAAGTGGAGACTGGGAACCTTGAGTTCAATAATGAAAAATAAAGCCTCACTAGGTAGACCACATCAATTACACAGGAAGGCTAAAATAACTTTATTTTATTTTATTTTGAAAAAGCACCTTTGAGACAATTGTGACCTGAATGACTGAGAATACCCACAGATACCTTTATTAATATTGGTTATAGAAACAGAAACTTGCAGATTTGATTGTGCAGTATTTCCTCCTCCTTATACTCCAGTGTATTAGGAAGGTGTCTGTCTGAATCACCTCTGAGTGTTATCTGTTTATTGCGAACTACAAATACATTTCATCCTTCACTAGATCTTGCATATCTTTATCAGGGTCATCTTCCTAATTGTCTACAAAGCCTCATTTTGACAGCTATTTTGAGTGATTGAACTGGAAGTGCCTATAAAAATGCTCGCAAAATTTCAGATATACCCTTTGGTCCAAGAGTTCCCTTCCCTTCAGGCATGTCAAACTCGCGATGTCACATGACGTCGCATGACGTATCGCGACTTTTTCCCCATTGCCGGCAATGAGGTGGGTGCAGTTTCAGCGTGACGCATCCAGCCCGTGGGCTGGCAGTTTGACATGCCTGCCCTAGTTCAACCTCCAAATGTTGTTGATAATAAATGAACTCACACTCCATGGCCATGTATTGCTGTAGGCTGCGTCTTGGATTGAAAGCATCATCTTTTTAGGGATGGTTGATGAGAAAGCGGTCAGGTAGCAAATCCAAACAACTGTGGATCAGGCAGATTATCTGGACCTCTTCCAATCAGTTTCAAACCTAAGCATGGGACCAAAGCAGCATTGATTGCACTTGTAGATGATCTTTGACAGAAATGGGATGTTGCACACATCCTTGCTCTCCTTGATCTCTTAGTTGGTCTTGTCGCTGTTGATCATAGTATCTTTTGGAACTTTCAGGGATTCAGAGCCAGCAGCATTATGTAGGGCTAGTTCTCTTCCCTTTAGCAATTATTCCAGACAGTGTTAATAGCAGGATAAAGGTCTTGCCAGTGGCTGCGGCTTTGCAGAGTGCTGTAGGGTTCAATACTCTCTACTCCAGTGTAACATCTGCATGAAGTTGCTGGATGAGATAATCCAATAGTATGGAATGAGATTTCATCAATATTTCAATAATGCCCAACTTTATATCTCCACCCCAGGCTGTTCAAGTGATGTGGTAGAGGATCTGTCTCAGTGTCTGGACGTTGTGGAGGGTTGGATGGGGCAGTCCATTAAAGTTGTCATCTGGCAAGACCCAGAGAGAGAAGTTTTTTTCTGTCCTTCTACCTTCCCTATGAAACATTTTCCCCCCAGAAATGAGATGGGCAGCTAGGTTAACCTTTTCTGGGCCCTGAAGATGTGGATGTATTCCTGCTCTTGGAGTCAGAGTGTCTGTTGGAGCCTGTGAATTAGTGTTATTGAAGTATTTGTATTGGAATTTTTAGAAAGGTCTCAGCTGCTGACTGCATATTATTTCCGTTTTTGTTGTTTTATGCTGGGTTTTACTTGTTAGCTACCCAGAGTCACTTGTTTGAGATGAGCAGCCTTATAAATGGAATGGATAAATAAATACTCTTTAGCATCTGGACAACTCTTGGTAAGGTTTCCCAAGAATCTCTACTGAATCTATTATACCAGGGGTCTTCAAACTCAGCCCTTTTATGACTCATGGACTTCAGCTCCCAGAATTCCTCAGCCAGGCATGTATTATACTAATGCACTATATTATACTAATGCATCACTACATACATGCAAAACTCTTTTTAAGATTAAAAAGCTGACTCAAGTCCTCTTTGGACAAACAATTTCATCTTAATCATTGTTTTTTAAATTCACAATCTATTTTTAGTCTAAGCTGCTGGTAGAGAAATAACATTCCTGCACTTCAGTAGCTCTTTCAATTTTTTCAGATAGAAGTGTGTTTCATGAACACTTTCATTAACCTTTGGTTAATAAATATTAACAGTCTGTTAAATAAAATGCCTAATTCTCTAATAAAGGAAGCAAGAATGTACTTTAAGCTTGTAAGAAACATTTAAGTAATGTTGGAACAGCACATTGAAAGTAATCAAATTAACCTCAAGCATCAGTATGTTTTAAAAAATAAGCCTTGCATGAAGTATACATGAAGGCAATTCTGTTTAAATCCAAAATATAAATTTTCTACTCCTGACAATGGTGATATTGCAAATGAAAATTTATACTGTCTCTGATTTTCTGAGATTTTCAATTTTATCAAAAAAAAAATCTACCTATAGGGATGTACCTACAAGAGAATTGTTAATTTTGAATGTAATAGTGAATTTAAGACTTCTCTAGTTGTGAAAATCTACACCAGTCTTCCATGTTTGTATAGCGTGCAGTCTATTGAAATGCTCTAGGTTGGTGCCGTACCAAATTACTGTTATTGAGAAAGTGACTTCTTTTGTAAATTGCACAGGGAGAACTTCTAGACAGAGGAGTTATTGCAAAATTGTTGTTCCTACAAAGGAATAGAACTTCATCCCATCCAAAAGACATAGTTCAAAGAAGGGGAGCTGATATTAATGAAATAATAAGGCTGCCTAATTATGGTATCTAGCACTGAACCCAATTTATTTTTTGCCATATTGGTAGCCTGAAGGGAGCTTTTATTATTTATCAAACTTCCCTTCTTCTTTTTAAAAAAAACATTTATAGGGCATAACAACAACAACAATAATAATAATTGGAAGGGACCATGGAGGTCATCTAGTCCAACCCCCTGCTGAGGCAGGAAACCCTATACCATTTTGGACAAATGGCTGTCCAGTCTCTTCTTAAAAGCTTCCAGTGTTGGAGCATTCACAACTTCTGGAGGCAGATTGTTCCATTGATTAATTGTTCTGTCAGGAAATTTCTCCTTAGTTCTAGGTTGCTTCTCTCTTTGATTAGTTTCCATCCGTTGCTTCCTGTCTTGCCTTCAGGTGCTTTGGAGAATAGCTTGACTCCCTCTTCTTTGTGGTAACCCCTGAGATATTGGAACACTGCTATCATGTCACCCCTCACCCTTCTCTTCATTAAACTAGACATACCCAATTCCAGCAACCATTCCTTATGTTTTAGCTTCCGGGACTCTGATTGTCTTTGTTGCTCTTCTCTGTACTCTTTCTAGAGTCTTAACATTTTTTTAACAGCGTGGTGACCAAAACTGGATGCAGTATTCCAAGTGTGGCCTTACCAAGGCATGTAAAGTGGTATTAATACTTCACGTGATATTGATTCTATTCCTCTGTTAATGCAGCCTAACAGTGTTGGTATTTTTGGCAGCTGCAGCACACTGCTGGCTCTTATCTAAGTGATTGTCCACTAGGTCTCCGAGATCCCTGTCACAGTTGCTACTATTGAGCAAGGTACCACCTATATATACTATACCTGTACATTTGGTTTTTCTTGCCTAAATGTAGAACTTTACTTTTTTCACCACTGAATTTCATTTTGTTAGATAGCGCCCAGTGTTCCAGTTTGTTCAGATCCTCCTGTATCTTCAGCCTATCTTCTGGAGTGTTGGCTATTCCTGCCAACTTGGTGTTGTCTGCAAATTTGATGAGTGCCCCATCTATCCCCTCGTCCAAATCGTTGATGAAGATGTTGGAGCACTGGGCCTAGAACAGAGCCCTGGGGCAGCCCACTACACACTTCCCTCCATGTAGATGCAGTTCCATTGAGGACCACACACTGAGTATAGCCGGTCAGCCAGCTATGAATGCATCTGGTGGTGATGCTGTCTAGCCCACATTTTTCTATCTTATCAAATAGTAGGTTGTGATCTACTTTATCAAATGCCTTACTGAAGTCCAAGTAAATTATATCCACAGCATTCCTCTGGTCCACTAATTTTGTCACTTGGTCAGAGAATGCAATAAAATTTGTCTGGCATGATCTGTTTTTGACAAACCCATGTTGGCTTTTAGTAATGAGTTTGTTTGCCTCTAGGTGTTCGCTGATTCATTGTTTGATTATCTTTTCCAGAATCTTCCCAGGTATTGAGGTCAGGCTGATAGGTCTGTAGTTTCTTGGATCTATTTTTTCCCTTTTTTGAAGATGGGAACTACATCAGCTCTTTCCCAGTACTTTGGTAGTTCCCCAGTGCTCCAGGATCTTTGAAAAATATAGTTCAGTGGGTCTGAGATCACATCTGCCAGTTCCTTGAGAACCTTGGGGTGTAATCCATCTGATCCTGGTGATTTGAAATCGTCTAGGCTGGATAGGTGCTCGCTTACCATTTTCTTGCCTATCTTGTGTTTCTAATTATTTTTATGGTACTGTTTTTGATGGGTTGGACTGTTTTTTTCCCTTTGTGTAAAGACAGATGCAAAAAGTGAGTTAAATCTTTCTCCTTGTTGCTTGTCACCTTCTTGCCACTTTCTCCCACTAATGGACCAATCATTTCCTTAACTTTTTTCTTGTTTTTTATATGTTGAAAGAAGCTTTTTTGTTATTTTTTACTTTGGTCACAAGCCTTAGTTCATTTTGAGCCTTAGTTTTCTTCACTTAATCTTTGCAGGCTCGGACTATTTGCTGATATTCTGCTTTAGTTATGTGCCTCTCTTTCCACTTTTTATACTTGTCCTTTTTATCTTTCAATTTATCAGAGAGTTCTTTATGCAGACATGCTGGTTTCTTTTGAGAGCTGTTATTTTTCTTCTTTGTTGGTATTGTGCTAGACTGGGCTTTTATTATCTCATTTTTCAAAATTTCCCAAGTTTCTTGAGTTGTTTTCCCCTTGAGGATTCTCATCCATGGAATCCTTCCCAAGCTTATTGAAATTAGCTTTCTTAAAATCCAAGATTCTAGTTTGATTGTGTTCTATTGCTTGTGCTTCCAGAACATTGAATTCCAATATTGCATGATCACCCACCCCCCAAGGTTCTTGTATCTTCAGCAACTTCTATCATTTCATCTCTGTTAGTGAGGATTAGATCCAAAATGGCTAATCCCCTAATTCCCTTCTCTACTTTTTGAGAGACAAAGTTGTCTGCTAGGTTTGTCAGGAATCTGTTTGATCTTCCACTTGGTGCAGTTTGTCTCCCATTTGATGTCAGGGTAATTAAAGTCCCCCATTATCATTGTGATGTGCTTCCTGCATACCTTGGTTAGCTGACTAGCAAAAAGTTCATCTATTTCCGCTGTTTGGTTGGCTGGCCTATAGTATACAACTATGGCAATGTCATTCCCCCGCCCCTTTTATATTGACCCAAATGCATTCAAGACAGTTTTCATCATTGTTGTGTTTTATTTCTGTAGAGATGTAGTTATTTCTCCACCTCCTCTTTTATTTGGTCTGTTTCTTTTAAATAATTTAAATCCCTCTAGTTGTGTGTTCCATTTGTGGGTTTCATCCCACCATGTTTCCGTAATGGCAATAATATCATAGCTGCCCTCATTTACCTGAATTTCTAGCTCACCCTGTTTACTGTTCATATATGGGTGGCATAAAGGTTTTGTGTCTAAGCAGGTATGCTGAGCTGGTATGAAGCAGCAGAGAAAAAATACTTTCACCCCTCCCCCCAAAAAAGAGTGGGGAGGATGAATAACAGGCTGAGGTATGGCCTTGAAATGCAGTTGTGCTGCCCCAAAGGCAAATAAGCTGCCCAGAATATTAACTAGAACTGTTTTGGGACAGTTGAAGGAAGCATTTTGACTGGCCCAACCTAGGATGTAGGTGTGCTGAAATCTAAATACATCACCTCCTCAATGGCTGAAGGACATGCTGATGATTTGAGTTGTAAAAGGAGAGAGAGGGAGAGAGGGGGAGGGAGAGAGAGGAGGGTGAAAGAGAGAGAGTGAGGGAGAAAGGGAAGGAGGGATGCAAGGATGCCATGTTTGAACCTGTACTGCTTTGAGGCAGAAAACACCTTGGTTGTGGTAACTAGAAAGAGACATTGTTCTGTGTGTATTCTGGGCCATTTGAATGAACAGATGCCAGTTTCTGGATGAAAAGGAGGGAGAAGATGCTGGAAGGCTGCTTCCCGGGGTAGAGAAGACAAGACCCAGACAGAGGGATATGTTTCACCCCAAATCCAAGGCAGGAGGGGAGTGAGCAGCATGACTCCCTACAGATGGATGATGCACCTTTTGGGGAAGTTGCACACTGGGAAGGTCTGGGCAGAAGACCCATAGAGAGGTATGTCACACAACATACAGAGCAATAGTTGATAAGGTCCAAAAACCATTATTTATTTCTCTTAGTGAAACATGGGGGGGGGGTGAGGAGGAAGAGAAGGAAAGAGGGGGAACTTGGTACTTATGCTATTTGTGGCTGGTTGTTAGCAAATAGCTTTCTGGAAGAGAGTAGGAAAAATATCAAAGTGTAAAGTTTGAACACTATTGTTTTTTCAATCATTCCTGTAAATAAACCTGTATGTAATAAAAGAAAGAAAAAAGCTTCCATCACTGCTTAGCAATTGTCCTCCTTAAAGACATCTACACACCAGTTATAAAAGAACTCTCAGTAACGCTATGGCAATCTTCAGTGCTGATTTATATCTACATTTTTTTAACAATTGCAATACTGTCTTTACATTATTGAGATGTTCCTGTATGAAAATATCCAATCATATTAGAATTGCACTTGGTTTATTGTAAGACAAAATATGGAAGGACTCATAGAGGTCGACCAAACCTGACAGTATATCCAACCTGCTTCACACTACACAAGCCTGGTTTCTCCTTGTACCTACTTCTTCCTTGCTTCCTGTTGCTGTTTCTCCAATGAAGTGCTCTCTTGGTATATATTTTGCTTTGGCACCATTCAACCTGCCTCCACCCAGACTCTTCCTCACCTCTCTGCCATTGCTTCTCTCCTGATGGGTGCCTGGCTGCCAGCATCTCCACAAGCTGCATCTTGCCTGCTTCACAGGCATTCTTCCCCATCACTGAAGCCGATGGGCTGAGTAAGGGCCTATGGCTGATATGTATCTGTGTACCTCTATGGATAACTACTTGCAATTAGATATTGTTTTCACCATGCCAAAATCCTTCACTCTGCATAGAGGCTTGAAAGGAATTCACTTCTCCATTTCTATTCTTCCTTTTGTAGAGTATATAGAAATGTGAGATGAAACTAATCTAACACAGATTTAAGCAAATTTAATTTGTTACTGACAAGATTGAGTTGGGAGAAAATTGATAACATTGTGCTGTTGAAAGGTACAGGTAGTCCTCGACATAACGACCACAAAATTTCTGTTGTTAGGTGAAATATTTATTAAGTTAATTTTGGCCTAGTTTTACGACCTTTCTTGTCACTCTTGTTAAATGAATCACTGCAGGTAAGTTAGTAACATGGTTGTTAAGTGAATCTGGCTTCCCCATTGACTTTGCTTGTAAGAAGGTGATCACATGACCCCAGGACACTGCAACTGTCATAAATATGTGCCAGTTGTCAAGCATCCAAATTTTGATCACGTGACCATGGGGATGCTGCAACAGTCGTAAGTTTGAAAAGCCGTCATAAGTCACTTTTTTCAGTGCTGCTGTAACTTTGGTCACTAAATGAACTGTTGTAAGTCGAGGACTGCCTGTACTGCTGAGGCACAGAGTCCAAAGCAGTAACTTGGGAAGTCCTCTAATTTTGTTGTTGTTAGCTGCGAAGTCGTGTCCGACTCATCGCGACCCTATGGACAACGTTCCTCCAGGCCTTCCTGTCTTCCACCATCTTCCTGTCTTCCACCTCTAATTTTACCTCATCCAAATCAAAAGGAGAGAGGGGGGAGGGGCAAGGAGAGAGGTCAGATTTTAGCATATACCTAGGATCAGTTCATGGCTCAGGTGACATGTGGAGGGATTAATTTATAACACAACAGCAGAGGTAACCTCAGGATTGAGACACAGGGCTGTAAAAAGCAACAAAATGTAGGATCAAAATAGAAAATTGGATTGGAAAGTAAGATTAATAATTTACAAATGGATGTTAGCAATTTGAATAATTTGCAGGCATGAATATGAAAATGTTTACCAAAATGATATAACTTAAGAGGATTAAAAAAAGGTTCAGAAGAATTTTAAAAAAACTTGAGTCATGGCTATTTTTTTTTAAAAAAAATAAAGGATATGAAGGTAGAAAAAATCAATTTGACAAAATCAGCAGGTTTTTTTTAAAGCATTTGTTTTATAAAACATTGCTGGAACATACTAGAAACAGACTTAACCCTGATGGAATATTAAAATTTTGGAGTGTTATCTAGGATAACCAATAAAAAAGATCAGCATGGATAATGGAGATTGAAAAATGCATTAGATCAGTAAAATAGATAATGTGGTCATAACATCAAAAATGATTAAAAACCAAACAAAAGATATTAAGTAGAGTGCATCAGGAAATGATGAACTACATGGATTTTGGCTTAAACATCTGGTGACTTTCTATGAAATATTGATTATTTGGTTTAATGAAATATTACAGATTGAAATCATTGAAGAATGGATAACAATTGATGCAACATTTTAATAAGCCAGGGGCAATTAGGCCCATCAAGGTCAAGTTTCTACTTGTAAATTAGCAACAAAAGTTAATTGCCAAATTTGATAAAGAACAAAAGAACAAAACACTGTACAGTAAAAAAACCTCCACTTACAGTAACACAGGTTGCAAACCTCTTTGTTTTATGCTTTGACCAGTAGATGGTGACACTGTTTTGAAATCCTGGATTGTTTAAGAATTGTCTTTAGCTCTGCTTTTTTCAAAGTAGCAATGCTACTTTGAGCTTCTCAGAAGATTGGTAATAAATTTTCTTTCTGATGACATTTATTTGAACTATTGACCTCAATTGTAATGTATTCAGAATATGAAGGATTTATTCTTTTCTAAGTTTTGATTTCATTAGGCAATGTAGCCCCAAAAGAGAAAATAAAAATAAATAATCCCAAATTAGGCCAGATCTTTTTTCATTTTGAAAAAGAAGACAGCAAATTGGAAAAGGTAGTAAGTAAATAATCAGGTTATGAGACTATACCTGGCAATCTGGGTCATCCTTACGGCACATATTGCATCATATTGTTCTAGGTAAACAAATATGGAATTGAACTAAAATCTATTACAAAATCTGACATAGCCATTTCATTCTGCTTGATGAACACAAAAGCTTACATTCTTTAATTAGCCAACAGACAGTGGGATGTTTCAAAACTGGGAATCTACTCTGAAAATAATAACAACATCAACTCCAAAGTTAAATCCATGTGGAATCCATGCTCAATGCAACTGGACCCATAGATAGTTCCCCACAAACCCAGAAATATTTGGATCCCAACCTGTGCTGGACACTTAAATATTATCATTACCATCATCTCCAAGGTTTCAGATTGTAGTCTGTTGTGTGATCCTATGATATGTATGACAGACACATTTGGAAATGACTACTGTCCTGAAATCCATGAAAACTGACGTTAATAGTTAACATTAAAAGGAAAACAGAATTCTACTGTATAGGAACTGTTAATTATATTATTCACACATATTAGAATAAATCTCTAACTCTTCTATATCAGAGAGACAATCCCATAAAAAGACCTAAACATATCACAGTCCTATTCATAGTAGCATTTTGCTTAATGGAACAGAATGTACAACAGCTACTTTTGAAGCACCCATCACATTACTACAGCCATTCTTAAACACTTGGACTCAATCACACCTTTTCTCAGTTTTGAATATTGTCAAAATCCTCCCCCCTCTTCAAAACCCATACAAGAGTCTTGACAGAGATTTAATGGCAACAATCCTTTAGCGTTACCCCCAGGATATGCCCAAAACTACCATAATGGCTTGTTTCCTGAACTGAATGAGAAATTACAATCCCATTCAATTTGTAAAGAATAAAAAAATATTAAGAACTGTGGCCTTGAACCTCGAAGTGGAGCCGAGAGGAGATACTTGTGGTTTTTAGTATGCTCTGGGTGGGAGGAAGAATATATTGCCTGAAGTCCAGCTGGGAAACTGGATGAATCCTTTTGAGAATCCTGTCGTGTGATGCAAGAAGTAATTGGATTGGGAAGAAATAGGCTAGCATATTTTGACTGACAACCAATTATCCTCGAATTGCACAATAAAATACATATAGTGGAGGACCATAGAATTGTTGTCCTTTGGTGCACCATATTGAATTTCTGGGATGTCCTGGAGATAAAATAGCCTTAGGATTCTGCTGTGAATGACCACCTACAACTTACAAGGGTAGGGCTATCATTCCTAATCGTTTTTCTCAGTAGATTTTATTTTTATTTATTTTAATCCCATTTATATCCCGCCCTTCTCCAAAGACTCAGGGCGGCTTACAATTTTAAGCACAAATCAATGTGCTTAGCAATAGCCTTCATATATGCCTGCTTATTAGGGGCATTATTACAAAGTCAGCTTATTGCCCCCCAACAATCTGGGTCCTGATTTTACCTACCTCGGAAGGATGGAAGGCTGAGTCAACCTTGAGCCTGGTGGGATGCGAACCTGCACTAATTGCAGGCAGCTGGTGTTACTTAAGGAGGCATCAGCCCACTGCTCCACCAAGGTTCCTAATACATACCATTCATTTTCATTTATACGAGCTACCGAATTATTCTAGCAGGTTCACTCCTTCCTGGCTTTTCATTGCTTAAAGATAAAAGGATAAACGAAAATAAAACCCGTGTGTATTCCTAAAGAGAAGGGTGTGCAGTTTATGCCTTCGGGAAAGGAAAGGGGAGGGGAGGGGGCATTTTTTCACCAGCATCTCTCTTCGCTGCAATGTCTCCATTCCTCCAGTCCAGACGTTCATTCGTCAAACCGAGAAGAACGGGTGCCAACAAACTCACGCCCGATAAGAAAAGTTTGCCGAGGCGGAGAAAGACTGCTAGCCTTAAAGAAAGCGGCCTTTCTTCTCCTGCCGGTTAAGGCAGGCGATACTCGGCTCCGCTCTTGCGCTCCCATCAGACTTGGCCAGGGGTCGGCAACCTCGGCTCTTTTATGACACGTGGACTTCAACTCCCAGAATTCCTGAGCCAGCATAGCTGGCTCAGGAATTCTGGGAGTTGAAGTCCACGAGTCATAAAAGAGCCGAGGTTGCCGACCCCTGGACTTGGCCGTCGGGCGGCGGGCGCAGAAGAGCCGCCCGGGAGCTCCGCAACCAGCCCGCCGGCCACACGGCGAGCTGGAGGCTTTCTGCCGATTTCAGCTCCTCCCCCTCCCCGCCCTTTCCTGGGACCCAACCACCGGCCTGCGGGTTTTCTGACTAAACCTCACTGGGCCTGGATAACTGCAGCAACGCGCGTCATCCGCCCCCGATTGGCGGGGCTTCGGGCGTCGGGACATGCCCTCCTTCGCTCTGATTGGCAGAAGGTGGGAAAGCCCGCCCCGCTTTCCTGGAAAGTTCTTGGAAATCTATCAAAGGTATTTCCTTGAACTGAGAGAGAGAGAGAGAGAGCGAGCGACCGGAGGGAAGCGCTGAATTAAAATGAAAGCACGCGACTTTTCAAATCATTCGGGGCAGCTCTCTTGATAACGCTTCTCTTTCCACTCGAGGGATGCGGGTGTGTTGTTTTGTTTTGGATGCGGGATTATTTCTGACCTTAGGAGACCGCCAAGCCTGAAACGAAGGTACCTGGAACGGCCCCTTCTATTTATACGTTTCTTTCTTTTTTTGTGCCTGTCGGAATAGTGATGTGAATACAATACAATTCCAGGAATCCACCACTTCCTGGAAGAGATTAAAAGGGCGCAAACAAAAGATTACTGAGTAGTGGTTTTCCCCCCTTTCGGCTCCCCGCGATCCGCATTTCTTCAAGAGCCGGCGTCGAGGCAAAACGGCTGCCCGGTCCGCTCTCTTCTTCTCCCCGAACTTTTACGCGGGGAGAGGTTTATTTATTCAGGCAGGTATTTATTATAATTTTTTTTATTATTCTAGTTTTTTATTCGAGGCGACTTTCCACGCCACCGAGAAGGAGGAGATTGTTTCTCAAGTAAACGTAATTTTTAATATATATATATATATATATATATATATTATTGGCATATTTGAAAACTCAGCCGGAGTTCACTGAAAAAAAGAGCTGCGATCCCAGGCATTTTTCCGCGTGACTTTGATGCGGGAAAGACAACTTATTTTGTGTGGGCGATTCTTCAGGGCATTTCAGAAACCTTGTTGGGACACTTCTGGATTTCTGGAAACTTGCGGACGGACTGTGGCAGCCTTCTGTTTAGGAACAAAGAAGAAGCGCGGCTTTCCCCCATTTCTCTGAAGATTTGAGGCTCTTTCCTGGGTCCTTGGAAGTGACATGATCCTCTGCGTTCAAGGGTAAGTTTCTTTACAAACAACGACTTTTTTAAAAAAATACAGGTGGGGTCCTCTAAAAGCTTGCTCTGAAGCCAGTCCAGCTTTCAGTGACAGTTTACTCCAGCTCTCTAGAATTTTACTATTACAACCACAAGAAAAGGATAGCAAATGGATTCTCCTACCCTGGTTTTTTTTCTTTTTCTTTGTAAAATTATGGGCTTCCACTCAAAATCCGTGGCCCCGTTGACGGTCATTTCTAACCTATCGGAAGTCTTCACATTTTCTGTACTTTTTCATTTAAAGCAAAGCTCAGTAGGGATTAATTATGTACTCCACCACGTTTAGAGGTCTCTGAAAGTGAGCCTTTGTTATATAGTTATAAAGAAATACGTCTTCTAAAGTGAAATGTCTTTAAATCCAACTAAAATGAAAAAAAAGGTGGGGCAACCGTCAAGAAACGGAGAAGTCCAGATCTGATCTGGGTTAGAGCACTTTGCTTTGAATAGCAGAGAATGCCTGATTTGAAATGCCAACTCATTATGTTGAGGACAATTAACCAGTGGAACAGCTGGCCTTCCTTCAGAAGTTGTAGGTGCTCCATCTGTGGGGGGTTTTCTGAGAAAAGACTGGACAGCTACCTAAAATGGTCCAAGGTCTCCTGCTTGAGCAGAGGGCTGGACTAGAAGACCTCCAAGATCCCTTCCAGCTCTGTTTTGATTGATTATGTTATTAGTTGCGATAGAATAAACCTACACAGATTATGACAGTGGATAATAAGTGTGTGTGCATATTTGTGTGAGAGGTCAAACATACGAGGCTAAGCAAGGGCAGTTTCAGTGTGACTATTCAGAAGTCAAGGCCATTGAACCAACTTGTAAATAAGCGTGTACAGAAATGCTGCCTTTAGGGTAATACACATTGGACAGTTGGGGTGCCTTCAGTTTAATCTTCAGGTTCTTCTCTTACTATTATACATGTTTCTAGTAACAAATCTTGTGTATTTATATGTTTACCCAACCTAACATTTATTGTTTCTTGGGTCATTTATAATGCAAAATGATTACATTGTTTCTTTGAATCTTATATGGGCAGGCCAACCAACAACTAAGCATGGTGGGGTCTACTGGGGTGGGTGCAGGAGGGTGGGGGTCATCAGATCCCAGCTGGGGGAAGGCAAGGGGGTCTGGCTAAGGGGGGTGGGAGGGCCAGAATGCCTCTGCGGAAGAAAGTCCCCCCCCTGCTGGCCAAGCCCCTCATCCACACTGTGGTCATGTAAGATTGCATAGAAGGGGCACCGGGCAGGGGGCTGGGGCAGCAGCTGGCAGGTGGGAATCAGAGCCTCCATCTCCCTTACGCAGTGCAGCCCCATCGGTGTGGGCGGAGACAGCCCCCGGTATGGCTGGAAAGGAGCCCTCACCTGGTGCGGGCCCTGTCTACACGGTGGCTCTGACTTCCTCATGCTTCTTCGAGCCCCTTGACCAGCCAACCATACAGGGAAGCATGAGGCAGGGGTGGTGATCCCTGCATCGCCAAGCCCGGCCGGCAGCAAATCTGGAAGCGAAGTGGAGCCCCATCAGCACGGGCAGAGACGGCCCCGGGACGGCCAGAAGGAAGCCCTTGCCCGGCTGGTGCCCATCCACTCGACAGCTCTGATGGGGGCGGCTTCTGCTGCTGCTCCAACCAGTCAACCATGCAGGGAAGCAGAAAGGGCAGCTGGTGCGCGAAATCCGCTGCCTCGTCGGGCTGCCAGTGAGCATCTGAGGTGGCTCCACTCCGCCCACACCGATGGGGCTGCCATGATGCAGGACAGTCAGCAGGCTGTGGCTGCTGACGGACACCGTCGGCCCCCATGTGCACTTGCTGGCCTCTGTGTGTGAGGGCAGATAGTGTCAGGCAGCAGCTGCTCCAGCCCCTGCCTTGCCTCGTCTTGCCCTGTGGCAATTGGCACACCCACCCTGCTTCGCCTTGCCTCACCCCTCAGGACGAGCCTCTGGCCCACCCACCAAAGACCCCCTGGATCTCCCCCAACCGTGCCCAGTCCCCACAGCCATCCCTCCCCACGAGCATCATCAAGGTGACCACACCCACCATGCCCACCCTGCACCCAGCAATAAATAAATGGGTTTTGGGTTGCAGTTTGGGCACTTGGTCTGTAAAAGATTCGCCATCACTGTCCTATAGACATTAAGGCGTTGTCCATTTAAAGCTGTTCTAAATAAGTATTAGTATTTTTTATTTCTTAAAAGTTACAAAAATTGGAGTATTAGACATAGTACAATCATATTTGTTTTTTATGTTTAGAATCCATGTTATGCTTTTTATATTATATCTGCTTCTGAATTAATGCTGGATTAAAGTTATAGATTTATGCACACTAACCTGGAAACACTGTGCTGAATTACATCAGGCTTACTTAGGCATGTATTATAAAGTTGCATTTTAATTGTGGTAGTAGTTAGGTTAGTAGAAGGAGATATCTGATTTATCTATCACTTTGGATACATTACAGGGACGCGGTGGCTCAGTGGGTTAGGACGCTGAGCTTGTCGATCGGAAGGTCGGCAGTTTGGCGGGTCGAATCCCGAGTGCCGTGTAACAGAGTGAGCGCCTGTTACTCGTCCCAGCTTCTGCCAACCTAGCAGTTCGAAAGCACGTAAAAATGCAAGTAGAAAAATAGGGACCACTACGGTGGGAAGGTAACAGCGTTCCATGCGCCTTTGGCGTCTAGTCATGCCGGCCACATGACCACGGAGATGTCCTCGGACAAGCGCTGGCTCTTCGGCTTTGAAACGGAGATGAGCACTGGCCCCTAGAGTCGGAAACGACTAGCACGCATGTGCGGGGGAAACTTTACCTTTACTTTTACTTGGATACATTGTACTCACTAGAGCAGGGTTTCTCAACTTTGGCCATTTAAGATGTGTAGATTTCAATTCCCAGAATTCCCCAAACAACATGGCTGAATGTGGAATTCTGGGAATTGAACTCCAGACATCTTAAAAGTTTTCGAGATTGAGAAACACTGTTCTAGAGTGACATACAGTACAGAAGCCCAGTATCTTATCACAATGAAAATGAGAATGGCCTTGTAACCTCCAGTAAACTCCCTGGCTGCACAGGGATTTGAAACTGAAGGTTTTTAAGGCCAACTTTCCCAACTGCAGCAGACTCCTTTTTTAACCCTGATGTACACACTTTTCTGGTTCTGTCAATCTTCAACTTGACAATTCTGTTTGTTATTCAGTAGTTTGTCCTGAAGCTGTTTTGGCTGCTGTGGAGTCTTCCCCTGGAAGGTTGTCTTATTCTGGATGCATAATTCAGTATTGATGGCCACTTTGTCATATAGCAGTACTCACTCTATGATGTTTCGTAACTTACAACTCGGCAGTCTCTTGCACCATATACATCAAGACCCTAAGACAAAGAAAACAAACAAAAAAACATCTCCTTTAAGCCTCTCACCCAAAAAATAATTAAAATGAACTTGTAACTAGTTTGGTTTTAGGAGTAATACAGCTTTTAACTCCCTTATTTGAGAGTTACATGAGCAAACAAGAGGCTCTTAGCTCTCACTAGTTACCCAGAAGAGTTCTTGCTCATAGAATCCCCAGCCAAGTATTTATTCACTTAAGAAAATAAGATGGTTTACAATGGCGTGTGCCTTCTTTTGGCAAGGAAGCCCTAAGTTTGCCAGTGCCAACCACACTACTTGTATCATTAATTGTGAGAGTGAGACAGTATAATTACTTCATTTTCCATTTGTTCATGACTATGAACATTCATTTACAGGGCGGCAATAATGATGGAAAGAACAGTGACTTTAAATGGTGTACATGTTGAGGCCATGTTGGGGGAGGCAAATTTTATTTATTTATTTATTAATTTTATTTGTATACCGCCCTTCTCCCGAAGGACTCAGGGCGGTATACAAATAAAATTAATAAATAATAAATAAATAAAATTTGCCTCCCCCAACATGGCCTCAACACGTACACCATTTAAAGTCCTACTGTACATTTGCACTGGAAAACAACTGATTAGAGCAGATTCAGGATTCTTCTGCTCCTGAAATATTAGATGTTATGAAAATGGAGGAAGATTTCATTGACAGATGTGTCTTTGTAACTTGTATAGCTTTAAATATTTATATAGACATATAGAGGGCCAGCAATAAATGGAGATATAATGTGTAAAAAAAGTCAAGAAGTCCGAAATAGACTCAAGTCTTGTAGAGAATTAATAAAATAAAAAGGTTAAATTTTATCTCAGTTACAAATGGGGAAAAAAGGGGTAAGGTTTAAAGTCTCAGGTGAAAACATGATGGCTGCAAAACAACAGCACCAACATAATGTCAAAGACCCCAAATTCCCAAAGATCCTAGGAGTAGCAGCAGTGATCTTCATGAGTTATCCTTAGAAGGACTATTTGAAGATTAGTGATGGTCTTTCTGAAGAAATAGTCTGGAAACCTTTCATCCTACTGTATATTTGCAAAACAAACAAACAAAACCTCTAAAAAGCCACCCTCCCAGTGTTATGTCTTGTTTTCTCACATTTTATCACACCCACTTTAGACAGACAGACAGACAGACAGACAGACAGATAGATAAAAACCTAATTGCTGAAGTAAATGTAGATACTTTTCCTAAAATCAGCAACAGACTCGGCAGAAATTATTTCATTTAAACCAATTAGGATGCTGAATAAAGATACTATTCCTTACATGGAAAGGAATCTATATCAGGTTTGTGGAAAAAAGTTGAATTTCAATGTAGCATCTAAATTATTCCAGATTTTATCTAGAGGTTGATTTTTAATCATATTTGTCATTGAATCTCCTTTCTTGCTAGACACCAGGAAGTGTTTTATAGAAGTGATTTTTGAGTTCTCATATATATTTCCATTTTAGGGAGATGCAGAATGCTTATTGGTCAGGAAGTGGTAAAATTTACTTTCTTAATAAGAGAGTTTTCAGTTCCTAATGGATGTTTTTACTTTATGTCTGCTTTTAGTTGACTAATAGTTGAACTTGAGTATTAAACTGGAATAATTCCAAAGAAAGAAAAGGCTGAATACAGGGAAGGAAAAGAAAGATAAGAGATAATCCCTGCTTTCATTGGTAACACATTCATATTGCACACAATCAGTACTGGGTTATTGTTTTAACTATTCAAAAGAGAAACTATGTAAGCAAAGCAGAAAGGTATAGTACTGTTACTTGTGGGCTTGTTATTTGTGTAGTAAGTAAGTAAACTGGGTGTGTGTGTGAATGATCAAATTTCTATTAATGAAATATTTCCAGTCTTGTGAGCAGTTGGAAATAATTGTTAATGCATTTATCGGATAAGAGGGAAAGCACCAGTAGCAAAATACAACTGTGTGAAAATCTTTTGAAACTCATAGTCTCCAAGAATATCCTGTTACAGCTTAGACAAAATTACAGATTGGCACAGTGTAAACAAAATGCTTCTTTAATACACTAAAGCAATTTCACACAATTTGGAATGCTTAAGTGGCTCCTTAAAAGTCACCATGTGGCAGTGTATTTCTCTGAAATCATATTGTCAAGCATTCAGCTGCAAAGAGATTCAAATGCTACTGTCTAATAGTTGCTTCCTAGCAACTCTATAAGGTTGGATGTTACTACTGAAGATTGACAGTGGTCATCTGGATTGGGGGATACAGGAGACCAACTGGTCATGTATTTGGAGCCACCACAGGGCTATCAGGGTACAAAGGAGGCCTATATAAATGGCCTATAAATGGCCATTTCAGATCATCCCATGAGAGAGACTTTCAACATTCATATTTCATCTGCTGTTCATTTATACTTGATTAAATAGTCACATTTATTTTAATATTAAAATTAATATTTTAATTTTTGGATGGAATCTTTCCAAACACCAGCATGACTATCATAATGTTATATTTCCTTACCAAATTAAATTGGGGGAATTATCTTAAAGTTGCAAAGAAGCTAGCGACATCATTAAAGGTCCAGTGGAAAGTAACATTGAGCTAAGTGGGACATCCTTTGGAGGAAATATGCATAACCTTACACAGAGGGAGTCCAGAATAATATAAAACATAGGATGATAATTTAGCATAGAACTATTCTTTTACTTCATGCCTGGCTCACACATGTTCCTATATTTGTTATTGTGAAAAATTAATTTACCAATTTTCTGATTCAGGTAAGACGATCTTTTAAAGATTGGTAACCTTAAAATATAGGAAACAAAGAGTTTTTTTTAAAAAAATCCCTGGAAAGGTGGAATGTTTTCTAAGAATCTGTGTTATGTTTTTTTTTCTTTATCTGTTTGTGGTACTTGCAAAGCATGAAGATGAATTTTTAAATTTTATCTAAATTGAAAAAGACGTCTTGTTTTAAAACAAAAGGACTGATAAGTGAAGAACTTATGTAAGGATTAAAACAGCAAAGAATCCTGACCCCTTCTTTGCTTTGGTGACTGCCATTAATGCAATTGCCTTATTTGTGGAAATGAACTGTACAGACCAGGGTATGTGTTCTCCAAAGTAGTGATGTTGTGTTCAGCGTCGCATTCATTTCAGCCAGAAAAGGAGTAATCCAAAATGCTCTTCTTTTCAGATCCTATCCTTTGGTATCAGAGGAGAAACTCCGGAGGCTGTCAGTTGAAGGCCTTGCAGTGAATGTGTCAGAACAGATCATGCAGCCTCTATCCGTCACATCTTTACAAGAGCAATCCGCCCCTCCCTTGGTACTGCCCAGGCTCGAAAGCAACTCACCTCAAACACGAGACCCAGAGGAGGATCTGCTATGCATTGCCAGAACATTTTCATTTCTGCGAGAATCTGGTAAGGATCCAATCGGTACTTTTGATACTTGGAATAAGAACCTATTGTATGATGTTAAAAGTGCCCAGTTCCTTGCTGCTGAGGAAAGCATCTATATCTCCTTTAGGGCAGCGTGGATTTTAAAGGGCAGAATTCCAAAAAGGCAAAATGACTCCCCAATATGGTTAGCGGCAATTGTCTGGGGTTGCAATTCCATAGCTCTTTGTCCACAGACAAGCCCCACTCAACTCAGGGACACTTCCATCGCTCCTTGAATATATCATCCCAAAGCTGACTTCATAAATGCCTTTTCAAAAATCTGTGATACTTCCCCTTATGATAGTGTCTAAATGGTACTATTTCGGGAGGGAGTGCACAATAAATGCCACTATTTGTTCACAAATATATATGCCAATAAAATAGAAAATGAACCAATAAATGTTTCTTTTCCTGTTTTTTTTTTAAAAAAAATGAGTAGTTTGTCCTTCTTATCCATGTCTTTTCTGGGATTCTCTTCCAGGCTGGTATTGGGGTTCTATTACAGCCAATGAAGCTAAGCAGCAGCTCCAGAAGATGCCAGAGGGGACTTTTCTGGTACGGGACAGTGCTCATCCCAGCTACCTGTTCACACTATCTGTAAAGACCAACAGAGGTCCTACCAATGTACGCATTGAATACGCCGATAGCAAGTTCCAGTTAGATTCCAATTGCCTCTCCAAACCTCGGGTTTTGGCCTTCCCGGATGTGGTTAGCCTCATCCAGCATTACGTTCTTTCTTGTACTGTAGAGAGCAAGAGCGATGCTCCCTACCCGCCTCCCATGCCTTTGCCTCCCCCACAAAAGGAGATGATAGCATCGGCAGTACATCTGAAGCTCATCCGGCCGCTCAGCCGCAAGGACGTTGCCCTTAGCCTGCAGCACCTCTGCCGACTACAGATCAATCGATGCACTGGAAAGATAGACCAATTGCCTCTACCAAAGAGAATGAAGGACTATTTGAAGCAGTACCCTTTTCAACTTTAAAGGCAGCCAGTCTGATTGGGACAAGCAACTGAAATAACGCTGGAAAACATCCCATTCTGGCAACAGATTGACTTTGATCCATTGATGAGGTTATGTTCTTAAAAGGGCACAGTATATTAAATTGCCAAAGGAAGAGACTTTTTCCCATCGCCCTCTCCCTTATTTTTCTCAGTTACCTAATTTCATTCTTATGCCATGGAGGAGGCAGTATGCACAAGGTACACAAATCCAAGGCTAAAAGCTCAAGGCGATTCTCTTTTTTCTCTGCAGAAAGGAACTACGCTTGGCATGTGCAGACTACTTGAATTGGGCAGTCACAACTGGTGCAAGGAATGTTCAGGCCTCAGAACTGTATTATTTATTCCCACGGTACTCTCTTTTTTGTTATTTCTGAGTACATATAGATTGAATATTCCTTAATTTTGCAAGCAAATTTTTTAAGGATGGGCTCAAACCATAACTATGTGAGACAGTCTTGCAGTAGTTCATTATGGACTTGAATGAAGTCTTCTGGCCATTGGCTACTCTATAATCTGTCTTGATATCTTCATACTCAAATATAAGATAAATATATTGGAAGTGTATAAACGTTTGATTCCAGTTACAGTCAACATCCAGACTTCAGGGTTCCCATTAGGTTGATAAAGAAAAAACTTGCTTATTCAAGTTAATTGAGCTTGGATTAGTAAGCCTGCTTTTCTCCCTTTTTGAAGAGGCTATTCCTAATTTGAATCAATTAAATCCAAATGATGTTTTGTTAAAATTATACAGTGAAGATGCCTATATATCTGTCCTATGAAGCATAGTATTGTCCTTGGAGAAATGGTCACATCCTGAACTTTGTATAAAGTTCATTTCTGTAGCATTTTGTTTATATCTTTTGGGAGGGAAAATTCAGGAAATAGGCCATTTTTCTCCTATTACCATATTGGTGTCAACTTGTTAACTGAAATATTAACTCACATTATTGCTGTATTAGCACAAAGGAGCTTCAGGGAGAACACAATACAGTACCACCATTTTTGTGAGTACTCGCCCACTTTCATTCTGATGCTTGTCCATGGACAGAGAAGACAGCAGGAATTAAGTGTCACTCCAGCTTCCATCTTTTCCAGTTGCTCTGATGCACCTTATGTTTGTTAGATAGGAAGCTAAGACACTACATTGTTGGTTGTATAAGGGTAAGAAAGATTTATTGGCATTAATTCTGCCTTCCATTCCTTCCTCTGTCTTACAATAACAGTAGCTGAGGATGGAAAATTTGTGTTGTCAAAAAACTGTCCTTCATTCTATGTCAAATCCTCAGGAGAGTTATACATATTTTCATGGTTTTATAGTTCAACAGTGAATACCTCTGCTACGTGTGTGAGCTCCAGGAAGGGAATAAAAGTCTAGGGCAGTCTTTTCTAGCCTGGCACTCTTCAAAATTCTGGTTGGTATATTCTCAGCATATCTGAAACTGCCCTAGATACAACTTCAAACAAAAGGAGCAATATACTCCTTCAACAATCCAACGTGGCTTGGTATATTTAGTCAGCGTCCATTTCTTCTCGTGTTTTTTTTCCAGAATTTGTTGTATGTCTGGTTTTATTTTAGATACTTTAATAACTGACAGAATGTGTGTGTGTGAGAGAGAGATTTGTTGATCACGATGCTCTCCATTTCTGGAACAAGGGCAAATGAATGGGAGAATATCTATTAAAAAGAAAAAATACAATAAATGATATTTTTAAATACTAAAAATGTTTAAAGCATTCTTTTCTTCCAGTTGCACGCACAATTAACTTTTAGCCATTACTTGAAGTATAGAAGTGAGTATATCAAATGCATGTATGCTAATCTTGCCATTTTAAATATTGGCATTGATTTTTTTAAATAGAGTTAAACATTAGCATGAAATTGCCACCCTATTGCAGCAATTAGGATTGTCCCTCATCTCAGCCTTACAATCACAGTGTTTGGGGTGCTTTTTCCTGTTACCTGAGAGAAAAAATTGAAAGCTGCTGCAGTGATCCCCAGAGTGGAGAATTAGATCAGTGATCCCTCTGCACACATGGACTACCTGCTGTTTCTGTGCATGAAGTAGATAAACCAGATATGAAAAATGCCAAGTCATGCTAGCAGCAGAATGGCAACCTGGTGCATTTCACAGTCTAGACTCAACTTCCTTCAATCCCACACTATCAAATAGTGTGGCTGTGTTGTTGGAAATTGAAATCCAAAAACAATGAGGCTAACTTAGTAATACTAGCTTTTATGATGATGGTCCAATTTCCACAACTGGTCAATTTTTGTGGGGGTGGAGTGGGGTTGGAGGGATTAAGCATGCTGCAAGAATACCGGAATAACTGGTTAACCGATCAAGTCAACCAACTTAATAAAACTACAATTGATTAAGTCAAGAACAAGGTTACACTACACAGCACTACATTGTGCTATGGGGACACTTAAACTCAGTCATCTTAGACCTGGACAGAGAAATTGCTGAAAAAGTCCCATACACATCTAAAAAGCAATGCTGAACCAATGTTCAAAACCCCCTAATACCTACAATCTGCAAGCCATTCCACTCCAGATACGATTCTTGCAGATACACTTCCAACAAAGCAAAAATGGAGTGGGAAATGAAAGAGCTACAAAGAGATTCAGACTTGCATATGCTCCCAAATGTCAACAAACAGCCATCAAACAGAGCTGTTGTGCTGGCAAATTTAAGTAAGGAAGTTATGTAATAAACCAAAGCTAAGATGCAAGCTACCAACCTAATCTGGGAACATTCCTCCATCCCATGATGATCACAGAAACTGCACATATGGACATGAATTAGGTAAGACCAGGATACCACGAACTAGCCAAGTGTAGCAGAGCCCAAAGCATTCCTCACCTGCCCACCCACCCCCTTCTAAACACCCACTGGCAAAAAGTCTTGTTAAAGTGGAGCTGGGTGGGACAAGTGGGTGTCATCTCCCAGGATGACTAGAAACTTTGGACAACTAAAGCAGGAAAAAGGTGGGAAAGTTGAGCCACCAGCTTCGGAGGCCCACTCAACAAGAACTGCAAGGAAGCCTTCTCTTCATCCTTTGTCATAAAGAAGTTACTTAGAAGAAGGCTGAATTTCCAAAGCAGGTAGAAGCAAAACAAAGTGGTTGGTTGATTGTTAGAAGTGAGGGACAACTTCTAACAATGCAACTCAGGAGGTGCCTTTGGAGAAATGGTGGTCAAAATGGCATCATATCAAACATTCTTTGCCCAGCCCCTTTAAATAAGTACAAGGCTAAGTTGATTTAAGTACATACGGTAGTTGTTTTGGATACTGATGTCCCTGTTTGTATTGTAAAAGTTTCAGTATGTTTGGGAAAAAATTCTAGCAATGTACCTACTTAATAAAAGATTATATAGAAATGGCAGAAGCAGAGCCTAAACAGTGCTTAGGTTCCACTTTCTGCTCTCTTCCTCCTGTTGAAGACACAGAGCATTCATAACACTAAAAGCGTTGGGGGTTCAAGAAAAGAAACTAATATTTAACCAGTGCTATAGAAGATGGGGAAATGCTTAGGAAGTTAGATATCCTTTCAGAGATGGGATTTCTTACTTGGATGCATTTAAGAGACTTCTTGTATAAGCGCCCGTAAGTAGTTAATGACAGAGTATAAACACTATAAAACACACACCCAGAGGTGTGTGCAGAACTGTTGGCATGGAGTCAAAGCCACTTTTAGAAGAGTGTAACAGTTAAGAGAGGACAGAAAGGATTACTTGTAGGCGTACACTGCTTCAACTCTTGGTACAGGACGTATTCTTCCCCAGCAGATTTGAGGGGGCGGCGAGAAGCCTCCTGGTTAGTTCTTGTGAGTGATAAAGCATCTCATTCTCACAAAGAGGGTTTGCTTTAGAAGATAGGTAATTTCTGATGAAGAGGATGAGAAGGGATAATGATGTAAAGTAGTGGTGGTAGTTCATTTTTCAGATGGCCACAAGAGCCATAAGGAGTACTGCATAAATATTAGGCGTCATGTTTGTGAGACGGGATATAGAACTGGGTTGGGAAGCTTATGCTAAATATTTTCATTCTCTCTTTGTGAAGAGATATTAGGAAATATTGGTAGTTTTGTTCTATTCCCCTATTTTTTTTATTTGTCAATCGGTATGCTGCCTCAAATCACAAAGTGATTCTGGTGGTTTGCACGTTAGGATTAAAACTTCACTAAAAGTAACTAAAAATAACAATATCCACAAATTTAATACCTGACACCAGAAAGCTGGGATAAATAGCTACTGCCAGTCAGCTGCAAGCAATAAGGAGATACTGTAGATACGTGCTCTCTGTTGGCAGGGCCCATTTTAAATGGAAAACAAATAGTAAAAAGGAATCCATATGTATAAACCATACATTTTTGGATGTGCTAAAATATTTATTTAGTACTGTACATCAATTTTAGACTACATGGATACTCCTCTGGGCAGCTAACAACACATTAAAATATTTTTTAAAATAGTGGAATAAAAACAACAACAATGGTCACCAAAGATGAACACAAGAAGATAAGAAGAAACCTCCTGGAGTAGTGTTGGCAACAAGATGTGTTAACTTCAACATGCTGATGGGGGAATTCTGAGAGTTGAAGATCACATATTAAAGTTCCAGAGCATGTCCATTCCTGCCCACATCCTCTATTTTTCTAGATATTCTGGGTTTATTCATGTGCTAGCATGATACAGATTTACCAGTAAGAGGACAGGTTGGGCAGTTCTACTCATATGTCGGTATTAAAAGATAATTCCCCATTTTTATATTTTGGGTATATTTTGCAAAGGCAATCTTTTTCGTGGTGGGAGGAGAATCAGGAGTTTCAGTCGAAAGTGAATTTATTTATGCAACTGAGTTATAAAAAGACGTGCATGGATACGAAGACAGAACTTTAATTATAACAGCATGTTGTCCTTTGCTGAACTCTAAATTCACATAGTGCAGTGAAATAAACAAATTGGATTGGATCGTCACTTTCTACATCAAAAAGTATTTATAGTACAATGTAGAAATCCACTGGGAACAGTGTACATCTTTGGACAATTCAGAGTTAGTGTGATTGCATGTCTAAGGGAAACAGCTATGCTTGATAATGAATAACATTCACAAGTTCAAATGGAGTTAGCAAAAATCTCATTACATTTCTGTACCTTATCCAACCCACCACTTGACAGACCTGTTCAGACAACAGTTAGGCAGTGATGGACACACCGTAGTATGCATTTGTTGGTGAAAGGTGGGTTCTTTTTGTTAAATCTGAAAAATGTGTTATATATTATATAATCAAAAGATAACACATTTATTGGTTTTGATTCAGAATTAATAAAAGAACTCACCATTCACCAACAGAGGTGTGTGTGTGTGTGTGTGTGTGTGTGTGTGTACCTACAGTACATACATGCAATGTAGAATATATTTAAATTATTTTCTATCCTCAGCATCAAAGTAAGAAGAGAAAGAGCAGAAAAAACAGGAGTAATCTAGCTATGAAAAGCATCTCAAATGTAAATTACGATTTATCCACTATCACAACAATTGTTACTATAGCCAAGGCTCACATATTAATCTCCATATTTTTATTTTGGTGTCTTTGAGTCAGGTTTTTTTTCTAACTTGTGGTGACTGTCTTGACAAGTCCCTGCAGTTTTCTTGGCAGGGTTTTTCAGAAGTGGTTTGCCCTGGTCTCCTTTCTAGGGGCTGACAGAGAGAGACTAGCTCTCTCTTTAGGCTGACTTTATGCCTGAAGAACTCACAGACTCCTGGTTTCTAGTTTGGTGCCTTAACCACTATAGCAAACTGATTCAATTGTAGGATTTATCCTATCCAAAACATAGTATAAAAACTCCTTTTGTTAAGAAAAACCAGGGCTTTTTTTGTCATAGAACGCTCAGAACGGCGTTCCGGCACCTATTTTTGATGGAACCTTGTAGGGGAGGCAAGGCAGGTTGTATGACATGTGTGAGTTCCGGCACCTTTTTCTTTTACAAAAAACGCACTGAGAAAAACCATGTGCTCCCCTGAATTAAACATGATTATACAAGAGATCGAGATAGAAACCATTATATGGACAGACCATAATCCGATAAAGATGACTTGGAGAGGAGCTAAGAAAAAACTAAGATGGTCTCTGACTCAATCTTTACTGAAAGAGAAAGAATTTATACAAATAGCAACAAAGGAAATGGATTTTTTCTTTAAAATAAACAGAAAAGAAGAAACATCACTTCAAAATGTGTGGGATACAGCTAAAGCATACTTTAGAGGTTTGGCTATAACTTACATGGAGAAAAAGAATAAAGGAAAAAAGCAACAACAAATGAAGTTAAAGGAGGAATTTATAAAATTGAAATCAGAACTACAAAGGGATCCACACAGGAAAGCTCTTAAAAAGCAAATGGAAATAATAAAACATAAATTAATCTTGGCAGAGGCTGAAAACATGGCCCAACAAATTAAAAGGGCAAAACAATTTTTTTTTGAAAATGCTAATAAAATGGGTAGGTGGTTAGCATATAAATTGAAAAAAGAAAGAGAAAAAACTGATAAATAATTTGCAAGATTCAAAAGGCGATTTACAATTCCAAAACGACATAATTAAAAATATAATTAAAGACTTTTACGAAACACTTTACGACACAGAAGAAACTTCTCAAGAAAAAATAAAGCAATGCATTAAAAAAGCTGACTTACCAAAAATTTCAGAGAACATCCCAAACATACTAAATGAAAAAAATATCAATGATGGAGGTAACGGAGGCCATAAAAAGGCAAAAGAAAATGATAAGACCCCGGGTCCAGATGGGCTACCTGCAGAGTTTTATAAATGCCTACAAGCAGGCTTTTTTTCTCATAGAACGCTCAGAACGGAGTTCCGGCACCTTTTTTGGATGGAACCTTGTAGGGTAGGCAAGGCGGGTTGTATGACATGTGTGAGTTCCGGCACCTTTTTCTTTTACAAAAAAAGCACTGCCTACAAGATACATTAAACCAATTAATGAAAGAACTATGTAATGAGGTACTTTTAGAGGCTAAAATACCAAATACCTGGATAGAAGCCAACATTACTTTAATACCCAAAAAATATTCAGACTTGACACAGATAAAGAATTATAGACCAATATCCCTATTAATCGTGGACTATAAAATTTTTGCTTCAATAATAGCTGAAAGATTAAAGAGATTATTGATTGAATTTATACATACAGACCAAAATGGATTTTTACCTAAGAGACAAATAAAACATAATGTAAGAATGATTTTAGATACTTTGGAAAACTATGAAATGCACCCAGGGAAGCAGATGGCGTTAATATTTCTAGATCAGGGGTGTCAAACTCAATTTCATTGAGGGCCGCATCAGCATTGCGGTTTCCCTCAGGGGGCCGGGTGGGTATGGCCAGGGTGGGCGTGGCCTACTGGGTGGGCGTGGCTAGAGTGTGTATGGCCTACTGGGTGGGCGTGGCCAGCTCTACATTGTTTGCATCAAGGGTGCCTATGGGGGCCTGGGCAGGAGTGGGACAGATCTGAGGGTCTCTGGCAGAAGGAGGGTCTCTGGGCCAGGGCCAAGGCAGTGGGGGCCGCTCCCTCACTGTTTCCAGGGTGGCTTCGCGGGCTACATGAAACCACTTGGCGGGCCGGATCCGGCCCCTGGGCCTTGTGTTTGACATGTCTGTTCTAGATGAACAGAAGGCTTTTAATAACGTAAATTGACAATTGAGGATTCAACAACTAAACGAAATGGACTTTGGAGAAAACTTTAGAAATATAATTAAAACAATTTTTCATAGAGAAATAGCTAAAGTAATCATAAATGGAGATTTCACAGGAAAAAATAATATTAAAAAAGGCACGACAAGGATGTCCATTATCCCCATTATTATTTATATTAACAATGGAAGTATTGAATAGAAATATTAGGCAAGGCTCAGAAATTAAAGGAATGGAGATAAAAGATGAAAAATATAAACTGCAAGCATTCGTGGATGACTTGGTTTTTATATTAGAAGAGCCACTTGAGACAAGCCTCAAGCTTCTGAAAAGGATAGAAGAATCTGGAGGAAGATTGAAAATAAATAGAGTGATAGCCAAAAACCTTACAGATAAACAAAAAAATCAACTGTCAGAAAAAAACAGACCTTCAAATAGGTAAGAAAAATACTTGGGGATCTACGTAACAGCAAGATGTGCAACAATAAAAGAAGTCAACTACATAAAATTATTGAAACAAATAAAGCTAAACTTGGAAAAATGGATCTACAACTTTCAATGCTAGGGAGAATAGCAACGGTAAAGAGGAATATCTTACCAAAATTACTCTTTTTATTTCAAACAATACCTATAAAACTGGAAACAAAATTATTTGATGAATTAAATACATTGATCTTGACATTTATTTGGCAAGGGAAAAAAAGCCAGAATTAGATTGAAAATGCTACAAGAAGCAAAAGAAAATGGAGGATTTGGGCTTTATATTATCAAGCTTCTGTATTAACATGGTTAAACGAATGGATAACTCTTAGACATAAAAGTTTACTATACCTAGAGGGGCATGACCTACAACTTGGATGGCATGTCTTCCTGTGGTATGGGAAGAACAAAATACATAGATACTTTCAAAACCACTATATATATATATTCAGTTTGTGAATCTGAAATGCATAATATCTCCCATTTCAGGATCACAAAGAATGAAAATGTTTTTAACTTTAAAACATTTTAAATAATGGTGAGCTTGTAACCCACCATTATTTTGGCAGATGTTAAAACACATAGGTTATGGTTTCAGCTATGGATTGTCAGCTTCAGTTGTTTAAAGTACTTACTGCTTGAAGGAAACTGTAGTTTCACAGTGAAATGCAAGTGAATATTAATTAACAGCTCAGCCTGCAGCCCTATAGGGCCATAGAATATCTGTGAGTTCATCTATTATCAATTTCATTTGTAGACCAAATTAAGGGTAGGAAGAAGCAACCGTTGGACCAAAGAATGTTGAGAGCAAATTATGGGCAGTTCCAGTTCAATCTCTCAAAATGACTACCAGGTTGAGGCTTTATAGACAGTAAGGAAGAGTACCTTGACAGAGATATGCAAGATCTGATGACAGGACAACTGTGGATGAAACATATTTTGTCAGACCAAAGCTCAAAGATGACACAGCAAAATCCAGTTGAGCACAATCCTTTATTTGCTTACAAAACCTTGCCAAACTAAAGCTATAACCTTCCAATCTAATAGATGTACTCAGAGAAATTCTAGGGTGTTGCTACCCTAAAATCTTTTCCTCTCCACCCAATTTGGGACCGCACAATCTGGACCTCTCTCTGATGAGATTTACTGCTTCCTCCTAGGAAAAGCTCTGTGTTGTCAAATCTCCAGGTGCACATTCTATCACATACAGTCCACAACAGATATTCAGATATGGGTCAGCTGGAGGCCCTCTGCAGATTGAAGTCCACAACTTTGAACAGACTTACTTCAACCCAATAATCTGGAATAATTAGCAACTTAGTGTAGGGATTTGATTCCCATAAACTCCAACCAGAATAACCAGTGACAAGGGATTTTGCGAGTTATAATCCAAAACATCTGGGGGGAAAACACAAACATGCCTATCCCTGTTTGGAATGCCTTGTGTAGCTACTTTGAATGTTAAAGTTGTATGTGGTGGTTACTGAAGAAGTTGCTACCATCTTTTTTACCAGGATAATTTTCAAGATCTTCTGGATCAAGTACATAATTGTGATTTCATTTTTCAGCATTATAATATTATATAAGCTATGTCATTTATTGCTCAATTTATTGAAGGCATTGCATTGATGATAATATAACAATTACTGTAACCTATATCAATCTTCCCCAATCTAACATCCTTCCAGTTATGCAGCAGGTTCCCAGAAAGGAAGGAACTCTTTCTAAAGAGTAGGCTGAGACAAGAGACAGCACAGACTAGAGCTGGATTGTGGAAAGAGGAAGAGATTTAGGATAGCCATTCCCAAAGGCAGACGTGTCAAACACAAGGCCCGGGGGCTGGATCCGGCCCACGAAGTGGTTTCATGTGGCCCATGAAGCCATCCAGGAAACAGTGAGGGAACGGCCCCCACTGCCTTGGCCCTGGCCCAGAGACCCTCCTCCTGCCAGAGACCCTCAGATCTGTCCCACTCCCACCCAGGCCCCCATAGGCACCCTTGATGCGAATGATGTCGAGCTGGCCACGCCCACCCAGTAGGCCATATGCACTCTAGCCACGCCCACCCAGTAGGCCATGCCCACCCTGGCCATACCCACCCGGCCCCCTGAGGGCAACTGCAATGCTGATGCGATCCTCAATGAAATTGAGTTTGACACCAATGTCCTAAGGCCTAAAATCTTCCATGTTATGTCCATTAGGGTAGGGTGACAAGATTTTTTCTATATCGTGTAAGCAAATAAAGAACTGGCTAGATTGTATTATATTGTTCTTAGGCTAGGTCAGACATGAGGTTCATAGACCAATGAGTGCTACTTTAATTACAGTATAAGCTGTTGGTTGCTAACGAAAATTGAAATCTTCGGAATGATTAATCACTAGATGTTGCATAATTGGATTACCCTGTGTGTATGGGTGAGGGGGGAAAGTCTTAATTCTGGACAAGACAAATATTGTGATGTGTCACTAATGACTTCATCAACCATAGTAGATAATACAGTATAACATACTACCCTCTCCAGATTTTCCCCTCTGCTATAAACGATACTCATGGAACCTATAGGAATAAAAAAAGTTGATCTGTGAGGGTCCCCCATGAGGACTAGAATATCTCAAATGATAGCTCTAATCTTGTGGCAAGCCGCAGGATGCAAATTTATCTTCAATCAATATTAACCACTTTGAATTTGCAGTAGTCACAAAATGACAACTTTTCTAGTAATTGTAACAGAACTGTTATACACTGTATCCACAGTTCTATTACATTCTATTACAAACCATAAGTGTAACTACCACACTCTCCATAGGCTATTAAACTCATCAATCCCCTGAATGCTTTTGCAATCTGAACAAAATTTGACTGCATCCGAAATCAGCCTCCGATTATTCGTATTTTGCAATATAGTCATTTCCCCAGCAGAAATCCAGTGCTATAATACCATTTCCGATACAGTATTACATTTTCTGATGAACAACAAAATGCAGAGCATACATGCTAAAATTTTATGGAGTGTGTGGATCCACTTATGAAAAGGCTGTAATCTGCAGCATAAGAATTATGTAAGAATAATTCTGCTGAATTAATTCTGAAGAAAGTAGGGTAAAGCACCAGGCCACTCAGGTATGAACTAAATCATATCCCTGATGAATATACAGCAGAGGTGACAAATAGATTTAAGGAATTAGATCTGATAGACAGAGTGCCTGAAGAACTATGGATGTGGCCCATGAAGCCATCCTGGAAACAGTGAGGGAACGGCCCCCTCATGGGCCACATCCATAGATGGATGGAGGTTCACAACATTGTACAAGAGGTAGCAACTAAAACCATCCCAAAGAAAAAGAAATGCAAGAAAGCAAAATGGCTGTCTGAGGAAGCTTTGCAAATAGCTGAGGGAAGGAGGGAAGCAAAAGGCAAGGGAGAAAAAGAAAGATACACCCAAATAAATGCAGAATTCCAGAGAATAGCTAGAAGAGATAAGAATGCCTTCTTAAATGAACAGTGCAAAGAAATAGAAGAAAACAATAGAATAGGGAGGACCAGAGATCTCTTCAAGAAAATTGGAGAGATGAAAGGAACGTTTCATGTAAAAATGGGCATGATATACAAGAACGAGCTTAATGTGCCTGATAATCACAATGAAGTGGTCACTGACCTCGAGCCAGACATCCTAGAATGTGAAGTGAAGTGGGCCTTAGGAAAGCTGAGCAACAGCAAAGCTAGTGGACGTGACAGTATTCCAGCTGAGCTATTCAAAATCTTTAAAAAGAATGCAGTAAAAGTGCTACACTCGATTTGCCAGCAAATTTGGAAAACTCAACAATGCCCACAGGATTGGAAAAGATCAGTTTACATTCCAATTCCAAAGAAAGGCAGTGGCAAAGAATGTGCACCATTGCACTCATTTCACGTTAGTAAAGTTATGCTTAAAACCCTACAAGCTAGACTCCAGCAGTATGTGGATCGAGAGCTACCAGAAGTACAGGCAGGATTTCGAAGAGGCAGAGGAACTAGAGATCAAATTGCCAACATACGCTGGATCATGGAGAAAGCTAGGGAGTTCCAGAAAAACATCTATTTCTGCTTCATTGACTATGCTAAAGCCTTTGATTGTGTGGATCACAACAAACTGTGGCAAGTTCTTAAAGAGATGGGAGTACCAGACCATCTTATTTGTCTCTTGAGAAACCTATATGCGGGTCAAAAACCAACAGTGAGAACTGGACACAGAACCACTGATTGGTTCAAAATTGGGAAAGGAGTCCGGCAAGGCTGTATACTGTCACCTGCCTATTTACCTTATATGCAGAGCACATCATGAGCAAGGCAGGGCTAGATGAATCAAAAGTTGGAATTAAGATTGCCAGGAGAAATATCAACAACCTAAGATATGCAGATGATACCACTCTAATGGCAGAAAGTGAAGAGGAATTAAAAAGCCTCTTGTTGTGGGTGAAGGTGAGTGCAAAAGTTGGCTTGAAACTTAACATTAAGAAAACCAATGGCATCCGGCCCTCTCAGTTCCTGGCAAATAGATGGGGAAAAAATGGAGGTAGTGACAGATTTTCATTTTCCTGGGATCCAAGATCACCGCAGATGGGGACTGCAGCCAAGAAATTAAAAGACGCTTGCTCCCGGGGAGGAAAGCCATGGCAAATCTAGACAGCACATTAAAAAGCAGAGATATCACCCTGCCAACAAAAGTGTGTATAGTCAAGGTTATGGTCTTCTCAGTTGCAGTGTATAGCTGTGAAAGTTGGACCATAAGAAAGGCTGAGCGCCAAAGAATTGAGGCCTTTGAACTATGGTGCTGGAGAAGACTCCTGTGAGTCCCTTGGACTGCAAGGCAATCAAACTGGTCAGACCTAGAGGAGATCAACCCTGACTTCTCTTTAGGCGGCCAGATCCTGAAGTTGGAACTCAAATACTTTGGCCACCTAATGAGAAGGAAGGACTCACTAGAGAAGATCCTAATGCTGGGAAAAGTTGAGGGCAAGAGAAGAATGGAACAACAGTGAATGAGGTGGATGGATGGAGTCACAGAAGCAGTAGGTGTGAGCTTAAATGGACTCCAGAAGATGGTAGAGGACAGGAAGGCCTGGAGGAACATTGTTCATGGGGTTGTGATGGGCTGGACACGATTTCGCAACTAACAACAACAAATTCTGCTGGATCTAATCAAAACTGAGCACCCTGTTTTCCACAGTAGCTAATAAGATGTAGTACTGATGGGAAATCAACTAGCAGATATGTGATCTAGAGCACCTCCCTCTTATGCTAACCGCAATAGTAAAGGCAATACTGAATTATCATAATTATATACCTTTATTTTAATGAATTGACTTAACTCCTTTTAAAGCTGTCCAAGTTGGCACAATTTGTGATAGTGACCTCCAACTTAAATGCATATTGCATATTGAATTTCCTTCTCTATATTGTGAAAAGTGGAACTTCCCACGATCTAGCTTAACTCTCTAAGACTTACATTTTAGTGCTGCTTTGAGTTGGTTGGCCCTTGGGAATTGTCCAACTATCATGGCAGGCATGTGAGCGCCATTCAATCTTATCTGTTCCATCTTATTTGTCCGAACATATCCAAGCTGTTCTGTTGGTGCCCAGGCTGTTTCTATAGTGAGATGTCCTGTATTTATTTTTAAATCATTCAATGATCTTCCAAATTTGCATCTATGTTAGCACATGTTAGGAAACAGGGCTCCTAGTCTTTCAGTTGCACATTTTATGGCTATATCTTTACCTTCTTCTCTTTCTTCCAGCTAATAGCTAATGATATGCCAAAGGTGCTTTTTCATGAGGTAACTAGACTTTCATGTTTTTCTTTGAATACATTTAGCTTCTCATCCAAGAAACTTCTTCAGCTTTGACTGGATGGTGGAGAAATGGAAGGATTTATAACTCCTGACCACTACCTGACCAATACTTATTTTACATACAATGAAGGTTTCTGCAGATAGAAACAGGGCTGCGCTATGTGTCCCCCATTGTGGCCAATCTCTACATGGAAGAGGTAGAAACCAATGCCCTAAACTCCTTCACAGGAATTCCACCCACTCACTGGTATAGGTATGTGGATGATACTTGAGTCAAGATCAAAGCACAGGAATTTGAAGCATTCACCAAACACATCAACACTGAACAGATACATCAAATTCACATGGGAAGATGTTAAGGAAAATAGCCTGGCTTTCCTGGACTATGCAGTACATATTAAGGAAGACAGAAGCCTTAACACTAAAGTTTACAGAACCCCCCCCCCCCACACACACACCCCACACATACACACACGGATCAGTATTTACATTTTGATTCTCATCAACCACGGGAGCATAAAATAGGAGTTATCGGAACCCTAACCACCAAGCTGAAGGCATGCCTACCAGCAAAGATGGAAAGAAAAAGTACTAAAACATATCAAGGAAGCCCTCAGAATGTGTGGCTATCCCAAGTGGGCCTTCATCAAATACTAAAAAAGACCCATCAGGAGCTCCTCCATAACAGACAAAGAAGAAAACAATAAATGTTGTCATTCCATACATTGCAGGAATATCGGAAAAGCTCAGTAGGATCTTCAGCCAACACAGCATACATGCACACTTCAAACCCATGAATACACTAAGGCAGAAGCTTCTCCACCCCAAGGATAAAACATCCAGACACAACCTGAGCAACGTATATGTAATACAATGCAGCGAACCATGTGCAAATCTGTACATTGGAGAAACAAAACTACTACTTCCTAAATGCATGACACAACATAGGAGAACAAACCCATCAGGACAAGACTCAGCCGTCCATCAGTATGTAAAAGACAAAGGCCACTCTTTCAAAGACAGCAAAGTCCACATTTTGGACAGTGAGGACCGCTGGTTTGAAAGAGGGGTCAAAGTGACCATCTATGTCAAAATTGAACAGCCCTCTCTCAACAGAGGGGGGAGGGATACGACATCTTATATCTCCAGTCTACAACACAGTCCTTTCAGCAGTTCCATTAGCACTACTCAGGTGACCCTGATGACACAGATAAACCTCCAGGTGGCCTCAACCACTCTCTAAAAGAATGCAAATGACTAGGTGTCTGCAAGAAGTATAAATCCTTCCATTCCCACCATCCAGTCAGAGGTGAAGAAGTTTCTTGGATGAGAAGCCAAACGTCTTCAAAGAAAAATAAGAAAGTCCAGTTGCCTCGTGAAAAAGCACCTTTGGGATAACTATGACCTAGATGACTGAGAATCTCCATAGACATTTATGTCATAATATGTTTGCTTACTCATAGGCTGCAGCACCCATAACAACTGTAGAAATGTCTGGTTTGCACATTATCAACAAAAATGTCCTGATTTTCAGCTCAGAATGTGAGACCAAAGAATAAACATTAAAATGCTTTACTATACGGTATCTTTGATTACATGAAAAAAAAAGAAGACTGCTTGTTAACTAAAAAGAATAGTAGTGAGTATGGCGGAGGGAGGGAAGAAGTAACAGATGAAGCTATTCTTAACCATCTTTATGGACTGTTGGAAGAACTTCTGGAATCTGTATCAGTGGTTTAAAAAATGGGCTAGTTGTTTAATAACTCTGAAAACATGCACTTTCTATGTGTGTGTTCGAGACAGAGATGAAACGTATCACTGGGTGTTATGTAAAGAGAACAGGAAGGAGACATTATGCTGTTGTTGTATAACTCAATTTTCTAAGAACACTGCATTAGTCAGATGTCAGTTTAATAAAGATAGGGTGGAATATAGAATTTAGCTTTGTTATATTATGAAAGGGCGCGGTTACTTAATAACAAACTTAATTTTATGGGAGAAGTTGATTATCTCTTGAAGGCTTTTGATCTCTATAAGTACTTTGAGTGCTGCAAAACATGAGAATAGAGAGAGATTTCCACAACAGTTCTCTTCCCCACAATTTTTTTAACTGCTTTTCATAATTCTGAGAGTTAGGAATAATACCCATTCAATTTACCAGAAGAGATACCTCAACAGAAAGCCAGGACATATTTTCAGAGCATGGTATAATGGTCCTAAGTTACAGGATAGAAAATTCCAATTGAATGTTATAAAGGTGCTCTCAGAGATAGGGCAGTTTAACAGGGAGTCAGTTTAGATTATGGACTTCCCTTTGCTGGATGTATTCAAGCAGAGGCAGCACAGCCATATATCATAAATGCTTTGAGCTCTTTTTCTATACTACAGGTAGTGCTCGACTTACAACCATTTGTTTAGTGACTATTTAAAGTTACAATGGCATTAATGACCATTTTTCAGACTTAGGGCTGTTGCAACATCCCCATGGTCTTATGATCAAAATTCAAGTACTTGGCAATTAGTCCATATTTATTACTGTTGCAGTGTTCCGGGGTCATGTGATCACCTTTTGCAACCTTCTGATAAGAAAAGTCAATGGGTAAACTAGATTCAGTTAGCAACCTTGTTACTCACTTAACAACGGCAGTGATTCACTTAACTGTGGCAAGAAAGTCATAAAATGGGGCAAAATGCATTTAATAACTCTCACTTATCAACTGAAATTTTGGGCTTAATTGTGGTCGTAAGTCAAGAACTCCTTGTATTAGGCTGTAGAATTTGAAGGCTAATATGGTCCTTTCAACTCTAAGAGTCTAAATCATATCTGTTATTTCATACAAGAAAGAAATACGTGCATATAGCCTTTCCAAAAAAAGTTAGGAGTGAAAAGGGAAAAGAAAGTGAATGTTGTTTGTCTGGAGCTTTAGGGCTTTTTTCTCTAATTACATTGTTCTTTCTGCATAGTATTTCCATTTATGAAATAGTGACAATGGGACAAAAGTTTGGTTCCACTGTAGTTGGATTTCCACACTACAATTATATACTGTAAGTTCAGAAAGTTTTAATGAAGCACGCCATACGTCTTGTGCCCCTTGGTGGTCTAGTGTCTAGAACCACGATAATGAAGATAATAATACTTTCTAAGAGTTCTGTCTCTATTCATAAAAGGCTCATTACTTCTGCCATACTAATTTCTTCTGCCATACCAGGTTTTATTTTAAGAGAGTTAGGAAAGGTCATTTTTGTGTGTGGAATATTTTATTAAATTTGAAAATTGACCATCAGCCTTAACCCATTGCACACTAGGTTTTGATTTTTGTTTTGCTAAGTACTAATAATTTCATTTTTTATTTTTTTATTATATGTTATTCATGGACTCATAATATCCAATATATATACGATAACCTTTATTGTTATTTTTTTTTACTGTGGGCACAACGGCACACATCAAAAATGAAATTTAGCTGCCCGCTTTCAAAGTGGAACACATGCACGACACACACCTATGTATAGACCCACACCGCTACATATACATAACAAATAAATATTAAATATTGTCCATCTTGAATATATAACGGAAGGAGGAAGCTTGAGAGTTCACAAGGTTAATGCTGTATGGAATGAAACTGTGGCTGAATCTGGATGTTCTGCTGCGGATACCACAAAGCCTCCTCCCAGAAGGTAACAAGGAAAACAGGTCGTGAAGAGGATGAGTAGTGTCCCAGATAATCTTATGGATCCTGCTCAAGCAATGCTTCTGTGCTATGTCCTGGGTGGAGGGGAGGGAACTGCCAATGATGTTTTCGGCCATCCTCACCACTCCCTGCACCGCCTTCCTGTCTGAAGCAGTGATGCTTCCAAACCAGACTGTGATGCTGTATAACAGGATGCTCTCGATCGTTCCCCTGTAGAAAGTGGTCAGGAAAGGTGAAGGAAGTTGTGTTTTTCTTATGCTACACAGAAAATGCAGGTGCTGCTGTGCCCGCTTCACCAGTTTCTCACTGTTGAGTGACCAAGCCAGCCTACTCGTTAGCTGCACACCCAGGAATTCTCAGCATTGTTGTCTGATTGCCTATCATAGTGCAAAACTGTAATGAATTAAAAGCAAGAAAGAATGGAATTCATCTTTTCTAGAAAATGCGGCAGTTATATTTATGTTCTGATTGGTCACCTTCCCTAACTTGCTGAACTCCAGATGAATTGAACTACAATTCCTATAATCTTCATCTCTCTTCTATAAATAAGGCATAGAACAATTAGATATTAGGGTAACCTACAAAGTATCCTGAAGGGGAAGAACGATTCTAATGTTAGTTTGAATATTCAGAATGGGACTCAAAATGGGGAGGGGCAACATATGACATCAATGGAGAAAATTTGCAGTTATATTTTTTTTTGTTATAAAAACAAATTAGAGGACATATATCAATTTTGACACTACAAATGGTTTTGTGCTTTCAGAGTTGAGAAGAACAACCATTTTCTGAGTATTTGATGTAAAGAGACATCAACACCTTCCACATATAATGCAGTCTATAGCAGGGGTGTCAAGCTCGCAACATCACGTGATGTGTTGCAATGTATTGTGACTTTTTTGCCATTGCCCGGCAATGGGGTGGGCCCAGTTTCGCTATGATAAATCCAGTCCACAGGCTGGCAGTTTGACACTCCTGGTCTATACTTTCCATTTTAAGACTGCCTTTAAATGAGAGATATACTGTATTCTGTAGACGTAACTTAGTTTAGAGATTGGCTTCTTCCCTATGCCTTTTCTTTTTGCTAACATCTTGCCTGAGGAATGCTTCTAGAGAGGTCAAAAGAAAGTTTGCCCGTTCCATTTTCATTAAAGCCAATTGTCCAGGACTCAAAGCCACTCTACCTTGGAGAGAATCTGAAAATGTTTCTTCCCATCCTCATTCAAAATCTGACAGCACCCAGGTCAGCACTTCTACTGCATCTAGTGCATTTTTGTTATGAGGCCAAAATATATAACTGGATATCATCAGCATAATGAAGATACCTGATCTTATGCTGACAGTTGACCTCTCCTGTCATTTCATGCAGTTATTGGAGAAGTGGAATGCTAGAATGTGTAGTGGTGCACAGAACAGACATCTCTAAGCAGATCTCCCTTTCCTCTCCACTTTAGACTAGTTCTGACTTCTTAGGAGAAAAGAGAACCATCAAAGGCTGCTGCCCTCACTCCAATCCTTTGATCCAGAAGGATACTATGGCTGATGTATGACACCATTGAAAGATCAAGGAGGACAACACGTTTTAGCTTGAATCTGAGTGAATTTGTCTGCCAAAAGTCATGAGAATTTTTCACAATGGCTCTTCAGGGGTTCTTGCAAATCTTCCTCATCCCTATAGGGAATTGGTTGCCTTAAAAAGGGCCACTGGGCATAATTCAACAGAGGTAATAAAAATGGCAAAATATTTTCTTTTTGTCACCTAAGTCCCATGGCATACATCCAAACACACACTTTTACCACTGAACAGTAAGATTCCTCCAACAGCATTCTAGATGCCTCCTCTGCTTATTAGTAAGATCTAATCACCACCAGCTTTCTGGAAATTAATTTTCCAGAAGAAGAAACGGTTCATAGAAAATTATCTGAGTATAACTGGATTGATGCATCTGGAAAAAAAAACATGAACTTTCCTGGAACATCCTGTCTCTATTACACTGAAGTTTGCACACAAATATCTAGAACTGTTGAACTTGACCAAATATTGCCAATTCTTTTCCACTTATAAAAAGTACTTCTCAAACTTTACTGTTCCTAGCCAGAGGTTTCTCCAAAAACAAAGGAAACAATTAATAGAACAATTGAATTATAAGCTGCCTAGAGTCATTGACTAAGATGGGCAGCTCTAGAAAACAAACAAATAAATACATAAATAAATTATCCTTTTCCTGACATTATGTTGCCAAAGTTTAGGAAACATTATGAAATGTTTATAGGAACTGCTGAAATATGTTTTTCTATTTGTTTATATAATCTGTCTTGTTTGGAGTTTCTACTATGTCTATTGTGGAGGCTAAATAAGCTTCTAGACTAGTATTAAATGTTTAGCCCTAAGGATTTCCAGCTACAAAGTACAGATTTTTAAATAAAATGAACTGATTGCATATGAACAGTTGTGTTGCTGCTTTCAAAGAAAGTGTACTTGCTAATGTATTACAACTGGATATGTTAAGTGTGCAGTTCATAATTACATTAGACCAGTGTTTCTGAATCAGGTCAAGAATCATTTTAATCTGGCAGAATCACTTCCATCCACATGCTTGTTACCACTCTTAAAAATCCCTCTAGAAGATCGGTTAAGGCAGGATTTAACTTTGCAAAATTCATGCATGTTTCCTTTTATGAAGTTTGTTCTTCATGCGTTTATTTTTTTCATTACAATTTCAAACAATTTGCCTGAAATAGATGCTAATGTTGCAACCCTACAATTTTTTAATGTGCCATATTAGCTACATTCCAGTGTCTGGTACTCAAATCTGATTTGAGGAACATATTACATGTTTCCACTAAGAGGCCAACAATTTTATACAGTCCACTTCAAGAAAATGTTTTGTAGTTGAAGAAAGGCAATGAATGCACATTTTGTATAATACTCCTACAGAGTATCTTACACAATTTTTTTCTGGAATCCCTCTTGGGCAGTATGACATTTGGACCAATTTAGGCACCACTATGAAAGTCAATATTAGTTACTGAAAACCCAAAGTACAAATAATTGTTTCTGCCAGAACACCATTTCTGATTGCATCATAAAATCTCTAAAGCTGCCAGAGAAAAAATTAAGAGCAAAACAAAGTATTAAAGAATTAATTCCCGGAAAAAGCTTGATTCCATACACTTCACCATATAATTAACCAGGAACATTTGCACTTAGTAGCCACCCTTGCTCCAAAATTAAATTAAAACATAACAACATTAAATGACCTGCAAATGAGGATACTGCCTCATCAAGAAAGTGAGGAATGTCTAGGAATCTTCCTATTTCCAATCCTGCATGATTGGGCAGCCAGAAATTTCACATTACAATTGTGGTAAAAACAGAAGGCAACATTTAAACTTTTTTCTATCGGTAGTAATCAGGATGTGTTTATGTAAGACCTCTTTATCGTATTACATTATCTTTTAATCAGTCTTTATTTATTCATTAAATATTGCATTTTTTGTTCTCAGAATGGCAATGTTGGTATATTCTTAGTTTATATTTGTTTTGCCTCAGTAAAGACAAATCTGACACATCTAGGAAGACACCTTGGAACAGATGCAAAGAGTTTGCAAAATAATAGTATTGATACTGTTTCCCAGCCATAATACATTCATTTTGTTTACAGTAAATATTTTCTTCACTTTTTATTCTGGAGCATTGTTTTGTCTGTCTGTCTATTATCTATCTATCTTAGATAGAATTTTGCCATTATAGACTGTTACAAGCAGAAGACAAGACAACTGTGGATAATCTTTAGAATGAGTGATTAGCTATCTTGAGACTACCATAATTTCAGTTCCGATTTTTAGCTTCTATAGTTGGGAATTCTGGGAATTATAGTATGGCCAAGCCATGTTGTGGAACAGTAACTTAAATTGACATAGAGTAAGCAAGAGTTAACCATATTGATGGTTCAGACTGGACAGCCACTTGTCTGAAATGGTATAAGGTCTCCTGCTTGAGTATAACTATAGCACTCTTTAACAAATGTTTCCAGTAGATCCTTTTTTTTTCCTTCTGTTCAATTCTTGGAGATTTCTGGACGAGTCCTGCAGTTTTCTTGACAAGGTTTTTCAGAAGCCATTGCCTCCTTCCTAGGACTGAGAGAAAATGACTAGCCCAAGATCTCCCAGTTGGCTTTGACCCTCAAGTGGGAGTAGAAATCACGGTGTCCTGATTTCTAGCTTAACCATTACACCAAACTGGCTCTCGATTTAGCATCCCTAATAAGTTTAGAAGATGTCTTCTTTAAATTGAAATTGACTTCCTATGACTTCATGATCACATTTCTCTAGTTTTCTTGTAGCAGTATAAAAATATCTGCCATTGTTTTCTTCCAGGATTTTTCTTTGACTTTCTAGTCTAGACTTTAGCCCAAATATTCCTGGCTGTCTCTCATTCAAATACAAACTTGGCACAACTCAACTTCATTTTGGAGATATTTTGGGGCTAGAAAAGTGCTTCCATTTAACAAGATAGCACTATTAAAAACTTGCAAAGATTTTTCTCTTGTAACTATGGATTATACAATTATTTTTGCTGGAATATATTCAGCCACTTCTTTATAGGCTTTCAGGGGCAAATGAAATACAGGTAATCCTCAACTTACAACAGTTTGTTTAGTTTCAAAGTGTTTAGTTTCACTGAAAAAAGTGACTTATTACTGTTTTCACACTTATGACAGTATCCCATGGTCATGTAAGCAAATATTTATATTTGCTCTATCAAGTATTTATAAATATGTTGAGTAAAGCATATAAATTTAATTATAAAATAGGGAAAATAACTAGGGCAAGATTTGAAAAAAATATTTCTATTGATAAATGAAAGTTCCAAAAATTAAGGTATTAAAATGCATGATTCTGCTGCATATTATTTAATATATAAATTAATGAATAATATCCTTTAGAGATTAAGTATTTCTAGATTTTAAGTATTTCTGATTTCAAGTTGTTAAGACATGCAACCTATATCTCAATTTCATTAAATGCTCTTGTATTCTGAGAAATATGTTCCTTCCTCTTTAAGTCAAGGAGAAGTCTCTACCACTGAAGAGGAAATGACACTTAGAAATGCCTCAGTGAAGACATAATTGATAAAGTTGAACAGTTACTGAGGGCAACAGCCTCAGAATTTGTATTGTGATGTATTTACGGATTTCTTTGTCATTAGCTTTGTTTTACTTGCATACCTAGAAATATAGGTAAAGGGTAGGTAAACCATGAGTACAACTTTTTCAATTCAATTCAATTCAGAATACAGATGGAAGGATCCTTGGAAGTCTAGTCCAACCCCCTGCTCAAGCAGAAAAGCCTATACCAGGGGTCTTCAAACTTGGCCCTTTTATGACTTGTGGACTTCAACTCCCAGAATTCCTCACCTGTGAAATAAAAATTTGTTAGAGCATTCTGATAGCCAGGTGCTTTCACTTTGACATCTTGATTGTTACTATTAGGGATACTTTTGCTTTGTTCATTCGATTATTATTTTTATTGATCAATGACCAAAGTAAAGCTTTGGTCTGTCTATGAAGTGCTATTTATTGTTATGCATGAAAAAAGCTGTCCATATGATTAGTATTCAGTTTTACCAGTTTGCATTTAAATCACCTGGTGACATTACTGCAGTAAGAATCTGCATTTGTTCCACCTGGGTCTAAGAGGCACAAATTAAATTGTGTTGGACCATGGTAGCTTTGTTTTGCTATGATTACAAACTTTAAAAAAATCACTGCACTTTTAATGGATGGGATTGTGCAGGAGTAGGGATTTCTGTTACATGGCATGTAATTAGCCTCTTGCAACTCATTTCTACTAAGTAAATCTGATACCTGTAACTATCCTGCAATTATAAAACCATGTAATTATAAAATCAAAACATAAATTATATAGAATTATAGAATCAGAAGGGGTCATTTATGCCATTGAATCTAATATCCCTCCTGAATGAAGCATCCCAAAAGCATAGCCCCACAATGAACACATCCACTAAAAGGCAGCCAACTAATTCTTCTAGTAATAAATTCCACTATATGCTGCTCTTACGCTGAGGACATTCTTCTTAACATTAAACTGGAATCGGCCTTTATGTAACTTGAGGCCATGATTTATTTAGGCAAGAAAAAACAAATGCACAGGTATAGTATAGGTCAGGGGTGTCAAACTGCTGGCCCGTGGGCTGGATGCATCAGGGAGAAACCGCACCCACCCCATTGCCGGCAAAGGAAAAAGTCGTGATATGTCACGACATGTCACATGACATTGTGAGTTTGACCACCCCTGGTATAGGAGGTACCTTGCTCAATAGTAGCAACTGTGAGAGGGATCTTGGAGTCCTAGTGGACAATCACTTAAATACGAGCCAGCAGTGTGCTGTAGCTGCCAAAAAAGCCAACACAGTGCTAGGCTGCATTAACACAGGGATAGAATCAAGATCACATGAAGTGTTAATGCCACTTTACAATGCCTTGATAAGGCCACACTTGGAATACTGCATCCAGTTTTGGTCACCACGATGTAAAAGAGATGTTGAGACTTTAGAAAGGGTACAGAGAAGAGCAACAAAGATAATTAGGTCACTGGAGACTAAAACATATAAACAATGGTTGCTGGAATTGGCTATGTCTAGTTTAATGAAGAGAAGGACTAGGGGTGACATGATAGCAGTGTTCCAATATCTCAGGGGCTGCCACAAAGAAGAGGGAGTCAAGCTGTTCTCCAAAGCAACTGAAGGCAGGACAAGAAGCAAAGGATGGAAACTAATCAAAGCAATTAGAGCCCTAGTAGTCTAATAGTGTCTAAAATGTAGATCGAATTTCTCTTGAATAGAATTGTGAGTTGAGTAGCTGGAAAGAACATCCTTGCCAAAGAACAAGCTGGCTTTGGACAGAGAACTAGAACTAAGGAGAAATTTCCTGACAGAACAATTAATCAGTGGAACAACCTGCCTCCAGAAGCTGTGAATGTTCCAACACTGGAAGTTTTTAAGAAGAGACTGGACAGCCATTTGTCTGAAATGGTAAAGGGTTTCCCTGCCTGAGCAGGGGGTTGGACTAGATGACCTCTAAGGTCCCTTCCAAGTTTATTATTATTATTATTGCTGTTGCTGCTGCTGCTGATTATTATTATTATTTCCTTAGTTTTGGGATGTGTCAGGCTGGAATAATCTCTGTAGTATTATTTCAGGTATTAAAGAAAAGTGCCATCATATTATCTTCATTTGTCTTTCCACAAGTTAAATATACCTAAGGAAGTCCATGGTAAATAGACTTTATTAAAACGATGAAAAGTGTATTGTTATATATTTGCACGCAATCTTGCAGTCTAAATATATGAGGAAGAGCTTGTGTCATGACACCACAATGTATGTTTTGAATGCTCCCATGATGCATGTAGAAATAGTTCATAATTTGCAACGTTTCTTGTGGTTTTCTCAGAAACTGAAATACCCACATGTAATTAGGTAACCCAAATCTCTAGAACCAGAACAGCATATAAACAGATGAAATTGCATATGTACATAAATGACACATTCTTCCGTAATGTAATACATTCTCATGTTAGGAATGGAAGGAGTCTGATTATGGCATGCAATTATATGGTGCAATTATATGGGGGGGGGAGGGATTTGCATGACTTCCCTGTATGTGTGTCATCGTTCTGCTACTGTTGTTTCTGTATGACTCATAGCTTGGGTGAACTTACCATGAGGCTCAGGTTTATAGGTAAATATATGTATATATATGAATTTGTATAATTCTATAATAATAATAATAATAATAATAATAATAATAATAATAATAATAATATGATGATGATGATGATGATGATTGTTATGTATGCAGGCATCTGCATAGCAACAGCCATCAGGGGGCGTTGGCCTGGACAGTTTCGGCGGGAAACCTAGGGCCAACCCCATTGGCTGTTAGCTTACCTGGCCAGGTATATAAGGAGGCCAGGTAGCCCTCATTCCCCAGTTCACTTCCCCTTCCAATAAAGAGCTGAACTCACACACCGGCTGGCGTCTCTCTTGCGTCGGACCCACTGCTCAATAATGATGATGTTGGAAGGGACCTTGGAGGTCATCTAGTCCAACCCCCTGTTCAGGCAGGAAACCCTATACCATTTCAGACAAATGGCTGTCCAGTCTCTTCTTAAAAACTTCCAGTGTTGGAGCATTCACAGCTTCTGGAGGCAGATTGTTCCACTGATTAATTGTTCTAACTGTCAGGAAATTTCTCCTAGTCCTCTGTCCAAAGCCAGCTTGTTCTATGGCAAGGATGTTCTTTCCAGCTACTCAACTCACAATTCTATTCAAGAGAAATCCGGCCTACATTTTAGAGTTCCCCATCTATCCCCTCATCCAAATCATTGATGAAGGTGTTGAAGCGCACTGAGCCCAGAACTTAGTTTAACACAGCTATTCCTAGTAATATCCTTCACCTTCTTTTACAATTTTCTTTTTCACAATTTTCTTTTCACAATTTTCAACTTCATAAAAAATTACATTGACAATACAAGCTGATTTATAAAGGCCAAAGTAGCAGCAGAAATTGAAAGTTAATAAAAGATGGAAAATACTATTTTGATGAACACATTATAAAATAATTTTCCACTGAGAGCCTAAACTAGGCTACAAACACATTGTGGGTAATATTGCAATTGTAATTCCCCCCCCATAGGTTTACCTATGACATGACGTATATATAGGACTCTGCTGTTAGTAAAAATTATATTTTTATGCAGAAGTTTTCCATTTCCAGCCTTAGCATCTGTAGGCTGGGGAAAATCTGTCTACTGCCACTTTATATAAAAAAAATCCAACTTAGTGCCTTATAAATGAGTTAAGACTATGTCTCCTAGGATTCTATTAACCATGCTAATTCAGAATTTTAATTGCAACTATACTTCCCTAAGAAACTGGAGGAGACTAGCACAGCTCATACCAAACATAGGATGGACAACTTAGTACAGAGGTCCCCAACCTTTTGGGCACCAGAGACCAGTTTTGTCAAGATCTTTCCACGGACCGGAGGGTGCATAGTTTTATGTGCTTCCTGCACCTTGCAGATGGGACTTTGCTTGTTTATGCGGACTGGTTGCTGGCATGCCGCGGCCCGGTACTGGTCCACGGACCCAGAGTTGAGGACCCCTTAGTACATGTAGTCCTCATTTAGCAACCACAAATGGGACCACCACTACACTGATATTACCTAGAGCAGGTGGATAATGAAATGTCTGCAAGCAAACAACCAAAGAGCACCAAGGACTCCCTATTTTTCCTCTAGCATCTCAAGGCAGCCCACATAGTATTTCCTTCTTCCATTTTCTTGAGACAACAAACAGCCCTGTAAGGAAGCTTTGAATGCAAAGATGGCTCCCAAACTATCCAGGGTGTCTTTATAGATGGAAGGTGGATTTGAACTCGTGGTAGGCTCTTAAACCAAGCAACAGTATTATACCTCGGGTTAAAAGAATCGCTACAAACTTGGATGAGGTACGCATGTGAACGACCGCGTTCTCCTTCCGCCATTTAAAAATCCTTCATTTTGCTCCTCCTCATACCCGCCCCACCTTTATTATTTAAGTCTACTTTAAATTGTGTGTATCAGGGGTCTTCAAACTTGGCCCTTTTATGACTTGTGGACTTCAACTCCCAGAATTCCTCAGCCAGACATGCTGGCTGAGGAATTCTGGGAGTTGAAGTCCACAAGTCATAAAAGGGCCAAGTTTGAAGACCTCTGGTGTGTATGGAGTCTGTGTGTGTGTGTGTGTGTGTGTGTGTGTGTGTGTGTGTGAGAGAGAGAGAGAGAGAGAGAGAGAGAGAGAGAGAGAGAGAGAGAGAGAGAGAGCGCTAGAGATACAGTGCATAGACAACATTATTGGTCCCGCCCTTTCGTTGAGGGGAACGTGCTGCATTTGCGTGCAGGCTCTAAGATTAACGCCGTTCTTGGCTGAACAGAGCCCGGCACCCGAGTTCACCTCTTCTTGAGCTTGGCAGTCGAGCGGCGTCATACATTAACCTGACAGAAACCCCCTTTCCAAGTCCCGTGGCAGTTAACTCTCTCCCTCCCCCCGCGCCCCCTTCTTCCTCCTCGCCGGTTTCCCACACTTTCCCTGCGGAAAGGAGTAGGGAAATGAATCATCTGTACGCCAAGCCCAACAAACCGAGCGGCTTCCTCGTCTCTCTCCCAGCGCGGCCCCTCCCTCGCGCTGCCGGGGTTCTCGTCTTCAGACGCTCTAAGGTCACGGCGAGAGCGCGCCTGCCTCTTGCATTCCACAGAAGGAGCCAGAGGATTCCCAGAAGTGCCGCTCCAAGCCCAAGCAGCCACGCTTCCAAGAACTGGAATCGACAGCTGCTGACTCCACAACCCTTTTCCTAGAAAAGCTGGGCCTGTAATTGCCTCGGGGAGGGCGGGCAAGGAGAGAGAGAGAGAAACCCTTGTCTCGAGCAAACGAGAGTTCACGGGCGGGGCTTCCTAATTAGAGGAAGAAAAACACTCCGAATTGGCTCTACAGTAGTATACTGTAGTATACTGTATGTGTTTCTTCCTTTTGTATTTACTTCAGACCCAAATGAAACCAATTTCTTCCCTTCTCGCATTCAAGTCAGTTTTGAGAAACTGTTCACGTTCAGAAGCTGAAAACAGTGGATTCATTGGAAAGATTTTTTTTTTAAAATGATACTTTTCTTCACAATTGGAGTGGCATATGAGAGTATTCTAGTGTAGGACCATAATACTGTTGCATTCAGACTCTAAGAATACCTAGTTGCATCACCACATACTGGATTGTCACTAACTTCCATAGAAGCGTGAGCTAGTAACAGTCGGTGACTCAGTCCCATAGCGGATTTTGCAAGATATTCCGCTAGTAAAGCCTTTTCAGAATTCTTTTTACTGGAGACGAGTTTTCAGAAAGGAGAACTAGTAGTGACAATCCAGTATGTGGTGATGCAACTAGGTATTCTTAGAGTCTGAATGTAACAGTATTATGGTCCTACACTAGAATACTCTCATATGCCACTCCAATTGTGAAGAAAAGTATCATGTTATTTTTTTAATCTTTCCAATGAATCCACTCTTTTCAGCTTCTGAACATGAACAGTTTCTCAAAACTTACTTGAACTGTAACATTCTAGGTCAATAAAATAATATTTGCCTTAGCACTGGGTCAAGAAAAGGATTATAGTAGCCATCCTTTATGTGTTAAGAGATACTTTTCTCTGTTCCACTTCTAAACTTGTTTTCTGGGAAAAGTAAAATAGATTTCAGTGAAACGTATTAATTTAAATGGCTTTAAATTACAGCCTAAAAATGTCTTAAAGCATGATGCCAACATAGATGCTTTCTTAACTTTTGTAAATAATGCAAATTAGATACAGGGTGGGACAATGTTGATCCGTATCTGCGTACTTCTTGGTGCTTGGTGTACTTTCTCTCCCATTTGACTTTAGCTTTTTTTTTTTAAGAACAGTTCACTCAAGGCGCCATACGCCTATAAAACATAGATCAGCTTATTAGGTGAACATAGCCTAGATATTAGGAATTTGGGGATCTAAGCAGTTTTAGGGTGAGTAGACACGGAAGGTTTGGGGATCATTCATTTGAGGAAGCCAAAAAATTGAAAATAATCCAACTTCTTTTTCTCCATTTTGTTTATCTGAAAATCTCAATGAAATGTAATTAATGAAATGAAGGATCTGGAACTGTGCTGTAACTCCACCTTGTTCTCTATGTTTTGTAGTACTGTACTAGATGATTGATGCATCGCAAAGGTGCCCACAGCAGGAATATTGTAGGCTGCTTTACTCAGATGAAATTATTAATTAGAAGACAGCGTGGGTGAAAATCAGATGAGACATCATTTGTATAAGTCATGGTTCTCTTATAAAAAGTTCACCTTAAATGAACAGATGCTACATAAATTGTATTGATGCTATTGCTGATGCTTGTTCTGGAAGCCTAAAATTTGATTACCGGTACTATTCTTCTGTACTTTCGCTTTTTATTTTTTCTTAGGGAGAAATAAAGGTAGCTGTGTTGACCATAAGAGAAATAAAGTTTTTTTATGTTCTGAAGAGAAATTATAAAAAAATAGAATAGAATAGAGCTGGAAGGGACCTTGGAGGTCTTCTAGTCCAGCCTGCCGCTCAAGCAGGAGAACCTATACCATCTCAGACAAGTGACTATCCAGTCTCTTCTTAAAAATCTCCAGTGATGGAGCGCCCGCGATTTCTGGAGGCAAGCTGTTCCACTGGTTAATTGTCCTTAATTCCTTAATTCCTTAATTCCAGGTTGCTTCTCTCTTTAATCAGTTTCCAACCATTGTTTCTTGTCCTGCCCTCTGGTACTTTGGAGAATAATTTCACACACACACCCTTGTCTTTGTGGCAGCCCCTCAAATACTGGAATATTGCTATCATGTCTCCAGTGGCGTAGCTTGGGTTGTCAGCACCCGGGGCAAGGCAAGTAATTTGCGCCCCCTAACCCGTGGATTTTAGCACTTGAGTCTCTTCCACTAGCTCAGGAATTCTGGGAGTTGAAGTCCATGAGTCATAAAAGAGCCAAGGTTGCCTACCCTTGAGTTAGGTTCAAGGCAAAAAAGGGTCTCTGGAGAAGAGGGAAAATGCTAGTTTAAAACTGAAACAAGGCAACTTTAAGGTGCCTCAGCTGTGATTTAGGATGAGACAAAGAGAGGACATGGCATTGAAAATGGTTAATGGGGCATGTTTGTTCCACTCTTAGTGGATGTCAAGATAAACCCCACGAGAGAATGACCTTACAACAGATGTGAATAGGCTTGGACTACGTTTGTAGATTGAGTGCATACATCACATGGAGCGATGATGGGCTTCATCAAGATTTATGATCCCACAATTGGCTAGTTTTCTCCATCTTGTCCTAAACCCTGGATACCAACCATGGTTTATGGCTTAGCATGTGGTGTGGGGTGACCCAACATGTTAGGCAACAAAGAATGACTTCCAACTTACAATGCCTCAGCTTCCCAAGGTTATTCCAAAGCCGGAAAAGCCAACCAACCCACCCTGCAGCTTTGCCTGCTTAGGCTGAACCCCAGGAGTTCATACTTGCTGTGGCGCCTGACCTATTTTCTGCCCAGACGCTGCTTATCCAAGCCAAGCCGCCTCCTTCTCTTTGGCACCTCGCCCCAAAGATTCGCCGGACTGGCTGGAAACTCTCGCTGCTGGCGACGTGTGTTGGGGGGGGCGTCCTGATCGCCTCCTGCAGGGGGAACCGAGTGGCCACAGAGAGTCAATACGGCAGGAGGAGGAGGAGAAGGAGGAGGAGGAGGAGCAGCAAGCAGCCGCAGGTGCGGCGGCTGCAGTTGTTACCTTTACCTCCGAGAAAGGAGACGGGGGCGGGAGCTGGGGCGGGGGGGGCGGGCTTGCAGGTTGAGAGCCAAGCGGAGGAGAGCCGCGGCGGGAGAAAGAGAGGGAGGCGAGACGCCGCCAAGCCTCCCCACCCCCACCCGAGAAAGGAGGCGATCCGCAGCCACGAGAGGACGGGATCCCGCTCTGGCTGGGCGCAGCGAATGCGGTTGCTTTCTATGCTCCGCCCACTCGCTCGCTCCTCCGACCCTCGGTGAAGCAGAATCGTCCCCCTCCGGCGAGCTTAATGGGCGCCCCCCCAGATGTTGCGCCCGGTGCGGCCGGCCCCCCCTACACCCCCCACGCTACGCCACTGCATGTCTCCCCTATTTCTTCTTTTCTTTAGAATAGCCAAACCCAAATCCTGCAGCCATTCTTCATATGTTTTAGTCTCCAGGCCTTTGGTCATCTTAGTTGCTCTTCTCTGAACTTTTTCCAAGGTCTCAACATCTTTTTTGTAGTATGGTGATCAAAATCGGTTGCAGTGACCAAAATTGGTTGCAATAGTATTATTATTCTGCATTCTCTTTTAAGATTCAAGCTAGATACAAATCCTATGCCTTAAATACAGTATAAGATACATTTGTCAGTTCATTTTTAAGTTCACTCTTAATTATGCATATTTGTTTTGCAAGCACAGTATTAGTTATTGATCCACCAAATAGCCAGAAAGGTTTTTCTGAAGGTTAAACTTATTCTTATTTTTCAGCAAAGCAACCAATTTCCCAATTCATATTTTTTCCCTTTTGCCTCAGTATGCCTTAGAACAGTTTATTGATGATGTTAACCAAATTGGTCACAAATAGCCTGAGTTATGATTCTTTTCTAAAAATCCTATAATAATGTTATTGAAAGGGTCTCTTAGAAGAACTAAATCTTGGTATGGTATTTCATCATGTTGCCAAGTTCAGATGAAAGCCTGTGGGAACATTTGGGCGAAATTTTAAGGTCAAAATACCCCAGAATATATTACCTAACAGTGATTTTTGGGGAAAAAACACACACAAAATACGTGTGATACAGCAAATAGGGTGAAAATACTGCATCCTATGGAGATGGTTGAAAATGTAGATAACATTGATAACAAATTCAAACCCAAGGTTTTGGTTTAATTTTAATTTTCCTCTGAACTTTGTAGGATTTTTAAAAGAGTATTTGTAGTTTTCTATCATTCAGTAAAATCATTTCTATGAATTTGATTTTTAGAATGTATTACTATGCATTTTAGAATATACTAGTGTAAAGCTTAAATATTTGAATTTAGAAAACTTTGCTGCACTGCTGTTTACAGCTGTTCTGGAACCTTGAAAAGATCTGAAAAAAATATGGCCATCTTATTTATTTATTTACAAACATGTAAGACTGATGTAGAGAATAAGGAGGATGACTTCATGGGAATATTCAGAAACTATTACTTAGACAAAAGGCACTGGAATATTTTTTTAAGCCCAGAACAATGTAATAACATTTGGAAGTAGCTTAGGCAGATCCTTCTCTAAATCACTCAGAGTATAAGAAGGAGGAAATATAGAACAATCAGACTTGCCAGATTTTGTTGTTATAAAGGTAAAGGTAAAGGTTCCCCTGCACATGCGTGCTAGTCGTTTCCAACTCTAGGGGCCGGTGCTCATCTCCGTTTCAAAGCTGAAGAGCCAGCGCTTGTCCGAGGACGTCTCCGTGGTCATGTGGCCGGCATGACTGGACGCCAAAGGCGCACGGAACGCTGTTACCTTCCCACCGTAGTGGTCCCTATTTTTCTACTTGCGTTTTTACATGCTTTTGAACTGTTAGGTTGGCAGAAGCTGGGACGAGTAACAGGCACTCACAGCACTCGGGATTCGACCCGCTAAACTGCCGATCTTCTGATCGACAAGCTCAGCGTCCTAACGCACTGAGCCACCGCGTCCCTTTGTTATTATAGCTCATTGCAATTACTGTAGAGTAGCTTTAGCCTTTGTGTGGAGTTGATTTTCTGGTCTGATCTACAGTATCTGATAGCTGGCCACTTCTGTAGAGACTCTGGGAGGCATATCTTAAAAACAAAGTTACAAAGTTACATGTGGACAGCAATAAAAATTAAAAATGGATACACATGATATGAAGTCATATATTGAAGAGCTACTTAGCATATGCAGAATGTTTAGTCCATTAGAACCAGTGCTCCTGAGTGTACTTTGAGATTATAGTCTGCAGCAGGAGAAATAAATAAGCAGACTGTAATATCCTAATTGAATTTGGATTGCAATATTTCCACTAGTTGAATTCTGAACGCATATTTTTTCTTTCTTTCAGCATTGCATATTTTGTATCTGATTGATTATGCTTTTTAGAAAAATCCTGACAGCAACAGAGAACAAGGTGATTATTTCTGGTAGAGATAGTCCTCTACTTACAACTATTTGAAGTTACAACTGCACTGGAAACCATTTGAAGTTACGACTGCACTGGAAAAAGTGACTTATAACCATTTCTCACTTTTATGGTCGTTGCAGCATCCCCATGGTCACGTGATCATAATTCGGGTGCTTGGCAACTGGCATGTATTTATAACACTTGCGCTGTCCCAGGTTATGTAATCACCATTTGTAACCTTCCCAGCCAGCTCCGACAAAGGGGGAAGCCAGATTCACTTAAGAACCACATGATTTACTTAACAACTGCAGTGATTTGCTTAATAACTATGGCAAAAATAGGTTATGAAATGGGGCAAAACTCAACAACTCAACTCAACAGCTTAGCAATGAAAATTTTGGGCTCAGTTATGATTGTAAGTCAAGGACTACCCATATGTAAAGCAGCAACCACTCTTAGCACCAAGCTGGCTGAGATAAGTATGAGTTGGAACGTCTTAGGGGGCAATGTGGGAATGACCTTGGGAGATGTGGTGAGCGGAAGGATAGAGGTACTGCCTAAAGAAAGGTCCAATAAGAGAGGCCATAGCCTGCAGCTGCATATTGATTAGAGAAAGCACAATTGAAATAATAATAATAATAATAATAATAATAATAATAATAATAATAATAATAATAATAATAAATGAAATTAGAATAAAAAATAATGATCTTCAGTAAAAATAAAACAAAAAAGTGGTAGCCAAGGATAACTGCCATAATAATTAACAATATCTCACAGGCTCATCTCACCTCTTGACACCCATGCCACAATGCCAATTTTCTAAAATTATTACTTTAAAGAATATTTTAACACATGGCTCATAACTCAAGTTTTTTTCTTAATGTATTCAGTTGATGACCTCAAAACAAAACAATGAAGAAGTGATAATATATTTCTCAAACTATTTCATGCTTCACTGTGACAAATTATATCTTTTTCCAGCAATCTAGTGCAAGATTGTTATAATAATGCCACAAAACATTGGTTCTGATGATCCCGAACTGGCCAAGGAATCTGTGAACTGAAGTCTAAGACATTAGGTAAAGGTAAAGGTAAAGGTTCCCCCGCACATGCGTGCTAGTCGTTTCCGACTGTAGGGGCTGGTGCTCATCTCCGTTTCAAAGCCGAGGACGTCTCCGTGGTCATGTGGCTGGCATGACTAGACGCCAAAGGCGCACGGAACGCTGTTACCTTCCCACCGTAGTGGTCCCTATTTTTCTACTTGCATTTTCACATGCTTTCGAACTGCTAGGTTGGCAGAAGCTGGGACGAGTAACAGGCACTCACTCTGTTACGCGGCACTTGGGATTTGACCCGCCAAACTGCCGACCTTCTGATCGACAAGCTCAGCGTCCTAGCCCACTGAGCCACCGCGTCCCTTCTAAGACATTAGGAAGGCACAAAATCAGAGAAATCTGCTTGGGATATTTATACACTGTAATAACTGCTGAGTGTGGAAAATTAATTACATTTTCAGTCAGGTAGGTTGACTGATTACATAATTTTAATATTGTTCTTTCTTCTCTCTCTTTCCATGAAAAGAAATGTTAAAAATGCTAACAATTGAACATTCAAAACGTAATGAAAAGCAATGTTAATCAAATCCTATATTAAGACATACTGCACAAAAATAATGCAGAATTCACAACAGATAATATAATAATACTAATAATAATAATATAAGTTGGAAGGGACCTTGGAGGTCATCTAGTCCAACCCCCTGCTAAGGCAGGAAACCCTATACCATTTCAGACAAATGGCTGTCCAGTCTCTTCTTAAAAACTTCCAGTGTTGGAGCATTCACCACTTCTGGAGGCAGGTTGTTCCACTGGTTAGTTGTTCTAACTGTCAGGAAGTTTCTCCTTAGTTCTAGGTTGCTTCTCTCCTTGACTAGTTTCCATCCATTGCTTCTTGTCCTGCTTTCAGGTGCCTTGGAGAATAGCTTGGCTCCCTCTTCTTTATGGCAGCCCCTGAGATATTGGAACACTGCTATCATGTCATCCCTCACCCTTCTCTTTGTTAAACTACACATACCCAATTCCAGCAATCGTTCCCTATATGTTTTAGCCTCCAGTCCCCCAATCATCTTTGTTGCTCTTCTCTGTACTCTTTCTAGAGTCTCGACATCTTTTTTATATCGTGGTGACCAAAACTGGATGCAGTATTCCAGGTGTGGCCTTACCAAGGCATTGTAAAGTGGTATTAGTACTTCACGTGATCTTTATTCTATTCCTCTGTTAATGCAGCCTAGCACTGTGTTGGCTTTTTTGGCAGCTGCAGCACACTGCTGGCTCATATTTAAGTGATTGTCCACTAGGACTCCGAGATCTCTCTCACAGTTACTACTATTGAGAATGGTACCACCTATACTATACCTGTGCATTTGATTTTTCCTGCCTAAATGCAGAACCTTACTTTTTTCACAATTGAATTTCATGTTGTTAGATAGTGCCCAGTGTTCAAGTCTGTCCAGATCCTCCTGTATCTTAAGCCTATCTTCTGGAGTATTGGCTAGATATAAAGAATAAATTGACAAACTTAAACAGCAACCTATTTCTGACAAAACGTGGCAACCCACTCCAGTATCTTTGCCATGAAAACCCCATGGACAGTACCAAAAGGCAAAAAGATATGACGCTGGAAGATGAGCCCTTCAGGTCAGAAGGCGTCCAATATGCTACTGGGGAAGAGCAGAGGGCTAGTACTAGTAGTGCCAGAAAGAATGAAGTGACTGGGCCAAAGCCAAAAGGATGCTCAGCTGTGGATGTATCTGGTGGTGAAAGAAAAGTCCGATGCTGTAAATATTTTTTCTCCATAGGAACCTGGAATGTAAGATCCATGAATCAAGGCAAGCTGGACATGGTCAAACGAGATGACAAGACTGAACATCAACTTCTTAGGAATCAGTGAACTAAAATGGACAGGAATGGGTGAATTTAATTCAGATGACTGTCAGGTATACTACTGCGGGCAAGAATCCCTCAGAAGAAATGGAGTAGCCTTCATAGTCAATAAAAGAGTAGGAAAAGCAATACTGGGATACAATCCCCAAAATGACAGAATGATCTCAGTTCAAATCCATGGCAAACCAATATCACAGTAGTCCAAGTGTATGCTGCAACCACCGGTGCTGAAGAGTCTGAAACTGACCGGTTCTGTGAAGCCCTACAGCACCTTGTAAAACTAACACCAAAAAATGATGTCCTTATCATCATGGGGGATTGAAATGCTAAAGTAGGAAGCCAAAGGATAACCGGAATAACAGGCAAGTTTGGCCTTGGAGTACAAAATGAAGCAGGGCACAGGGTGACAGAATTTTGTCAAGAGAATACGATGGTCATAGCAAACACTCTTTTCCAACAACCCAAGAGACGGCTCTACACATGGACGGTCAACACAGAAATCAGATTGACTATGTGCTCTGCAGCCAAAGGTGGAGAAGCTCTATACAGTCAGTAAAAACAAGACCAGGAGCTGACTGTGGCTCAGACCATGAACTTCTCGTTGCAAAGTTTAGGCTTAAACTGAAGAAAGTAGGAAAAAGCACTAGGCCACTTAGGTATGAATTAAATCATATCCCTGTTGAATATACAGTAGAGGTGACAAATAGATTTAAGGAATTTGATCTGATAGACAGAGTGCCTGAAGAACTATGGACGGAGGCAGTGGCGTAGTGTGGGGGGTGCAGGGGGGGCCGGCCGCACCGGGCGCAACATCTGGGGGGGGGCGCGCTCGCACTGAGCTGCTCAGGGAGCCCCAAGGGCTGCACAGAGTTGGCTTGGCTCCGCTCTTGAGCTGCTCTTTCTTGCAAAGCGAAATGAGTCCGGCAGGTGAGATGGGCGGCCACATAAACTGAATAAAATAAATAGAAGCGGCCAACTCTCCGCCCAGGCTCAGGCCAACCGCAAGCGCCCCGCAGGCGCCCCGGCAGGCTTGGCCGAGCGAAGACGGACCCGCCAGCCGGCCGGCCTAGCTTCGTGCGCATGCGTGGCTTTATTTAGCAGGGCTCACGTGCGAGCTTGAATGCAGCGGCTCTTGCAGGTCGGAGCCCCGCCCAGCCACCCTCGAGAGGGACCCGGAAGCATCCTGCATGCGCGCGACTCTTCTTGGAAAGTCTACGCCGCTGCGGGGCGCGTCTTTTCGGCGGTGCCGTGACGTCACCGCCCGCCCGCCCCTCTATTTCCACTTCCGGTTGCCTTGCCCCGGGTGCTGACAACCCACGCTACGCCACTGGACGGAGGTTCGCAACATTGTACAAGAGGTAGCAACTAAAACCATCCCAAGGAAAAAGAAATGCAAGAAAGCAAAATGGCTGTCTGAGGAAGCTTTACAAATAGCTGAGGAAAGGAGGGAAGCGAAAGGCAAGGGAGAAAAAGAAAGATACACGCAAATAA